>NW_026542600.1:70284620-70669757 GCF_028750875.1 Macrosteles quadrilineatus | reverse complement strand
ACTCATAACAACACGGGTAACGGACCAATGTGGTTCAAGGATTGAGAGAGGAGAAGCAAAATTGTAATGATTCGAAATTCAACTAATCAGCTGTTCAGGCCAATTTAATTGTTGATTGGTGCAATTATTATTTGATACAATGTTTCGTTGCATCACTGTCAGTGGCAATTAGAGGTTATACACAAAAACATAACCTCTCTTAGAAGTTATGAATAGTGATTTTTAGTAATTAAAATACCATCGTAGGTAAAGTAGTGTACGCAACTCGCGTAAATAGTGTTAACGAAACTCGTAGAAGTTTTTAAGACACTCGCCAAGGCTCGTACCTTAAATTTTCTACTCGTGTCGTTAACACTATCTTTACGCAATCGTTGCGTAAACTACTATTGTGTAGCAGAGTATTCTCATTGTTTACATACTGAAGAAGTCACCCCTTCTATTTTGGCCAGTTCTGTTACTCAAAAGTAATAGTTGAACAAACCTCTTTTAAAATGTACTACTCTTTTAGCGAATTTCCCATGTAGGGAATGCACTACTGCAACTGTAAAAAAAACTTGTAGAGATTTTTAGTGTTGGATTCCATCCTGTGAATCTTTTATATGATTTTTATCCATGCCGTTTCTTTTCTATGCGTGGACGGTCCCATTGTTACGACGTTCCAAGACTTAACACGTCACAACTCTTGCAGTTGCACTTTAATAATATTACAAACCCGTCTTTTTTTGGGCCATTTGTTTGTCTATAAATATTATCCATACCGTTTCTATTTTATAATCCATGGGATATTCAGACAACGCGCCATCGGAACATCGTCGAAAACTACCAAACGTCCTTTGTTTTTTCTCAATGGTTTTTTTAGTTCAACATTTTATTTGTGTATAATCTTTTGTGGTAAATACTCTACGATTTTGAACAATCGTAATCATCCCGTTGCTTATTAAAACACCCTAAGTGTATTAAATAATCAATGCTTAGTGGTATTAATGTATTTTTCTTTTGTACTGTATTTAGTAATTTGCTACTGTACTGTAGACGATTGGTTATAAGCATGTGTTGCACTTAATTATTTACATTTTCGTTGGAATGTCTTGGATAAATGGCATTCCATAAGACCAATGTTTAAGATTTGATTTTAAGTTTTTACCGAAAAACTAATTTTCCCAGAACAGTGGCTAGCATCGATATTGTTTTAGCGTGAAAATAAGATGTTTCTAACAGTTAAGACGAAATCACAGGAGCCGATTTCGAAATCAATGAGCTTAAACGTTACTCGTCGTTTTATAGTATGCATAACAATAGTAAATATGGCAATTATAAGGAAATATTTTAGTGTTAATCGATGGTGTTAATCCAACCAGAAGTTGTCATAACTGCAAAACATTTAGTGCGAAAGAAAGAAAGCTTGTAGGCCTACATCAGAAAACTAAAATAATAGGTGTTGGTAATGTTGATAGGAATTAAAATGACAGTCAGAATACATACTAACATTTATTTAGGACAAATACAAATATTAAAAGAAGCAAAAGTTTGTTTTTAAACGTTAATCAACAAAATAAAAGGTAAACAAATGTAGGGTATGTGCTGTTACCATCGCATGAGCATTTTCAGGATGTTCTTCAATAATTATGTATAATTAAAACTATTTTTATCTACAAATAAAATATTTAAATACCATGCTAACTTCACATCAATTAATTTTACTGTACATGGCTACAATTGAGGGATATGCTAAAAATAATCTATTATTTCACCAACATTCAAACTACTGTACTATACCTATTACGTTTATAAGTTGCAATGGTTTGTCATTAACCACAGACTGGATTTTATGTTTACCGGTGGACTGTTTGATTCAATATTAGTTTTGCTGGTATCAAAAGTATGTTAAATATCAGGAAACCAGTTTGGAAAACCTAACTGGTACTTGTTACATTGCGACTGATGATAAGACAATATCGCAACACAACTAAATGGTTTTTACAGTGTTTTAAACATTTTAAGGAACTGTGCATTCTAAAGTTAACTAAATTTTAATGTTTTTACAATTTCAACAAGCCTTTTATTTTATACCCATTAAAATCATATTTTATAGAGGCACTTTGAAACTATGGCAAATTGTTTCATGAATTAAATTCAATCACGTGATCAAAATAAATTCGGCTTGTACAAAATGAGAGTAGGCAACTGAAACCTTTTCAATATAACCCACTATGGCAACAATTCATTTTTATTGTTCAATAACCACAACTTAATTAGGTTTTATTTGTTTCCATGATTAGTAACTTAATTCTTTTAGTTTTTACTAAGAAATGTGATCACACAATTTTGGAGGATTATTAATACTTTCTCATTATAAACGACTGTATATGGTTTAGTAGTGTTAGCAGTAGGCTAGTTTTATAATTGAACCTATAAGATAAATTTAAATAATTATCTCTCCTATAACAGTGAAATAGACCATTCTTTGATCATTAGCTATGCATACGCAAAGAAGCTAGAGGTTGTATAAGGAGAGGATACGCAAAGAAAATTATAAGTGATATCAAATTTGTTCAAGACTTTTGAATATACACAGCTTACTCACAATATTAAATGCAGTTTTTAACCCAATTGCTCGCAAAAAGCATTGATACGGTGGATTTTCTGTGATAACAGAACGCAGTCCAAAGAATACAAAACTACGTAAAACCTATGTGATATTTTGATTCTTTTTAATTCACGATATGGGCTCTGTTAGGCCTATGTGTGCTGTTGTATTTTTGATTTTTTCATTAAATGTTTTCCCGCTAACGATAAGCGTATTACTTTGTACAGATGGGTGATTCTGTAAGAGGTGTAGTCGAATATTAAATTTCGTTGAATAAAAATACAGTACCAAGTATTTTTTTGTATTTTTAGCTTGGTAATTACTCTCAATACCATTAAATATTATTTTAAATACATTAAAAGAGCAAAAAGTTGGCTTAGCGTATCGGATAAAATATATTCAGGATAAACTGAGATCAGAATAATAAGTATTATTAATCGTTCACATGGATGTGATATATTATAATTTAGAATTATTTTATAAAATTAATATTTTATTGATTTAGTTTAACTTCCCTAAGTAGGCCTAGTGCAATTCTTAAAATCCATTAACAAATATTATAAGGCTTGGTAAAATAATATTCTGAAGCAGCTTCTGAAAACCGGCTATTCGACATTTCCAGATATATTCGATATATAATTTAATTCAGATATGTATTATTGATAAAAACCATAATTACAATTTCCGCTTTATGGAGTTTTATAGATCTGAGCACAGCATTTTTAATATTAAAAATAAGAAATTATATTTACCAAAGTTGTTACATTATTCCAATTTTTTTTACTTAGGATAAAGATCATATATTAAACAGGTTATTAGGAATTACTTAATATACACCAAATACATCACTTAATAGTACACACCAAAGTCACGATATAAAAGTATATGCATTCTGAGAATATGTCAATTTTTCCATGACCATTCTTTAAAAACATCCCAAAAATAGGAATTATTGCCGTATTTTAAAAAAACTACGATAATGAAATAAAACCTCCAAACAAATACAGGAACCAGTTTGGGTTTTAACAGGGGAACCCGTCCATCACGTATGAAAAGGAAACATTGTTAATTCCAAATTAATTGTTATTTACATCAATCAAAAGTATCGATTGATTAATAACTAGAATTTGATGTAGGATTGTTTTAAGTAGATTAGCTATTTTCGACAACTCGCGATTTATGTTACGTTTAATTTTATATCCAACTCATACAGTATAAATTCAACTCATACAGTATAAATCCAACTCATACAGTATAAATCCAACTCATACAGTATAAATACAGTATAAATCCAACTCATACAGTATAAATCCAACTCATACAATTATTTAAAGAAATCTTGCAGAAAAGATTAGTTAGATGTGGAAATATAGTTTTCCGATTAAAATAAGTAAATTTATATTATATTTTACTTGTATCAAATTCAATGCAAATGCATACATTCTATAAATACGTGTTTGTAAAAGTATATATAAACACTTTTAAAAAGCATGGGCTACGATTATAAATATTGCTAACAAGAATATTTGAACTAATTGCTATGTTTATATTTTTAATGTTAATCATTCGTATATAAAACATAAATTTGTTCAACGGAAGAATATACTGTTTTAAGATTTATCAAACTGAATCCTAATAATGTCAAATTAGCAAATAATCACAAGAACCTCAGCAAAACATTTTAATCGGGAACATAACACTTTAAAATTCAGAATTGTCAATATAAATGCATGACTACGTTTGGATATAATGAGTTTTAAAACAAGTTAAACCGTTTCTATAAAAAAATCTCCAATCTTTAATTTGACCAAAAACATTCGAACCCGTTTTTTAACAATCATGGCTATAGTGTGATATGCATGATTTCTAATTTCAAATATTAAATTTGGCCTACTTTTGTACTTAATAGGTAATTTAAGTAATAACTAAAATTGCTACCATAATTTGCCTGCAATTGCAGTTCTGATGAGCGTCTTGTAATTTAACCTATTGTAATTTTTGTATATTATATTTTGACATCAAATGTTAAAAATACTAAAATGTTAAATTAAACTTCTATTGGTTGTACTTGAGAACAAAAAGGTTAGACACTTAAAACAGCGAATTTTGATGAAATTCGGAACAAGAGATCAGATTTTTTTAATGTAAATATATAAAAATGATTCATTGATCCATCGTTTCTCAGTAAATAGTGAATTTCAGAAAACCTTTCGTCTTACTAAATAACAATTATTTTCTGATTAAACGTAAATAAAAACTAGATGATTTTGAGATACATTTTATAAAGTATATTATTACGATATAATGAGGAGTCAATATTATAAAAAGAAAATACTATGAGGTGAAATTTAAAGTACACAAAACAAGCATTATTATTTTACATATAGCCTCAATATGAGGGTAAATGTTTTTAAATAATAATTTACATTCAATTCCGTTAAATTAACAACAGAAATGATTATTACAAACGAACGGAAATATTTTAATCTCTCTTTGAAATTATAGACCACGCAGGATACATTATTTATGTATTTAATTACAGCTAGATTTTTATTCAATAAAACTATAGCCTAGTATAAAGATTGTTAAAAAATAAAATTTAAAACAGAAATATAACAGTTGGATACTAAACTCATTTTAACCTCTATCATGATTTTTACCATATTACTATATTTGGGGGTTATCGTTTGCGTAAAAATACAATTTCGAAATGATGATTTTTTTTATAGCTTGATTAAAATGAATCAGGAAAATAAATAATATTTTACACGAGAATTTGTTTATAGATTTTATCAGATTCTACATTTAATTCTAATGAAAATAAAACTATCGTAGTTTATCTTTTATATTACCTCCAAGCTTTTGAAGACAGAAAAGGTATGTTTTTTTTCATTATTTCTACCATTTAACGATTTTGTGAAACTTTAATGACCTATTAATATTTTTTATCTTTTTTTATAAGTAAAAACCTAACTTTGTTCGCACATTTTAACGAATCCATTTGATGGATTATGGAATGCGTGGTTTTTAAGTTTAACACATTTTGAGCAACTTATTGGGAAATATAAATAAGTAATAAAAAGCGTATTTTCATCTACTGTCGTTAAATATTGTATTATAATTGTTTGCATTTCAAGGTTATTAAATCACATAATAACCCAGACATTAGGTTAATATTGAGCCATTATGGGATCTTTTATATAAAAAGTGGAAATCGGATAAGAAGAAACGGGTGTCAATTTATGATTATTTTATGTGATGAAATTATAGCAAAGATGTATTTTAATCATGATGTTAGAGAGGGTGTTCATATTGAAGATCATGTCGTAAAAAAATAATTTAACTCGTTAGAGTAACTTTAAATGCTGCATTAATAAGATTATTTTAAAGGCTGAGTTTATTGTTTGTTGAAATTTCTTGATTTAAACGTTGTCCTTGTTTAATCCTCAAACGTGGAGCAATATTTTAGTTATTTTCTCTGTGTTGTAAATTATGCAATGAGTTGAGCATCAATAAGAATAAACGTTATAGAAATTCGAGTTTAAGAAAATAAGTAGAAGAGTTGTAAAAGTGAGGTAAATTTAGTGAAGAGCAGAAAGCTTATCAATTTATTGAAAACTGAACTCAGCTGAGATCTGCATTACTTCTTGATGATTTTTTCGAGCTAAGTATTTGAGTTTTCACGAGTCTGTAAACTTTATTCGTATAAATAAACTTCTTGAAAACGAAGCAGTGAATTTTGAATTATCTATACACAGAAGACAACGATTGATTACAATAACTATTGACTGTTGTTGCAATTAACTTGTCAACACAGGCTTCAACGATAATTTGAAATTACTAAAGACTTTTTACTCGTTATTGCAGTGGGACATTTTAATACAGTACAGTTTTTTTCCAAAACTAGCAAAACTAGCCTCTAATTCGAAGTTAAAAATCATATTGGTAGCGGTCCTTCTTATCGTTTGATAAGAACATCATTAATATTGTTTGAGGGGCATAGCGTAAACTATAGTCAAAGTTTTTTTCCTTTTTATTCTTGCTATACAGATGTAAAAAAGCTCCGATCTAATTAAAAAATGTGTGTATTAGCTGAATACTTTGATGAATTTAGTTTTGTTGGTTTTATGTTATTTAGGTTTTTAGTCAAATCCAAATCCGAATTTGAATTGTAACACGGGTTTCAACACGTTTTATCACGTGATGTTCTAAGGTTAATTGGTGATCCACACAGCAGTAGAGTCGAGCCTTCCAGCGCTCCGTAGGTCAAGTGAATATGTGTGGTTGTAATTTTGACTGGAATAAGTGTCGAAAGAGAGGCCGTGGCCCCCCTCTCTCTCTCTCTCTCTCGGCGCTGCTGGGTGCCCACGGACCCGTTCTCCGTTCTCTGCCAATATTTTGTGTACAGTCGGTCAAATAGCTTTTTATTCGTATATACCTTATTGGCTCGAGCGGCTTGGCAGTAGGACCGCCATTTAACCCTCGCCTTATACACTACCGCTACCACTACAGTACTAGTGTCCGGGGCCCCGGCCAAAGCCAGAATCAGTATCGGGGCCCGTCGGAGCCAGTGGCATCCACTAGTCCGTCTCTTACGCCACACTACACCTACTCCAACTGACATACACTACACACTACACACTACTCACTACACTCTACACTCTACATCTATCCTACTCTAGTCTAACCTTGTGCTGATAGCCTTGGGACGGCCAAGAAGTTATTTGATAGCCCACGTTCGGCGCGTAGTTTCCAGCTTGATACATACCCGCACTTCTTCACTCACCCGCGCATTAGTTCGTTCCGTTCACATACACTTACACTACTATTTCCTTGTTCTTCTCTATTTTCTTCGATCGTCGATAGCGGAAAAATCGATCGGGAGCTTAGCCCCGCCTTCCGCGACGGAGGGCTGCCAATGAGCGTAGGCTCCCGCAATTCCTCCACGCCCTCCGCATTCCGTCCTGGTATCAACTAGACAACCGACTGCGGTGACGGTGGTGCGGACCGCGAGACACTGAGCTCTCTCCTCTCCCCGGACCGACAGTTTTATTTTCAAACCGAGGGTTGCGAAACGTCCTCACCGAGCGAATCCGTCATTCGCGCATCCGACGCGGGCGACCAGAGGCTGACGACACTGCGGGACTGTGGTGATGTGGAGTGCGCTGGTCTGTGGAGCTGTTACAGGTGAACTCGCGGTTCTAGAGACGCAGTGACAGTGACAGGCATGGTGTCTAGTGGGATGTGTGAGAGCGACTGTCGATGTAGTGGTCGAGGAGCAGGTCCACGGCATGAGGTAGGGGGCGTTACCCCAGTGCCCGCGCACTCTCGCGCCGCCTACCGCCCCCACGTCACCATTGGTCCTTACACTACAATACCGCCTCACAGACACTACAACCCGTCATCGACTTACCGTTCCGATTACAAGGCAGGTAGACACCTGTTTGATCGACGAAATCACCCGTGTCCGACATAAGGAATGATAAGAAACTCGAGTCGGTAGCGGTTGTACTTGAGTTTCACCTTGTACTTTACATTCTGCGAGAATTGAAGTAAACCCCAAAAATGTGTTAAGACTTTGGATGGTATTATAAACAGCTGGTTTAGGCATATGACTAGACAATGTTTACCAGGGTGACTCGACAATATCTGCCGAGGGTTTGAATGAGTACTGTGTAATCTTCTTACGCTAAAGAGAGAGATGTATTATTATAGCCTGTCTTGCAAGAGCATCGTAACGATTTCCCTAGTCTATCCAAAACTTTATGTTGAACCGTAAATCTTAATGTTAAACATAATTCAATAGATAACCATAAATCAATGATAGGACAGACTACACTGTCATAGCATTGATTTATGGTAAATTACGAGTTTTTGACAAGTAAGATGAAACAGTCTTAGAATAATATGTATGGTGTCTCTGGTAGCAAATTTCTCTATAGAGCAGGAACTATTACCGTAGGTGGCACGGCAAGCGCTAATAGTATAGTATTAGCGTACAGTAATAGTAATAGTTTAAAGACCAGGGCCGATTTACTTTTTTAATTTTGATGTCATCAGAGGCCAAGAACACTATTCGTTAAAATGCATGTACATGTCCGTGAACACGATATAACAATTTTGGTACTATTTTGAAGAAATTTGACATGAACTGTGTGACTTGATACACTTGATTGAGTTCGTGAACCATCAAGATTCAGGAGAATGGGTGAATGGGTTGTCGACGTTTTAAATTTTAACTCTTAAAACATAAAGAACACAATTTTTATTAAAACCATCGTTCGTAGAGCTAAAAACAAATAATTGTTAATAAAGCGTTGTTTTAGGATTAAATATAGTGGAGAAAATAAAAAAAGCTGTACATTTAAAATGCCCAAGCTATTGTTATGGAGTAGTTGTAGTTTACTTGGTTACAAATATTTTTCGATCAAATTTGATGAATGAAAATGTTGATCTATTTTATACTACACTATTATTTATTTACAAAGAAACAATTTTTCCTTCCCTGTAGCAGCAAACCTCGATACTCGTTTAATCTAATGTAATTAGAATAGGGAATGGTTTGAGTAAAAATCCAATCAGACAAAAATAAATTTGCTTTGTAGGCTATGCAGGTTTGCGGCTCAGGGGTACCTATATAAGTCTAGTACTTATTTCTCTGTGAAGTATTGAAACACTTAAATTTATGGCTGTAATTCGATTCTCACTGAACATTGTTCATAATATGTTAGTCTATTATGTTTGTATCAAATTACATACTCCATAATAACATAAATTTTATGGAACCTTTAGTTCAAATATATTAATATGAATACAAGACTGTTACTTAAAATATATTCTGAACAACCTAAACAATAATCCCCCATCCATTAACACATGAAACTAAACTGATACCCGTGTTACAGTAAATAATAAGTTCGGCTACGAACGTCAGTAATCTATGGTATAATTACTTAATTTATCGCATGTGTATGCAAATTTGAATGAATAATGTATTTGGCCTCTGGGGACATCAAAATGAAAACTTTAATCCGGGCCTAGGCCTTACCCTGCCACCTATGGTAAATAGCTCCTTCCCTATAGGGATATTCGCTAAAAGTAGACAATTGAATTGGCTCACAGAGAGTGTTGAAGTCTAATATTTGATGAAGCACAAAATATCCAATCGTGAACAAAGCTCTGTACTTTCTTTTTGGCTTGGTTAAAAAGTCGCTGTGTTAGATGGAAAGTGGTAATCTACAACGGCGCGCTCTAGCGGAGGCTCAATTGCATGTTTATTATAAAACATGCAATAGCTTTAACATGGAATGGATAGTTCTATCTACAGCCAAGGGTTTTATATAGAGACAAGTAGGGTATCCATAGCCAGCATGGAACTCAAAGTATCTAAAGGGAGAATGATGTCTACGGTTCTTTCGTAATTGTAAAATATGATACACGTGAAATTGTACGTAGTACATCTTTAAACTTATCATACACGAGTTAATGATTCGGCAGAGTACGTTTACAATATTAGCGTCCCCTCTGATCTACAGGGTAGTAACTACGACTCACGATTACTAGAAAAATGCCGGTATGGATCATAAACACAAACAAATGACGTTTTTGGCCCGAAAATAAACATTATTTAACATTGCTTAAATGGAAAACATATGTTCAATGATATTAGTATAGGATTTGGGCCAATAACGTCATTTGTTTATGTTTATGATCCATACCGGTATTTTTCTAGTAATCGTGCTACGACTGCACATGTTATAGTCACATTAGTGACTATAGTATTTCGTCCAACTTCCTTCATGTTGGTAGTACTGCGTGAAGGAAGGATCAGAACATGCATTCACACGATTATTCATACATAAACATTTGAACTTGTCTGAGCAAGTAGAGCACTTATAGGGTATGGTACATAGTAACAGTCAACAGCTAACGTCTAGGTTAGATCAGCAGCAACTGCACGTATGACGTATGTCTCAGGTTCGGTGAATTGGTGAACATTGAGATTAGAAAAACATTCATTCACGTAATTGTCTATAAGGAAAATGTTTAAACTCGTGTGAAAAGTAGAACACTTACAGGTTATGCAGTATGGCCGTCAGGCAATATTAGAATAGAGAATATTAGATTTGTACCAGAGCACGTATTTTGAGGCAAAGATTTTGTAAACACTGCAAAAAGAAGTGTCACTAAATGGGGATTTACATTTAAAAGATTTTTAGCGCCCCCCAAAAGGGGGATTTGGGGGCAACTAAAAATGTTTCAATTTAAACCCCCATCAAGTGACACCTTATTTTGAAGTGTTTACAAAAACCTAAAGAATGGTGAAAACCAGAGTTCGCTATCTCTTCTCTATCCGGTAGCCAACATTACCATTACGACCCAATTTTACCATTGATTTCCCACAACATTTGATGGGCTACCATTTTGGATAGAGAAGAGATAGCAACCTTTAGTTTTCACCATTAAGTTTTTGTATACCCTTCAAAATGAGGTGTCACTTGCAGGGGTTTTACATTTAAAATATTTGAGTTGCCCCCCAAATCCCCCTTTTTGGGGGGACACTCAAAAATTTCAAAATCAGAAAATGAAACTTCCTGCTAAGATTACACGATCACCAAAAGGATATCTCTGTATATTTACTTGGAAAAATATTAGATGGGGGGGTC
Organism: Macrosteles quadrilineatus; assembly: GCF_028750875.1. NCBI lineage: Eukaryota > Metazoa > Arthropoda > Insecta > Hemiptera > Cicadellidae > Macrosteles > Macrosteles quadrilineatus. The sequence continues at coordinate 70,658,504 of NW_026542600.1, read as the reverse complement.
TTGACTTTTTATTCACCCTGTATAATATGGAGTGGAGAGTAGGGTCAGCGATTACACGACGCGCGTATTCCGGAGGCTGTGGCACAGTGGACTAGTGGAGTTGGATCAATGTGGAGGAGGATTGCCAAGCGAGAGGTGTGTACGAGGACGGTGCCAAGTCCCCACGTGGTCGACCGTACTCGGGACCGTGTCCTGTCCGCGGCGGTATAATCGATAGTGGATCCCTACGATGCCAAGGGATGGAGTCAAAACTACGATGCTGCCAGCTTCGGCCCGTCACAACATCGCTGGCCTTGAATGTTGGACGCTTCCAGGCTTTAGCCACCTTTCCATTGACACTATATCTTTACACTATATCAATAACAATTGTTTATTTGTTTGTAAACTACACAAGTTTACATTATCGTATAAACAATGTGAGGAACGACATGGTATAGTGATTAAGAGTCGGTATCCTAAGTCTGGAGTTTTAATTCCGCCAAAAATGCCTTTTAGCTATTAGATAGGCTAATGCTTCTACTTTCCTTAGGTCTTAGCCAAAAGTTATGTGTTAAATGAATATGGCTCATCGTTCTAGCATATTAAGGTAGGACATGAAGAACCTGGACTAAAAGTTATATGGTTATTCGGGATCTTTGGGATCCATTATTAAAAAAGCGGTAGTCCGCTTCAAACTATGTTAAAAAATAAATATATATAATATAAGAGTCCATCAAGATAAAGTGACATAAAACACAAAGTTAAATTTTAACTTGCGAACACTTGATGCAAAAAATAAACATAAAATCGTGTTATATATTTGACATTCTATTTAGTCAGAATGCGGTCATTATTAATAATTAGCATTCATAAGTTTCACTTCACTGAGTTAGGATAGTTAATGAATACATCAAGTGTAATATACAAATAAACGATTAATTTAAAACTGGAATACCTTGAAGTAATTGATGTAAAAGTCTTGATACTAAATTTTGCCCGAAAACTGTACTTATGTTAAAAAGTCGTGATTTATTGTTCGTTTAATTATTGCATTGACTGTTTACGTATTACAATTAAAACTAAAGATACGTAATAATATTAAATTTCTCAATAGTGTAAACGATTCATTAGGATATTTAATTTTATTTTTTTCAATTACAATAGTGTGTTTTTAATTAACTGATTCAAAGTTGATTATCTTTATTCTTAAGTCACAACCAGTCACATCTAATCCATTAAAATTACGAACTAAAATATGTCATACAGCAAGGAAAACTATACATATTTCAGAACTTGCCAAAGACTGTTCTAAAGATAGCTTGATGGCCGTGGCGACACAAAATCATTGTAGCACATACAAGTGGATTTAGTATTGAGTTTTAGTATTAGTTGTACATTCCTTGTTTAAGTTATCGTTTGAACGGATATTTCTACAGGGTGTCCCGTAACTCTCTGGACACTTGTATATAGCGTTATTCCTTAGGTCAAGACAAACACATTTCACCATAGGAACATGGGTCTGTGGTGTCTAGTTTAACGACTGTCGGCATTTATGTGTTTTTTACATAAACATTAATAACTCCTAAAAGTGAAAGTGAAGTGAAATTTGGCATAAAATATTTTAAATGGCCGCCATTATGAAACGGTTAATGATTTTTTAGTATAATTTCTAACAATAATAGGTCTTAATAAGATTAAAATTTTTGCAAAATATCAAAGCTGTATCTCAAACCTTTTAGGAGTTATTAATGTTTATGTAAAAAATACATAAATGCCGACAGTCGGTAAACTAGACACCACAGACCCATGTTCCTATGATGAAATGTGTTTGTCTTGACCTAAGGAATAACGCTATGTACAAGTGTCCAGAGAGTTACGGGACACCCTGAATATGCATGTCTATATTTGTATTGATCTTAGACCAAATATTTTAGCCTAGACACATTTCACATGGAGAATTGAAAATTTATGCTTATATTCCCTGAACTAAAAATTGGATTGAAAGTCATAGAAATGTTAAAGCAGGGGAGGGAAGGCGTCTCAAGCAGTGGGCGGGGTGGTACAGTACCTCCCTTTGCGCAGGTACAGAGGTGATACACTGCACACGTAATATACCCCTTTGATACATTTCAATCTCGAAGCTAAGATTGTCTTCATTATCCTCACGTTAAGGTTAAAATAAAACGTCGACACTTTTACATGAAAGATACTAGTCCCATATTGTTGTTTTCTATACGTTCGTAAATGCAAATGAGTTTACGCACATTAAAACCTACTATTATCTTCCAATAATTTATGGTTAAAAATTGTGATTGAAAGGAAATAGTAGATTATAAGTTGAAAAAAATGCATCATTATTATTTGACGTCATAATGACTTGTGACTAAACCGTTTATGAATACATCTTATATCGAATTTCCCCCATGGGGAAGAAGCTATACGTAGCAATGGTAAGACCCAAAATGAAATTACTTTTTTCATTTTAATGTCACCAAGAGAGACCAAATGCCTTTATATATACAGGATAATTGATATAAGTGTGCCAGCCGTTTTATTCGAAAACTATAAGAGATACCAAAAAAGTTAAATGGTAAGTGCCTTGGATTTTTTATTTAAAAATTGTAGTCAAGTCAAACAAATTATTTTAGCCGCAATTTTTCCAATATGGCCGCCAACTTTGATTTTTCTTACGGAACACCCTGTATTTTATTATGTATTCTGGTAGAAAATGTAATTTTAAGACGATTTTATTCTTGTGATTTCTGTCATAAACCTAACCGTTTCAAAGATAATAATGGTTCAAGTTTTGAAATTTCTGCATGAGAAAGAGTTTTGATAAAGGCCTAAGCAAGCCATGCCAGCTGTTTTATTCCAAAACCATTCAAAATTTCACAACTTAAACCATTATTATATTTGAAACGGTTAGGTTTATGAAAAAAATCACAAGAATAAAATCGTCTTAAAATTACATTTTCTACCAGAATACATCATAAAATACCGGGTGTTCCTTAAGAAAAATCAAAGTTGGCAGCCATATTGGAAAAATGGCGGCTAAAATAATTTTTTTGACGTTACTACAATTTTTTTTAATAAAAAGTCCAAGGACTCTTACCATTTAACTTTCCTTGATATCTCTTATGGTTTTCGAATAAAACGACTGGCACACTTATAAGCCTATCATCGCGTGGATCTTAAAAACAACAATATTTCATATCGAACTGTTCCAAGTTTGTTTGTTGCTTTACAAACTCGAATCTGCAAAATATTTTGAAAATACTTGACGTTTATATCAACATACGTCTACTCATGCACAATATTACGCACAGTGTAAGTCAAAGACTTTTGTCAGTATTCTAATAGAAAACACCAAACACAAGTACTCATAAATGATTAAAAGATAAATTTTACTTAATTTTATTTAATGCAATAAAGTAAAATCAGATTTACTTTGCAAAACGTATCAAGTATATAATTAATGAAATTTTTAATGATTTTGCTACAATTTACAAACGTAAGAATTAGATGCTTAAGTATTGTTTATTCTTATTTATATTATATATAAAATAACAGCTATTTTTGAATAACAGCTGTTAAAAATAGATGCCATTTATACTTCAGCATTGAAAAGTTAATACCCTCGATCGAAACATATAAAATACGTCATGTGTATGATAATTTAATATATACACTGAACAACATGTAGCAAATGTCTGTGCTACATACATTTGGTGCCATAATAAAGTTCAAACTAGGAATTATGTTGCATACGTAAGCAATTTTCGAGGTTTAATTCAGCCTATTACAGTTGTTCTACAATAGTCAAGATATTTTTATTTTTTTCATCAAATAATTCCATTATGATTTGGTTAACTAACTTTTTTCTATCAAGCCAGCAGGCGCAAAGGCATATGTCTGCTGATTCCATTAGTTAAATAAAATTAAGTAATACAGAAATGCTCTTTTGTTATCTTAACTTTAGTTTATAGTGTCGTCATTTATAATGTTTTCTTAAGTAAGATTTGTTCATGCTGTATATTATTATATGAAATACACGTATAATATAATTCACTCATTCATACATTTCATCCCTTCGACGGCAATCCTACTGATCCGATTTCGCCAGGTATTAGAGTAAAACGATTGAAACACTGTTCGTGTATTTCATTATATTTTTTCAATCTGTACGTTATCATAAATAAATAAATCATTGATGTTGGTTTTCAAACATAGATTTAACCATGTCCATTTTAATTTCCTATTTGACTTAAACAATTTGTTGCTTGTTATTTATTTTTTTTGCTGTCCAGTTTTCCTGTGAAAATATTTGCTGTCAGATCTAAAATGTATATTATATTTGTTATTGTAAGTCATATTTTGGTAAAAAGAATAGCTTATTAATTAAGGATAAATATTGATTAAGTGTATAAGCATAATAAGAGATAAAAATTTGTAAAGTGTATTGACAATGATTAGAGATAAATATCAGTAGAGGGTGAAAGCATCATTATATGATGGTGGGTGTGAAAGGTTGGTTACTCAGGATGTTGGTTGATGTAATTACGCAATTGATTTTTTTTATTTCAAATATGTTTTGAGCAGTATTTCATTTATATATTGTATAACGTATCGTGATAGGTGCAAATGTTTCTCCCTCTATAATTCCGTTTTAATTACATTTGGAGATTATTTAAAATTAAAGAACTGTAACCATTTCCTAAAATGAACCTCTATGAATTACAAGTTGATCAACTTGTATCCAATCAAGTCAATGGAGGTAGATTTCTTAGACTCCGACATAGTGTTTAAAGACTATGCAGATGTGTGCCAATACATATTTAGGTCTACAACATTTTACAGGAATCCACCTAACATGTTCGAAAAGGATAGATGTAATTCTTATAAAATAAATATTAAATAAATTTATTCCCAATGTCATGGCATTCTATCGTATAAACAAAAGCCTTAATTTATACTTTAAAAGAAAATAACTACGTCGGTTAATTATTTGTAATTCAAAACTATCTGTTGAAAACAAAACTTATTTTATTTCATTTTATGTAAATATAGAAATATTTTTAAGCACTGTGATATGTCATCAAGTTATTCATCGTAACATAAAAGTAACTTTAAACAGAGAATAGATTAACGGGAATCAGAATTGTATGAATAGAGAAAAAGCGTATATATGAAAAAGATAAATAAGCGGAGTGAGTTGCACGGGTAGAGGCCCCCAGCGGCGAAAGCGATATATGACTCTGTCCCGACTAACGTATGTGGTCCAACTGCGAGAATTATACAGCTACAAACTCATTTGTATGAAAAAACAGGACTATATAGTAAAATTACACCAATGTTCGGGTATCACTAACTACATAAATTGACCAGAGTCGGAGCCACGGTACCCGGTACACGGTCCCTGGATTCCGCATTGCGAGTCCACGTCATAACCTTGCTACTGGAACTGACTAACACCGGTCTTGCTACAGGCTTCTCAACTAATCAACACAAGACTGTTGATATTTTTACTGACATAAATAGCGCAGCAATGCACAACAAAACAATTGAATAATGTGATCTAACCACCAAAAGCAAAATTTATAATACAGGAGCTTAGGATGCATACATTGTAATTGTCCACTACGATTCCACTACGAATGTTATTGTCTCATTAGGTGTTGTTTACAGATTAACAAACACAATCAAGTCTGATTTGTCGTGAGGACACATACACGAAAAACGTTTAATAATTATAAAGTTAAAGTTTTTAATACCACAACACTGAGGTATTTGGGTAGAGATAGTTGACCTGTAGTTTTGTAGATTTCGTCACACCACAATACTGTTGTTAGGAGGAAAGATATGCAATGTTGACACACCACGGTACTGTGTACTGGGTACCACAGTTAGTGGCGACATTATTCACATAACAATAATGTGGTAAGTGAATTGTGATAACAGTTCTCAAACCACAATAGTGAGTTGAGATAAGATTTTATTTACATCACAATACTGTGATAAAAGAGTGGCGTTAGCTTGGTCACACACAACACTAGTGAGTAAGGACTTGCCGTTGTGGTGGGGTACCTTCAACTGCGCCGACGAGCCGCGTGGTGCAGTTAAGCCTCTCTACGCGCTGTTCCATAAATCAGACATCTCCGAAACTAATGTGCCTCACTCCCGTATCATTCATCGGGATAAGCACGAGAAAACACACAATCAAATTGAATAGAGCCGATTATTAATGATGGAGATTGCGCTACTGTTGCGGCGACTGGCTCATTTGTTGAGTCTATGCGGCGACTCGAGGCCTGGTAGCTTAGTTGTTCACATATAGCCGAGTATCGTACATCAACTGCATTATAGAGGGCAGACACACTAGCGAACTAACCGATCGGATAAATTGTTGAGCTACTGCATACAACTTGAATCATATGCATTACATGTGTGTGACATTTGGATGACAATGGCAACAGAATTTGGTGGATTTTTTAGAGGTTGGCGGCCTCTTTTAACCTTGCATTTGCCCGTCCACATAGACTAACTGCCCGTGCGTGGATCATATACAGCAAAGCAAGGAGTGAGCCGGTACAGTAGAAAGGTGATATGTACTGATAAAATGTTTTCGGCAGTGACAAGGATCCGAACCCACGACATCCGTTTATGACGTCCGGTCCGTTCGTTATGTTTATTCTATATAAACTATAAGTGAGTATTTCATACTCACTGTCCATATAGGCTTGAATTAAATGTAAGTTATCGGGTATTGCATCCCCCGATCGGGGTAATTGCATAAGTAATATTAGAAATAAAGTCATACAGCAAAGTGTATTCTTCGCTTGTTATAACATTTTTAGTTTCAAGTTATTTATAGTTATTTAATTTATTCGCAGTAAATTTTCACAAAGAAACATTTCAATGTACACACTTACATTTCTAGTGCTACAAGATTACAACGATTATGAATAATTAATTAATTTATGTTGAAACGCATTTTGATTTTTGACATTATCACAGTAGACCCTAATTTATCAAATTTTTCATTATCAAGATACGAGTTCGATACTCTTGAGTATAATAGCTTTAATAAAACTGAATTAAACCCTTATGAAAAATCTTGGCCCACGGATTGTCTTTATTTGAGTTTAGAAGGGTCAATTTAGTGGAATACTTTAAAAGTGCTTATAATAAACATAGTTGTGAACATTATTTTGGTACTGTGACCATCATTTGTATAACTCAGTCCTGTTAATTTCTAACTTTGATGTACAGTATGTATTTTTTCTTTCAATATTAAGTTTAATTCTGTAAATGTTTCAATTTAAAGGTAACTGTGTGTAATGTTGATTTTATATACAGTAGCTTATAAATTGTTATAAAATAAATCCATTTGTAAAATGATTTAACTTACAAACTGTAACTAAATCATATAATATGCTGTATTTTCTTACTGTGGTCGAGTTAAAAAGAGTGCAAAAGACCTTCGTCAAACTAAAAAGGCCTTTGTTGGACGATAATCGTGTAATTCAATATGAACACATAAAACTATGAAGTAAAACAACATATAATTTCATATTGATTAAATGCAAAGTTCACCCTATATACATCACGTATATACCATATTCTGTGCTCTTTGTATATACCTTACTCGCTATTCCATATGAAGCTCACTCCTCGCAATCGTAGGTATAAATCGAGTCTAATTTCTTGGGTTGATTGACATATTCTATCTTGTGGAGAAACGATGTCTTGGACCTGTTGAAGAAAGCGAGTCCTATCTTCACCACTTCCTTGACATGTCGGAACTCTGAGACGAACTCCAGAGCTCGTTCCTTGATGTCAACTTCTCCTAGAGCGACGTGAGCCTCGTACTCCAGATGATCTTCCACGGAGGCCCTCGAGAAGTTCTTGTTCCGTAACACCCTGTACTGCAGCAGAAACGCACGCTTCTTGGGAGTTCTGCACTGTGGTATCAACACATGGTCTGTTAACACTGACTGTATCACTACGAACTGAGGACTCAGATTCATCAGCACTTCTTGCATCGCAATCTCGTACGAGTTTTTGTCTGTGAGTAAATCCCCATCGGGTCCGGCGAATCGATCCCGCAACTCTTGCTCGAACTTGGGGTAATGTCTGTTAATGAGGAGATCCACTATCCTGTAAGCGTTCCTTTGATTGTAGCGTTCGAAGGGTTGTTGAAAACAAAAATACGACTTGACTATACACGAGAAAGCAGATAATGCAAAAATTAAGTTCATGCTTTTAATATACCATGTAACCAGCTTGTGGACGAGTTAAGGAATGGACTTGTTGGCAGCATTTGGCACGATATTTTCATGGTACGATACAACTAACGACGACAGATTGTAAGAGTTACTGATAATCACAATTATTTTGCGTGGTCACAGTTGAAATGCCGTAATTTGTCATGAAATATTCTGGAAAGTAACGAGGATACAACTTGTCGTTAGCAGTCATTATTTACTATTGGATCAAACAACGGTACGCACAGAATTGAAAGAAAATAAATACACACTTTCTTGTTTAAAGTAATAGAGTGACTGGTTACTAATCTCTGTTGACAATCTTCTTATCTGAATACTACTAATATCGATAAACATGCAGTCCTAAAGTAGCAGTGTTGTTCAATCTTAAATCATGTTAAATAGTGTATAACATAACAATCACACTCTTCGTTTTTTATTGAGCGAATTTGTAATATTTAAACGTTCGAATGAATTTATACCTTTACGTGATTGTTCTTTTTTGTTATCAATCAGACTTGTACAATATTATCGTATATTAAAACATTACAAAACGGCTGTTTAAAGGTGTGTTCGATTGTTACAGTTTGCGAGATCAATGTTCAATAACCTTTAGGAATTTAACGAAATGGAAAATGTATTCAACTATGGAAATCAATATTACAGCTGAAACAGTTGGAATACCTTTTCTTTAATATATGGTACAGTAAATTCTAATTCGGTTCAAATCAAATCAAATCTCTTTATTGTCTTTCAGCTCTACAAAAGCAATTGACATTGTCAAAAATAATACAGTAGGTATCATATAACTCCTAAGAAGCATCTTATCGTTAAAACATTAAACATAGACATGGAATATATAACAGGAACAAAATCAGAGAGACTGAATCAAAAGCTTTAGCTAAATCAATTAATGTAGCAGACATATTAATTTTAGCATCACAACCGTTAAAAATATCTGGGATTATGTTTTCCAAGGCCTTGATTGTGGACAAATTTGATCTAAACCCAAACTGACTATCACGGAACAAGTTTTTATTTTTCAAAATATGAATACATTTGTTGGTATAGACAGTTTTCTAATATTTAAAAAAGAATTGGGACTATAGATATCGGTCTGTAATTATTTGGATCTGTTTTTTTGCCTTTTTTGAAGATTGGTATTGTACGGTAACTGATATTTTAATACATTCTGGAAAAGTTTTTTGTTCAATCATCATATTATATAGAATTTTAATATATAATATGATTGTCAGTGGATTTATCAAAAAAGGGCCTATCTTTTTGATTAAATAATTGGAGAATCCATAATAGTCTTCAGCCTTAGAACTACTTAGTCTATTAATGGATTCTATAATATTTAATTGGGAGATTGGTGACCATTGGAATTTTATATCAACCTTTCTTGAAGCTAAGATTAGAGCAATAAGGTCTCTTGCACTTTGTCGGTTAAGTAAAATATATTATTATAGTATTTTCAACAGGTAAACAAAAAAATCCAATTGATCCAGTGATTAATTTAAAAAAGATTATAATCTTAATCAAGTTACTACAACTACATTTTTGGGCTTAGTAGTTGATGAAAATATTTCATGGAACTCCCATTTTGACCATGTTGTCAGCAAAATCACATCAGAAATTTATACAATTTATAGAATGTCTAAATTTTGTTCAGCAGATATTTAGTACTGTTAACCTTACACCCAACATTTCTGTAACCAAGCATGTTGTAAAGGCACATCTGTTTCCCAAACCTAACCTATTTACACTGATAGTCGTGTAATGGTAATTCCTAACCCAAGCTACACTCACATATGTTAGGTTGGTTCCTCAGTTGCATACCATATTAGCATATTATTACGGAGGCGGTGTAACGATTTTCTGATACTAAGACTTTAATACTACTTTGTAAGCATAATGTAGTATTTTAGGTTTACGTTTTCTCCGTATACTTTCAGCTTTGTTCTGCAAATATGTAGACACTGAAGAGGTGCCTGTTCGGTTGGAGAGAGCGGTTTCGAAGCGGGCGGATTAGCACCGAAACCGGTTGCGAGGCCTACATCAACTCCTATAGAAAATACTGCTTCATTTTACCACATGGTATCATATACTCTAAATAAAAATAATTAAGAAATGTGAGTAATGGCATAAGCATAGACTAAAGACAGTTTTGAATAATAATAATGTATTATGTAGTTCCAAATAATACCAATTTAATATTTTTGTCACAACATAAAATATTCAACATACATTATTATAAAAAATGTTGTGAAATATTTGTGTAACATTATCAATTAACGAATAGGCATACGAACAAAAAAATATCATCTCTATTGATCATCCCTTTTCATCTGTTAATTCGCAAATAAACCTATGCATCATATTGTAATATTTCCGTACAGCTTAGCTAAAATCGTCGATTTCCAATCTGTCAAAACATGTGATTTTTCCTGTCTCAAACAAACGTTTTCCTGCGAAAACAAAGTTTCCGTTAAGCTCAAAAGGAGTACAAATGTACGTATTTTTTATGAGAACTATTTAACTAACATCTAGCTTTTAAGTAAATTAAAACTAAGTTAATGAACTTTTAAGTGAATTACTAGAATATGGAATATTATTTTACTGTTCAAAACCAATAAGTGCTATGTGATTGTTTGAATCGTGATGAAACGTATCGTTCACTACTCGTCAAAAGAGTTCCATTCCGGGGCTAAATCGTTGTTTCCGCACTCGGTTCGCTTCGCTCGTTAACCACTATCTTGCTTTGAGGTGGTTTACTTAAAGGACTGATGGTTAAATATAATAGTACGTTAAAATAAATCACTTGATACATCAAAATGTTCACAATAATCAATATCATATCAATTTTAAATTAAGGTAGGCGTATCTACTAAATAAAACTTAAGGTTCCATCAACGAATGTTTAACTTCATGCCCCAAGGTTGAACATGAACAAGACTTATTCATTCTATCGATAGCTTAATGTCGGTCCCATATAAATGAGTTTTATAAACAAAGAGTTTACATATTTACTATTATTATGTCTTTACATAGATGTTCCAACATTTCTTTTTACACGTTTACACTTTTTCAAATACATATCTGTACAATTTTTAGAAATTCTGGCTTAAACATAAATAAAATGTAAAACAAAACGCGTAGCATGGCGCCACGCAATGTCGATGGGACAAATTGATTAATCCTTATCCACGGAGAGTCGTGATATATAGGCCTATATAGAGCTTTCTGCTTAACCAAGCGAAAGCGACTCTACTGTTATAATACTGTGTTATACAATATTATCATTTCCAATGAAGAATGTAAACGGTAAGGCATGGGACTGGCAATAGGCCAGCCAAACTCCCCCGGCTCCTCCTGCTAATTTAACATCTATCTTCCGAACTGATACCATTTCATGGACAACGTGAAATTTGTATACAATATAGCGCACGAGCCTACAGTTTAGTACTACGAGAACTATACAAAGTAGCATGTCTATGTTTAAAGTTCATTTTTTGGTGATGGTGATAACATTATCGGACAATGTTACGGAACACATCACTTGCATGCTTCAATCAATGACTCTAAATACTATGATAAAAAAAGTCACATCGCTGTAATACGTTATAGTTGACTAACACCAAGGTTTAACACCAAGGTTAGTTGACCTTATCCTAAAACAAGATTTAAGTAATTGATATTTAATTAAAATGGCTAATGTCATGATCAAGTTTTATCATTGACTTTCGATACCGTACTGCAATAGACATCCCATTGGTATGAAACAAGAAATACAATTTTTACTAAAATAGAACCTCGTTGAATAAGTGATCTACTGTAAAATAATAAATTATCTTTGGGTTTTCGTCACTTCGATAATTATTATAAAAAGTAGAAGTTTACAAGAAGTTGTGCTTTGCAATTGTTCTTTGTTGATGGCTGTCGCCGTATAATAGCTTTGAACTATTGATAGTGCGTCAAAATTCCTTGAAATAGGGGAAGTTTACAAGAATTCATTTAGGCACAACTAAACATTAAATACCCTAGCCACAGCAACCGTGCAGACTAAACGTCTTTCCATTTACCTGGTTGGATGAAAAAAATACCTATTACGTTACAGTATCAGATTTATTTATTATTTAACGATCATTAATAAAAAAAAAAAACTTATGTTTGCTGATACAGGGTAGGTAATAAAGCGTGTTTGTAATTGAAATGTTAAATCTTGGCATGAAATAGACAAATTTGCCAAATATTTTATCAAAATATATCCCAAAGCAAGCAAATTACAACAGTTTATTTACACAACAGTATTAAAAGGGACTTTTTAACATTAAGGTTGTGTCTTTAATTTTTTCCGTAACCATTAGGCGCACAAGGCTTGTATAAATCAAAATTTGAAATGGTTGAGAAATAAATTACGGCATTTTATGTTTATAGTTTCAAAAATTGCAAAACCCTATAAAACACTGTTCCCATTATCCGATCATGCTGATAATGTTCGCGAACTCTTTCAGGTTTACACGTTTATAAAGAATGTCATCAATATACGAGATACTACTATGTCTATATATAAATTTGAAATGGTGGTTTCTTTGGCCTCTGGGACATCATAACGAAAAAAGTAAATCGAACCCGGGTCTAGGGCTTGTATTGGAAATTCCCTTGACATTTAAAAACACAACGAATTATTTTCCTTACCTATTAATGTAAGCATTTGAAGAGTTATTTCGTATTAACATAAACCAATTTAATTTATTAAATAAAAATTAACACGAAGCTATTAATACTTATAACTATGTGTGTAACCAATATCTTAGTTGAATTAGCTTCCTCTGTAGATTTACTGTGTCGCGTTCCTTGTTTTAAACAAATGTATAATAAAGATTCCTATGATATAAATTTACTGCACATGGCTTCATTATTTATTTCAAACACAAGTCTATAATTCTGAAAAGTGCCGATGATAGTTCTGCAATTAATCTGGCCTTATGAATGAAAACCCCCCCCACCGCAAACTAAATCATGACGAACATAAAACCACCACTAGTGCGACGATGTAGCGCAGAGTCCGTGTTTTCATAGTGTGTTCGTATATAAATTATGATTAGTGATCGTTTAGGCCTATTGTTAGTTGAGGGACAATAATAGCGCGTAAATGTTGTAGAATTATTGGGCTTATATCTAGAAAATTGACCCGCGTTTTATCAAAATTAGTTTACTGCAATTGACAAATTGAAAACTACTATACGAGTTTTATTGCGCATTGTCAATGGTTTGTGTGTTAATAGCATTACCGGTAATATAAGTATGATAATGTATGAGTTGCCTGGTTTTTCAATTACAACTGTTTGTTTGAGAAATCCTTTATTAGCGAACACTGATCATAAAATACTCTTTACTAACTTACTCACTCACAGGTAAAATGTTACAGTGTTATCACAAAGATCATGTTGTTCATTTTAATTATAAATATTAATGGGTAATAATTTGTTTTAAGACTATTTTAGTTGGTACTATTGGAAAGAAAAACTCATCAAGTTTAATTTACATTGGTTTGGCTGTGTATCAGCTGTTTTTCAATTAAATCGTTGTAAGTGTTGTGTAATATGTCTGAATTTGAAGGGAAAGCTTTTTGTGTGTTGAATTGTCACATTAACTAATCTGTTATTAGTGCGCAACGACACAACTAGGTTTAACGAAGATCCTTTTAGTTACCACTATAGTATTCCCAATCGGTATTTGAATTAGAAATAGCTGCATTTGTATAAAGAAATAAACTGGAAGGCCGTCAGTGTAAAGTTATAGAGCAGGTGAGGGAAGGTTTTTCCCGTAGACCAAAGAAATCTACTGTTAAATGCAGTAAACTGGGAAATTCTAAGTAACGTTTAAAATTCAAACCTTACAAATTTCAGCAGCTTCAAGCATTAAAACAAAATTACAAAGTTATAAGACTTTCTTTTTGCGAGAACATGCAAATCGTTATTAAAAAAAGTTGTAATACGTTTAGTATTTCCTGATGAATTGAAATTCATCTTGTGTGGTTATGTGAACATACATAATGTCAGGATATGGGGCTCGAAGAACCTACACGCCTACATTGAGAACGTGCGCGATTAATTGAATTTGGTGCATTCGTTTACAACACAGTCATTTTTGCTTCATTGCAAAAACTGTAAGAGAATGATTTTCTTACATGGTGACAGAATGACTTCTTCCACAATTAGAACAAGATTCTGCAATTGGATGGATCACCTCCATATTACCACTTGGATGTTAGGTTTAACTTAACAATGTGCTGCCTGGGAGATGGATCGGGCGCGTTTGTCCGAACGACGACACAATCATGAACTGGCCTTCGAGATCTTCGGACGCCTCTGTGATTTTTTCTTGTACATCAAAGATAAGGTATACACACCACCATTACCAGAAAGCGAACCTTAGTTCCAGCAACTAAGATGCATTAGATTACCAATGCTATCGAATCAACCGATCAAGACACTCTTATCAAAGTATGGCAAGAGCTTGACTACAGGATTGACATCTGTCGTATCATAAGTGGTTCCCATTTCGAACATTTTTAGTTCTGTGTAGATGTGACGAAACTTTCTGTTTTTCATGTGTTAGTTGTAACCAATTTATTTCTTTGTATAACAAATAAAACTGTATTTGATGTACGCTCGAAGCCATGAATATCATTTGTAATAACCATGTACAATACGTTAACCTATAAAACTTCCCATTATGAGTGTATCGATAGTTATCTTGAGGGAATCGTTTAAAGCTTAGGACGTATCGCAACTACTATATATTATATATAATTTGAAGTAAGTGTTTTTGTAAAGAGTTAAGTTTTAGTAAACTGTATTATAAGCTCATTCCGGTTACAAGACTTTCACTATACAGAGGACAAAAGAGCTATTTGTAGCCTACGCGATTCAGTGTATGCTACAGCACTTAAAATATTAAACTCATTCGTGTCAAATAAAGTTAATTAAAGCATAGCAAATTCCATAGGACATTATTGCAAAACGAAGACATAAGCTCATGAAAATTTTATGAACATAGAGTTTAAATTTAAATTAGCTGGATTAAATGTCATGAATAAACATATTTTGGAACTAGGGGTCAAACGTAAAACCAAAATAGTACTATTGGATAAAACTTTGCAATAGCTTTTTTCATGCTTTTATTTTTTTCTTTATTTAGTTTTAGTTTTATTTTTTTCCAGGACCAACGCCTGGTCGCGGACTATAAAGTACCTAGCTTAAAGTTAAACCGCCTTAAAGTTTCAGATGGGACTATAGTAGTAAATAATGATTAGCCTTCAAGATAAGCAGATAAAATAATAACTGCAATGTTATCATTGGTTTACTTTTCTAAAAATATTTATTAACACTGTCACACAGCTGATTTAAGAAAATAGTTATAATTAGGTCAATAACACAATAAATGGTAAGATGGCTGGATCTCTGCAGAAAATTCTTGGTTCATGAACGTCATTAAAAAGCAGATGTAGCTAATAAAATGAACAAAATACTTCAATTAAATAACATATTGATCGTAGCAAGGGAATTTCAGTTCTATATATAGTCTACTCTGTGAACTAGATTTGTGGAATAAGCGCGAGTAAAACGAGGCTTACTGCGAATAACGATTGGGATCCAATAATTAAATGGGAGATGCGAGTTAAATCGCAGAGGTGGTTTACGAGACACAGCTTAGCAGCCCTTTAGTGTCTTAAACAACGCGCAAATCTTGATTTAGTGGTTGTAAAGAGCGCAGTACCAGTATGGACTGCCTCTGTCTCCCCTATAAACGAACGACTGAGTTGTCACTTCAGTTTCACAAACTTAAACTTTTGCAAAACATTACGTATTATATAATATTGAGTATTAAGTTTTTGTACATGGAGGAAGATTATCTACAAGACCAGTTAAGTTGTGTTGTAACCCGTCGAATGAGAAACAAATCAATAAATGTATTTAAATTGGTTTTAGGATCTTTGTGTAAATATGGTTGTAGTACATCTGCGGGAGAGTATACAAATGAACCCAATCGAAGCAATTTCGTTTGATTTTTTTACATAAGCAGCATGATTATAAAGGATCCGAAGAAAAAATATGAATATTAAATAAAAATGATGCTGGTGTGAATTTTACGACGTGTTTGTTCATAAAGAGCTAAAAGATGGATATTCTAATTTAAACTCGGTTGGTAAAGTACTATGCAAAAAAATGTATCTCCCGTAATAGTAGCCTATATTTCATCACTGGACCGAAAGTGGTATTTTCCAGCGCGCGCTCCAGTTTCGAGTGTGAAAAGTTTTCACGTAAGATGTGAAGCCGAAGACGGGAATAATCGGGCACGTACCGGTAAATCACTTTCAGTACAAGTTATTAACTATAAATTTCATCATGACGCAAAATAAAAACATACAGAATAACAGACCTCAGTAATATTAAAACTATTATTCTCAATTAACATTTTTAAATATCAATATAAAAGAAACTTTTTGATATCAACCCTACATAATAACTTAAAAATTATAAGTTCAAGGTTATGTTTATTGTGCCGTTTTCAATGTTGGGTAACAATCATTCCGTCGTTTATAGGTTTTTTGATGTTTTGAAACATCTATATCTTCTTTTAGTTCTAGACCCCTATCATTGAAAATCTACTTCACAACGTATATGGTTTCATGAGTTTATATTTAACATATAAATATAGTAACAAATACTTCGTTACTTACATTATTTGGTTTAACATTGTGTACTTTGTAGCAGCCGTAAACTGTCTGTACTCCTCTTCATATTACATTTCCCGCAATTTATTTGTTGGAAGGTTTTTAGTTATCTCTCAAGCTTTTTTTCATCAAATCATCAGGAATTTTAGACATATTTTGAACAATTTCTAACACTTACCATACTAAAAACACAGCATAACAAACTAATAGCTGTTTCTGTATACATTTAGATAGTGCAACAATAAAAACAGCTTATTTAAACCATCAAAATAAACCGTAACAAAACACTACCGCACGTAGTGGGTAAATGTAGAACTAATCTGGAGCGAGGGAAGTATATTTGGAGCGAGGGAAAATCAGCTGATCGTTTTTCCCTCGCTCTAAATTAGAGCTTGGGAAACAACTACTTTCATTAATATCAGTTGGTATTGAAAATAGCTATTTTCGGTAGATGAAAACATATTTGCTGATCTACTTGTTATTTCAGTCATAGATATTGTCCAGATGTGGATATTAAATCAACATATGCACATAATTTCTGGTATTTTGTATGACTGTTTAAATGTCTAAAATAAACTAGGGGGCCAGGATTGATGTTAAATAGCAGCAGAAGCCGGGAGGGTAAGGCTGGCCTTATGCCAGTCTCAGCCTTCCCCTAATATTCTCAATTCGACACTATAACATTTTATAATACGGCATTATTACAACACATATCATATTTGCTTGGTCGAGCAGAAGCTACTATGTGCTCACACGCAAAACTTACACACGCTCTTCGGTCCCCGAGGTCCCGGGTTCAAATCCCGCCAAACACTAATGGATTTCAGCTATTTAATAATGCAGCGACCCTTTTGGTCTAGTCTGAAGCAATGTGTAAAACAGTTTGAATACGACGTTATACAGTACAAATACATTAGAAATCTACGTATCGAGAAGTAAAGTTATTTAACAAAGATTACTTTCGAAGTTCATTTAAAAAAAAAAAAAACGTAAAAGAACGTTCATGAGTTTACATATAATAGTAGAACCTCGATAGTTCGACACTTTGTGGACTAAGGGTGAGCCTAACTATCGAAATGTCGAAATATAAGGAGTTTATTGGATATTTACACACGGAGAGTATTTAAACATGAAATAAGCGTACAAATTAAATGAACAGTATACAACTTGATAAAAAATATATACTTGTTAACTTACATCTGTACTGTACATTCTTTGTCTTATTACACTATAAAATAATTTTCCTACAGTCACCCGATAAAGTGGGCTTCTTTGCACAGATTATAGTACAGAAAGCCTTACTTTGGCGCACACTTTTTACTTTGGCGCACACCAGTATTCAAACCAAACAACACAAAACAGCGTGCTTTTATTATGCGCGTAATCTGTGTACGCTTGAAAATAAGTTGGTAACACTTAAAGATATTACGACTACGATCAGCTGGTGCAGCATTTCCCATTTCAATGTTCAATGTTCTATGTTTGGATTTAACCTAAACTAAAAACGTGGTGTACAGGGTTTAAAAGACTAATTATTTATAGTAACTGTATGAAAAAATATAATGTGTAACACGAGTGCAAACTGCCTTTGCTGCACTCGAGAAACTTTCCATATCGTGTCAGAGGTCATATCATCATACCATGTGGTTGCGGGTTTTTCACTAAAATTGATAGGTATAGAAATTTACTATACATATAAGTTTTACACTTGTTATAAATACATTCCAGGATTTTGTATACTAGCCAAATAACACAGACATCACAACTTGAGCTTCATGCTGTATGTTAAAAATCAGCATCACAAACTTTACGAGAAGATCAGCACAAAGCTAGACTGGTGTGAAATGATATATTAGTACAGTCGTACGCACCCGGTCGAATAAAAGAAAATTCTTCTCTAGAGTAATGAAACACTTATGTATGAGGGTTCCACACATGCGAATCATAAAACTTCACCCACCATTTAACTTGACTCCATTCTCCCTCACGCTTGGTCAACGGTCTTTATTTATATTACCTATGTGAGGGGTTAAGAATACAATCTTTCACCACAGAAGCTTTAAGAAACTTCATTTCCGTTGTTAGGCGACGTTTCTAAAATTATCCAACACAAATTCCAATACAAAATTAAAAAAGTTACTATTGTGACGTTTGACTTATAAGAGACTGTTTTCGCTTTGGTCGTTGAACTAAAGCCTGCCACACACTGATAGCTACGTTGACTTCCTCGTCTCACATGTTAAAACCATACTCTAGTAGAGGACCCGTAAAAATGATATTTATTTTTTCTGATTTTTGCTTGAAACCAAAAGCTGAATCATGCTTGAACCTTCCGCACACAGAGAGGCAAAGTAACAAATCGCTTCAAACAAATTGTTGTGCAACATTTTGCTTCAGGTGAAATGCTTGGATCAGTATGCGCCCAACCCCAACCACAGCCACCTCTAATAATTGGTGTAGCATATGGTTGGGAAGCTTATAAAATGACGCAGTTTTTAACATATTCCGACACTTTCTTGTATACAGGGTGTGAACAAATGCAATTGACCAATGTTTTTTTTTTTTTTAACTTTTATCAAACATCTTAATTTTTATCTTTGAATCTATTTACAATGGAGTTTTTACAACAGTTACTGATCCTCTGTCATTTTGTATTATTCTTATTCAAAATTTAATGTAGAACACGAAAATGACATTATCTACTCAAATCCATTTACAGGTAATTGATAAATAGCTGTATTAATTTTAAAAACATAGTTATTTTTGAAAAACATAAAATAATTATTTGGAAAGCTAATTGGTTTGACTTGGAACATTTTATATGCATCATCATACTGCATTTACTTTGTACTTACACCAAAATATTTTTGTCACACTGACTACCAATCACCCTGAATAGTTGATCACTCGGGTTAAAATATCTTTTCAACCTTTCACATTTTCCAACTTGATTTCGTCTCGGTCGTTAAACCTGAGCTTATGTAATAAAGAGTCACTCTATACCATAGTGATTATATATACAATTTTGTGATATCAGCTGTAGCAATCGTTTTTTCATCTTTAAAAATAACATAAAATACTAAAATTAGGTAGCAGTAGGATTCCACACGAATTATATTTAAAATGGGTCGTTCCGATGAATTATCTTTAGAGCATTAAATTTAAGTGGAGCAGTCGACAGAAACGCGAAACTTCTTACACAATCTGCTAGTCAGAGACAGAGGGACTAGGCTGTGTTAGAATTACGGTTGTCTCGAGCATAACAAACGGTCGACGAGCTTTGTCTACGGAGCTCCGGACTTCCGACATTTTCCGGCCCGTGGACCCCCACACCATAAACAAAGTATTCCTTGCAAAAACAGTCACATCACATATGAGCCTCTTCCACAACACCCATGCCATCTGTTCATTTATCTTGGGCTTTAATCAAGAGATTTTTTAAATGTTTATGTCCCAGCTTCACATCCAGTACACCGTTTTACACAATACTTCAAGCTAAATCTAAAGTGCGACGGAATTATATAATAGTTTTTGGTGATTGGCGGTATTTGAACCCCAGACACCAGGGACCAAAGAAGCCTCGCACTCTAATACTAGACCAGCTCACTCCCTGCATTATTATTATATGATATTAGTATATTATATATGATATTATTTCAATATCAACCCTGTGAGATGACATAAAATCACATAAAAAGGATCTATTTTCCCCCATGAATGCCAGTTGACGCTGCTGCTCCGCACCCCAAAAGATTTTATCTTTGGGCAAGCACTTTACTTTGAGAGATTCGTCAAAACTGGATTCTTGGTGAACTAAATGTTGTTTCTGGTAGTTAGAAGTACTCTATGTCTCATATCTACTGCCTGTCATCTGAAGATAAAATAATATGTTTCATTAATTGTTACGATCTTTTTATATTAATTGTATACATTTATCAGTGCTTTCCAAACCATGTTAAACCATCTATGTGAAGTGAGAATGACAATCCCTGATAAGTGTAAGTAATGATTATAAACAATCAAATCTGTTTAGTAACCTAACGAACATTTTCGGAAATGGTTACTTAAAAAATGTTTCGTTGGGAAAATATGGAAATGAGAGAACTAGAATTTATCTCTTGGAGTGAAACAGCAAAGAACAAGTTGAAATATTTTGTTAAAAAATCAAGTAAATGCTAAATTTTCTAAAACCCCCCGCTAATTGTAAATTGAAATTCCACCCCTCAACCGTTGAGGAATCGTATTAATTTCACCCTTGAACTGTGTGTATTCAAAGAATGCATGTTAATGAAAATCGTTAAATATGTTTTGCTTATTGATCCTTCTTAAATTTTATTATGAGTAGAAATATCGTATAAGTAACGAATAAGGCTAAAAGGTTTTGTCCGTTAAACCTATTAGACCTTATGGGCCTTAATATAGACATTATCAATTAATTAACTTTATCAACACATTCAATATTCGACTCTATAAAATAAAACAAATATAAAGTGATGAATTCAAACTAAACATATTTTGTAAAAAATGGTTAGCTTGTAAACTAGTTTTAAACACATGGATATATCTTTATATAAAATATATATTATAAAAATTATAAAGATTAATTTGCTATACATTTTAACACTTCCACTTTTCCCCATAAAAAACCCATAAAATAACAAAAAATAGGATTTTAGAAAAAATCCGGTTTTTATTTAACATAGTATGTTATGGTCCTTACAATTTTAATGGTTTTTTTCAATTTTTTGGAAATTTTAATTTTTAATGGGGATTTTCCCATAAATCCCCATAAAATAACGGCAAAATAGGATTTTCCCAAAAACTGCCCAAACGATTTTGATAAAAATTTAGTATGTTGTATTCCTTTATATTCTGAACAAAATGGTACAAATCCCATTTCTGTTAAATTAAGGTTCAAAAGTTATTGTAAATTATGTTATTTTCCCATAAAACCCCATAAAAAAACGGAAAAATTGGATTTTCACAAAAATTGCCCGAACGATTTTGATAAAAATTTAGTATGTAATACTCCTTTAAATTCTGATCAAAATTGTACTAATCCCATGTACAATTGACAAACTTATGTGAGAAAGTATGTGTCAGAATGCTGATACCGTTTATTTATAAATATGAAAGTTTTCATAAACTATTATTTTATGAACGATCAAATAAACTGTTTTCAACATCACAACGCCACAAAACAATTCCAATTTATGTGATAGAGCATAACGATTGAGAATTTGTATGAGACGATTGTCTCATTAAACGAATATTATGTATCACTAGATAATAGCTACTTCCCTATAGGAGAATTTACTAAAACACCCAAAATGCCAAATAAATAACTTTTGTAGCAAAGCTCGACCACCAGGTAGGCATCCGTACAACTAGGGAACACAACCGTACAGGATAAATGACATAATGGCCCTGCGTTTGTGACGAACGGCGGTGAGTTAAAATGATGGCTTCATGTATGCCTATTGAATGA
The DNA here is from genome assembly GCF_028750875.1 of Macrosteles quadrilineatus. Taxonomy (NCBI): domain Eukaryota; kingdom Metazoa; phylum Arthropoda; class Insecta; order Hemiptera; family Cicadellidae; genus Macrosteles; species Macrosteles quadrilineatus. The sequence continues at coordinate 70,636,027 of NW_026542600.1, read as the reverse complement.
CCATAAATAAGCCAGAACACGGCTCCCGGCTTTATTTACCGACGTAAACCATTTTCAACACTGTCGACACCTCATCCACAATCATCGATGTGATTTATACTACTGATACGCCGGTGGACACTCGGCCGACAGTCGACACTTACTCGATAGGATCCGGTACAGGACTAATACCCTTACAAAACCGTAGACTTAAAAGTTGATAGGTTGGCAATAAGCTTTCTTTAGTGTTGTATATCTGCATATTTAATAGCAATTTAAAAATGTGGATAAAATCAATGTGTTATTTAAGGTAAATAACTTCTTGATCAGCATTGTACGTGTTATTAAATTTACGGAAAGTAAATAAAAGAAACGTCTTATAACACTTAAAACATATATTTACGCGTATACTTTTACTCACAAGACGGTAAATATACAGATAAATATGGTTAGTGGTGATCGATTTCGATTGGACACTCCAATCATCATCAGACCCAATAGGCGAATGACAAGAATCTTGAATAGCGTCCTTACCCCCGTCCTTATACCCTATTGGCTACCGGAAGCACCGGCCAATACTTAATCAACTTATTTTGATTTTTACATGTTTCCTTATAAAAATATACAATTTACAAGATTCTTGTCATTCGCCTATTGGGTCTGATGATGATTGGAGTGTCCAATCGAAATCGATCACCACTTAACATCTTTATCTGTATATTTACCGTCTTGTGAGTAACAGTATACGCGTAAATATATGTTTTAAGTGTTGTAAGACGTTTCTCTTAGGGTATTTACTTTCCGTTATTTAAGGTATTATTGCTAAAAAAAAAACCAAATTTTCGCCCAAACATCTGTTTAATTTCTCCTCCTATGAATAGTATAGGCAAAGTATTGTAATAAAAAAACTAAGAGTTTCCGTTTTGGGCACCCCTCAACCCAAACAATTGGTTATCTAAATTGTGTATGTGTACAGAGCTTAGGTCCCACCTGTGGTCCGATTTTGATGAAATTTTGTAAGTAGATCTATGGTATCTCCGAGATTTTTTTTTATTTTAAATTATGAATTTCCGATCAAAACCATAAAATAACGGACCAATTTGGCTTTTCACAAAATCGGTCGGAAGTATTTTGATTAGAACTTATGTGTTTTAACTCCATAAAAAACGGTACATCCCCCATTGATGTAAAGATTACGGCTTGATAGCTATTGCAACTTTTGTGAATTTCCCTATAAAATATCATAATTACTCCCACCGCTTACCCATGAAGGTAGTATCTGTCGTATTGATTTTATTCACCAACGTTGTCCCGTTTATTTATCAATTGTGAAGGAGAAAGTCCGATAAGATCCCTACGTAAACTCATCCTCTCCAAAAAATTTAACTTTAAACAAAGTAATCAATGTGGGAGAAATTACTCGGATTCATATAAGTTATATTATAAAACCCCTACGGTTTACCGTTTTTGGAACAGAGATCATTCTTATGACTTAGATTTAGGTATGAATGCTGTTTAGGTCGTAGTAGGAACTGTTGTCTTTGGTATGGTAGCATATTTCTGTATTTATAATACAGATTTTTGAAATGAGATCGTGATTAAATTAATGGGTTTTTTGCAATAGAATTGACAATTGAATGTATATTGCTGTATGCTTAAGACCAAATAACATCATTGAACCATTAAATATATTGGTATGAAAACAATGTGGATGAACTAATTCAGCTTTAAATAATCGATTAAAAAGTTTTTGTTAAGAAACTTTTGTTTTATTGCTTTACAAACAATGGAACCATGCTGAATTATAGTTACTACTAATAGAATGGCGGAAGGGATTTTACGAAACTAATGGACATTATATAAAAACTGTATTTTTGTATTTATCGAGAATCAGAGATACATTTACATTTTCATATATTTCAAAGGAAGGGATTAATCTGAGAATATTTCAGGTCAGTGTATGTACACATGGCAGCATAGTTATGCTTCATGCAGTTTGTGTTATTTATCATGCAACCATGCAGGCACGCTTCAAAACAAAAACCCCCATAACTAATTACAGTATATGACTAAGAGACGTATATGGACCCTACAGATAAATTATTCCATGATACTTCTCTTTACGCTCGTAATTGGGAAGTAGTAAATAATTAATAACTCAAAAGAAGGCTGTGCAAATCCCATAGATAAATGCATTGCAAAACTTTGTAAACATTTCAAATGCTCATGACCTTTTTATCCTTAATTTTCTAATGCAAGTTAAAATGAAATAAGTTTTGTTTTGGAGAAATAAAGGTCATGTCACCTCAGTGTGGGCTGCATGTAACTGCCAACAAACGACTTTTTTGGGTTTTTGTAATGTCATCAGTTTTCACCCTAAAGCAAGGTTCTTTCATTGAATGTCTTTGTAATAAATGTGTATGAATGCCTAAGCATTCTATTGAAAGACCACAGCTGTCTCAGGCAAAGTATAAATTAAAGATACTTGTTATAAAACTATTCAGTCTTCTTTATAATATTGAAACAATTTATGTATGTTCAGGTTAGATTAGTTTAAGGGTAGTGTATTATAGATCAGCTAAACAAAGAAACAACATTTTCAAGTCCTATAACAGAACTTATATTTTGCATGTAGTGCATTGTATAGAATGACAGGGCAAAGTGTATATAAGCTATTATTTCATACTTTGCTGATAAATTTCAGGCGATGTATAGAACGCCTGATTATACACTGCCTGAAACATATGTAATTCTAGAAGATCCAAAAATAGATAGTTATTAAGGCATTAAGTGGGTTTAATAAATTATACATTTCTTTTCTTATCGCACATAAAACTAACCTCGTTATTATCTTCGTAGTAATGTAGATTAACATCAATCCTTACAAGTTTGTCACTCTCATACATTAGTAGAGAACGACTTAAACCTATGTGTGTGTTAATGTATTAAATTTTACTACCCGTTTTTTTTTTTTTTTTTACTTTCTCCCCCTATACCATAGTACATGGAGAAATGTATATGGAGAAAGTATTGTTTTCTTAAAAATGTTTTATTATTGTTACCAAATAGAACGATCTATTTCAAAGCTGATACTTGTACTCTGGTAACTAAAAGATAAAGTGCGCTGTAAAATTGATCCTAAACCAATATTTAGTTAACATAAAGCGTTATCGTAAAAGATGATAAGTTACTGTAGGATGGATAGTCTACAGGTAGTGCCAATCCATAAACATTTTTGCCAAGTATTTACTCAATGGGCAATCTTGGAGTTTTTCGTTTTCAGTGGAGACGTAGCGACGGTGGACTGTAGGCCTACCTGTGGTTCGGCTCCCACGCTCGTCACACCTTCCATTGTCACCTACACTCTCTACAATGACAACACCTACTGTATACTGGTACTGGCCTCCCTGGCCTCTGCGACGCCAGCCACACTCACACAACATCACAAACACCAAACTCATCAACTCATCGCATTACCTGTTGGTTGGTACAGTGGAACCTTGATAAGAAGACCCTCGATAACAAGTTGCCCTTGATAACAAGTGTCATTTTCAAATTCCCTTAAAATTATTTTACCCCTAATCACATATTATTATAAACCTCGATAAGAAGTCAACCTTGATAACACGTCTTATTTTACAATCCCCATGAGAGTCTTGTTATCAAGGTTCTACTAATTGTGTTTGTTGGTACTAATACCGTTCGCGCACTGACGCTCAACACCCTCTGTTACCTATGGGTTCGTGTATTAATTTAGTTAAGTTTTAAGGACTACTTTTTTGCCTGAAGACGGATCTGTTTTCGGATCCCGAAACACCATGAAAGGTTTATTTTTAATAATCAAGATTGAAAATACCCGCAACAATTCTATATTCAATAATTTACTGTTCTGGATTGAAATGGTGTAGTCAATTGTGTTTGATTGGTTTTGATATCGTTGACTAGTCGATTATAAAAACCCTACACTAGCCATTCATTGTAACTATCGAAAACAATTTCACTCACAGATCGATATTAGTAAAGATACTGGAACACTTTCACTCATAGATGTATACAGTATATATATATATTTACAGGCACCTATTCTGATAATACCTTACAGAAAGGAATATCAAACTCAATCATATGTTTTGTAAAAGAGGAGACGACTTATTGAAAATGTTATAACTTTGTTATTCAGTTTTCCATGCCAATAGTAAACACACTACTTTCCTGATGAAACTTAAACTGAATTTATCTCTATACCATTATGGACACAGAAAATTATTTTCAAAATATGACCTGGTCATAAGTATTTAATACACTTTATCGAACATATAAAATTAAATAACATTAAATCAATAAACAGAAAATGGTTTGCACGTACTAGGAAAATTTAATACAACCTATTTTAACCGGTCCATAATAAAGGGACACTTAAATTTGCATTACAAACCACATTTACTCAAAGGGTAATTAATTTTTTTTTATACGAGGGGTGAGATAAGGAAATTTACACAATTTGCTGGATATTTTTCTATATTAGATTTATAAGGGAACTAAATAGTTCCATACTGATGAAATGGGATACGTAATACGTTATGAGCATTTACTCAACGTAGTTAATCACCATTTAATTTTACGTTAGAGTTGAATACATTTCTTTGACGTATTTTAAGATCTTATGAATTGAGAACAATAATGAAGATGTGCATAAGTAACAAAAAATTATTTCTTATTAACGTATCGGTCTGGTTCATGTACCCATCAATTTAACAGAATTTCACTTTAGGTTTCAAAGTATCCTTGAACTAAAACAGTCAATACGGAACAAGGTACACGAAGACTACAGAAAGTAATAAACTGTGGGTAGCCTACTACGAATAACGAATGTTGATTCAGCTACAAAGAGATTCGTCATGTCTGTTTTGTATATTGTAAATTAATAGAAGATGGGTCGTGAGGTATGGACCTGTTGTCAGGCATCGCAAGTGGGTTCCCACAGGCTATCATTCAGTATGCTACCAGCGCGCATCCTTCCCCGCGCCTCCAAAGGACATTTACCTGCATAACTTTTGTACGTAGCACATTCCGTTAATGTAACAAAGTAGGCCGTGTCGTGGATGACGAATGGTCTAATATTATTTCGGATGGTTCGAGCATTTGCTGTAAAACGTGAAGGATAAATCTACAATGTACATTCAACGAATAGATTATCGCGAATTTATAGTTTAGCTGCTTAAGAGGTCAAACAAAATTTGTCTGATCTTAACAGTTTATGAAAACGATAAATATCTGGTACATCAACCACAAACCGTTTATCTACCCTGTCCATGAGGAGTAGTTAGATAGTTAATAATTAAATGCAATCACACAAAATCAAAGGTTGCAATTTAGTAATGCACTTATAAAATAATCCCTTACCTCTTAAATTATCCAATTAATTATTGTAAAGGCCATCAAGAAATGTAGCATGCCTACATCCAAAAGTTTACCTTAAAGATTACCAATCTTAGAAAGAAACACGCCAAACTTGACCAAAACAGAGTAGCAATTTGAAAAATGTAAGGAACTTTAGTAACCTTTCCATCGATGGTGGAGTTATTAGAGCAAAATATATATTTTCAATTAGCAATTATTAAATTACAAATTAGGGTTCGACTCACCCTTGAATATAAATAAAACGAAACCTCACCAAAACTGTCCGTGTTTGTATATGGTTTGTATAGCAAAAACCAATGTAACGGATTCTGTCGCACAATACTATGGGGGAAGTGAATCGGCCGCGAGAGCTAAGTTGTTACTTCTGTGCAGATATATTTTAATTAAACAGATTCAATTAAGGTGGAGCTGGTCTGGGACCGAGGAACGTGTAAATGGTCTGATTCGGATTAATAGAGGAGTTTGATAGAAGGGCCAAAACCGGCTGGGTGGGTTTGCTATCAGTGCCTCGCGCCATCCCGTGGTCGCGCCAACACCGCTGCCGCCGAATACACACACGTACGTGAAATATAGTCATTACGAGCTAAATACACACACGTACGTGAAATATAGTCATTACGAGCTAAATACACACACGTACGTGAAATATAGTCATTACGAGCTAAATACACACACGTACGTGAAATATAGTCATTACGAACTAAATACACACACGTACGTGAAATATAGTCATTACGAGCTAAATACACACACGTACGTTAAATATAGTCATTACGAGCTAAATACACACACGTACGTGAAATATAGTCATTACGAGCTAAATACACACACGTACGTGAAATATAGTCATTACGAGCTAAATACACACACGTACGTTAAATATAGTCATTACGAGCTAAATACACACACGTACGTGAAATATAGTCATTACGAGCTAAATACACACACGCACGTTAAATATAGTCATTACGAGCTAAATACACACACGTACGTTAAATATAGTCATTACGAGCTAAATACACACACGTACGTTAAATATAGTCATTACGAGCTAAATACACACACGTACGTGAAATATAGTCATTACGAGCTAAATACACACACGTACGTGAAATATAGTCATTACGAGCTAAATACACACAAGTACGTTAAATATATTCATTACGAGCTAAATACACACACGCACGTTAAATATAGTCATTACGAGCTAAATACACACACGTACGTGAAATATAGTCGTTACGAGCTAAATACACACACGTACGTGAAATATAGTCGTGACGAGCTAAATACACACACGTACGTGAAATATAGTCGTTACGAGCTAAATACACACACGTACGTGAAATATAGTCATTACGAGCTGAGTGATTCTGGCTTCTGGCAACTTAAAGTCGTAGGCAGGACTTATCTTGCTAAAATACAGGTGTTTGTGTAAATATTAGCTTAGAGTTACATATATGAAAATGTAAAAATATAAATATCGTCAGTATAAACTTATAGCTATCGATAAAATCGTATATCTCTCATCATACAATAATAGTTTGGTTGACTTGCTTGGAACATTTCTAATTCAGACGTAGGCTATTACAATATACAATTTCGTATTTTTACAACCATACACATTTATTCGAAAAAGAATGTGAAGATACAAAATATATAGCGTTCCTACCACCTTTATTTTCACCAGTAATTCCTTTCACTGAACTTCAAAACTTGCTTCTTTATAACGTATACAACAACGAAATCGGCCTGTAAAATGTTCATAATTGACCCTTTCGCTTACTTTACTCATTTTACAATCCTCAATGTAAGATCGTTTAAGTCTGTTTTAATAAATATGCATAATTTTGATTCCCAATTTTCCTCATAATTAATTGTCAGTTCACGTCAGTATGGACCATGACAGGACTATCATGGCGACCATTTCTTAATTAAAGCTTACGTTTCAATATTCAGATTCCTTATATTAGCAGGCAATTTCGTCGATTACAGCGCGCCACTGCTCCTGTGCTTATCGGCAGCTCGTTCAATTAAAACCTCGTCCCCGACTCCTATCTACCTATCTACGGATCTGACCGTACTACCTAACTGACAAGGTAGCAACAGCGCGAACCCTGATGATCTTTACAATTGCTCTGCAATAGTTGAGATCTCCCGCCGGTATTTCACAATAGAGTGGTGTATCTTTCCTATTGATCTCTTTGCTTTATTTTGCGTTGGTGAATTTCATGGAAAGGGTAGACCCTAGGTCCAAGCACGTCAATTGTGCTTATTGTGCATGATGGCATTTAATAACAGTCAATTTCTCCTGTTTCTTCAGAGCGTTCTGCAATTATGAAGCTTTGCAACTGTATATTATTTGTTTAATCTGGATTCAACGATTAACAACGGTATGAATCAACATCAATACAAATGAGTGAACTAAATTAGCAATTTCAGTTAAATCTAAATGTGCACGGCGATGTTTTTAGTGAAACACATGTACATGTATCCGTACGTGGGATAGTTTACCAATCTGAATTAAATCAGATTGTTGAATTGTTTGTTTATTCGGATTAAAAACACTGTTACTGTTCACTCTGTTGTGAAATCTGTTGTATTGTACAAATCTCTAACAATAAGTAAGGTAGTTAACGACCTTTACACCTTACACGCTTCATTTTATTGGAACTATAAATTTTGAATGAAAACCTACTCATAGGGTGACAAAAGAATAGTGTTTAATGGTTAAACATCCATTCGATACTGTCTGACAAATTCTTGGTCCTCAACCATGTTGTTTTAGCAGCAAATCACGATTGTATATCCATTTAAAATTATGTTATATTAAAATATTTTATACAGCAGAACAGGACAATTCTGTAGAATATTCCTGTTCATTCCTTAAGCTATGGAAATATGCAAATATTGTGAAAAAAATTTTAAGGAATTGATCTCACATAGATTATTCGAGGCCGGGTTGTATTTCTTTATTTAAAAATCTGCAGCTTTTGAACGGTTTGGAATGGAAAATTAAAAATTGTTAAGATTGTAACAGTACAGAATATAGCTAGAACTACGTAGAAAATTTCTCTCTAAGTATAATGATGATTGTTTATATTGTACCCACAACACTTTTATTGTTCATTTGCACTTCCTGAGCAAACCAGATGACTCTCAAGGCAAGACGAAACCAGTTGATCATAACACAGACTTGATTTGAAGCATTCCAGCAATATGCGGGTAGCGCCACGATAGCGCCATGCAATCCGGGCATTGTACCATACGCCCTAGTTATAATATTATACCGTATACATACCGGCTACATTGTGCTGCTAAAGTGATAAGTAGCAACTTGTGCAATTATGGTGCAACTGTCTTAGATAGTCTAGAAATCAAATATTCGGGTAAAATTTTAGAGAATTAAACTAGGAGAAACACATTTTAAACCTTAAAAGGAAACTTAAATAGGTATTAAGAATGTCTTTACGTAAAATCACCGACGAGGAAGTTTTGAGAATGCTCTATCTTTCTGTAGTTCGAAGTAGATTAGAATATAGTTTGACTTACTAGGGCGGTACATATGACACTAGCACCAAACATGTACAGCAAGAAGATTTTATAAGATCGATTCTAAAAAAAAATGTCGAACCACCAAAACCGTTATTTTTACCTTTAAAAGGTTTACCACTGGAATATTTATATGTTTGTAAGGCTCTTAACAGTTTTTATTGCCGAAGTGGGGATGTTGGTATCTGCAAAACACTTTTCAGATGAATGTACAAATGTAAGGTAACAGCTTTTTATATTTATAAACGAACAGCTGTTACCAGTGTTACTTGCTACGCTTTGCTTTTTTTTAGCAAAGCAATGTACATTTTCCTTTTGACAACTATTCAGCTTAAGAAATGTGAAGTAACATTGTATTTGCTATTCCTCATCGAAGGGAAACTGCTTATAATAAAATCAACCATGAAAACCTACATGTACAACATGTGGTGCATGTACTTAACGGGATGGCGTGCATTAGGCCCAGGTGCAGCATTGAATGCATGCGTGTTTGTGATCGCGTGCTAGGTTAGGTAAGGTTAGGTAAGGTTAGGTTAGGTTAGGTAAGGTTAGGTTAGGTTAGGTAAGGTAAGGTAAGGTTAGGTAAGGTAAGGTAAGGTAAGGTTATGCTAGGTTAGGTAAGGTAAGGTAAGGTTAGGTTAGGTTAGGTTAGGTAAGGTTAGGTTAGGTTAGGTTAGGTAAGGTAAGGTAAGGTTAGGTAAGGTTAGGTTAGTTTAGGTTAGGTTAGGTTTGGTTAGGTTAGTTTAGGTTAGGTTAGGTTATGTTAGGTTATGTTATGGCGTGCATTAGGTGCAGCAGTGAATGCATGCGTGTGTGTGATCACGTGTTAGGGAAACGAAAGAAATTCGTATTATTTTATAAATTTTGTTGTGTTACTGTAAGCAAGGTCCAGGAGGTCTCAGTTTGTCTCAATAAAGATGTATTAAATTTTATCAACATTTGGTAAGAAAAAAATGTGGTTTATAACAAGGGTTAACACGTTTTTCACAAGTCTGGTGATGAAATATACTATTTTTTGTTAACCATTAAAAAAAAATTATATAATACAGATTAAATATCAATATTGTGACTTATTCACTTCGGATTTGTATTTGCTTATGGCGGCCAAGTAATATTTTATGATAATTAAAAGGTGTGTATAAAGAATAGTTAAACACGTGAGAGTGAATTTCATTGAATAAACTAAAAAATATACTATCTACAGCTTAAGAGTTATCTACAAAAAGAACAATGGGGGTTTTCATTACACTTGTAAACTAGCTATAAAAACTAAATATATCTGTACTACATAACAGCGTTCTTAACGAGTTTCCAAAGTTGTTCCCAGTTACTTTATTCAGTATTTATTGAAACTGAGTATAGGAAATGTTTACTAAATCAACATTAAGATTGGAGACAACAAACTGTGTTAGAATTTTGTTACATCGATAACCAATAGGAGTGGAATAAAAATAAGATTCACTAAATTGGATTGATTGTCTTTGAAAACTAAATTAACTGATTTGTAAAAATATTTACAAACATAGTAAAAGGTATATTCAAGAATCGGATATTATATCTTACGCATAGTAAAACATACTAGGTGTGTGAGCTGGTCTAGTGGTAGTGCACGGGGTTTCGGTCTCCGGGGTTACGGGTTGGAATACAGCTAATCACAAATGGATTGTATGTAAGTGATAATGCCGAAACACTCTAGCTCAAGCCTTAAGTAATGTGTAAAGGTTCTTAGCAATCTAGGATGTAATGATGGGTCATAAAATATGAAATGAAACTTTTAACTTTTTACCTTGACACAGAAGGTAGTTATCATTACAGAAAAAAATATTGAATGCAAAAACATTATCTACCAAGGAATATAGACACTCAATAGGTCTATCCTCGCCCACTTTCATTAAATAATTATAAATTTAGGAACTTGTAATTGTTAATCATACTTTTAAATATTACCTAAAGAAATAGTCACTATAATACTGAATATTCAGTCAAATTTGATCGCTTGAAATAATATTTTATTAATATCCAAATTTCTGTACTTGATTAACTTATACAAATTTCTGTACGAGTATGATTATATTTTGTGAACTTTTTAAACGCATCCAACAAGGTTCTCTAAACAACAAGCATGTTAAAACAAGTTATTTAATTATAATATAATTTGTTTAAATTTGAGAAAGTGCAACTGTTTACCTACGTAACATAGCCATTTCTTTAGATAACTTTTACCTTTTATAGTTAAAATTCTGCTCTTTAATTTATTAAGACGATTTTTGAACTGAATTAGTAAACGGTATTTCCACAAGATATCTCTGGCGTAGCAGTCATGCAGTGGCGCGGAGTAGTGGAGAAACCTGTAACTAGTGGCGATTCAGTCGATATAAAAATAGCTGCCACGTAGGGGGTGCCGCAGCATGCGGCAACAGACCCCAACTCACACACAAAAACTCCACTACAACTAGTGTATTCATAACAACTTTGTAATAATATGCAGATAGCAATAGCTTACCTTAAATTGGTTAACATTGAACAAGAAACTGTGAAAGATTTAAACTATGTATTTTGAAATGTAAAAACTCATGAAGTTTTTCGTTAAACAATAAGCTGTAAAGAAGTATTGTAATAGTAGTCACACAGAAGCCTACGTACGATGTGCGTTTACCTTTTTATGTGTAAGATCTAATTTATATCACAAATAAAATGTGTGATTTGTAATTGTCACAACACACAAAAATATTTGAGTGTTATTTTTGATGCGTTGTCAATTGCATATACCCGAAATATTTGCAGTTAAAATATCCCATTACTTACTGTTGTTTTAATCAAATACTTATATGGTTAAATCTAAAAGTATTGACTCTGTGTTTATTTTTTATGAAACTTTTCGAAATACGATATTCAAAGTGCGTTATAATACAAAGTCTCCATAAATTCATACACCTATTTGAAAGGTTGTAGCCATTATTGATGAAGTATTCTACGTATGTCGGTCCTAACATACAACGTTTTCTTTGGAATGTGACCACGATTGGTGGTGCTTAAGACAAGGTCATTTAACTTTGTATGATAAAACTATTAAAAACTTAACTTACTATGGTGTGATTTTCTTCGAAAGCAGTAAACTATTTTTAAACTCTATTAAAAGTTAAGACTACCACTTTTTCTGTTTTCCTTTTTTGGTATTTTGAGACGAAACATTATAAACATATAGGACTGGTAACAAAAATATAGTAATTTCTAAGGTATTGTATAATGAATACGTTAGCCAAAGGAAATGCATTAATGCAGCTCGGGCTAACTTACATTAATTTTCTGTTAGAAAAAACGTATTATTAGTTATGACGAACCGAAATTATTAGCCAATATTTACTATGACAATTCCACTTCAAATATACGAACAATGAATCCGCTCTTCAACTCGCACACTTTCAGCCTTGATTCAAAAATAACTGTTTAAATATAATTACATTTCATTTTATTGTTCTTTATTGTAGTTTTATTTATCTCACTAGTGTGCTGAGCGCGACAAATCAGTTATTTTTGATTAAACGAGAACTGTTTCGATTGTTTATTTATTTCGTTCATTATTTCAATTGATTTAGGTAAAGATTCGTTAGAGGGTATACAAATTGTGAGATAACCATTTGTATAGTAAGGAAAGCGTCATGTAGGCCACAAGGGGTTTTTAAAAATTCTTCATATATTAAGAACCCATAGTATACATTATTAAAAACATATCAAAGCTAGAAGATTATTATTTACTGGGATGAGATGTTTTGTATTTTCCATCCCTTTACAAACATACAGATGGTTGGGTAGGCGCAGGCTGTGATTCGGCTACTTGCATGCCGTGCGGGTTGCAGCACAGCCCCTGCTTTGTATAGCGGGTTCCTGAGACGCCTTCAACAAACCTCTACTGCTTCTGGTTCATCAGAATTAGAAATTACTATCCAAAAATAAAATGGATGGTAGCATAGTGATTACACTACACGCCTAATAATATACCCCTAAAACGTCCGTAGTTCGTACTTTTTTGACGTTTCGAAACTGGGCCCAACTGCCCTTGATCATTGGGCACAAAACGGGCCTGAATAACCATTCTACACTTGTATTTTGCTCATATTAAAGTTAAAATACGTAGTATTGTTTTCTTGTCTTAATAAAATATTAATGGCCACAATATTCAAATACTGTGATAATATTTTATATTAATAACAACAACATCCAAAATTACTCGTACAGTTGTGTGGTAAAATTAGGCAACAGCTTTTTTCTGGTATATAAATGTCGGACCTTCTAGAAAATGAAAAAATAGCACAATCCCTGTCAGCGTTTTAGTTTGTGTGTGAATTAGTTTAATTTACAGAATAAATTTCAAAATAGCTAAAATATACATCTATCACGCTGATTATTTTATGTCAGTTTTGTTACTTAGTGAACTGCTCTAGTGAGTAGTGAATGACAAAATTAAAGAACCGAAGTTAGTTTTATACGAACTGGTACGCAGCTATATATGTTTTTACTATTAAAATGTTTTATTAATATACGACTGTATACAGTATACTAGGGAGAAAAAAAACTTAGTTTGAAATAAGTCTTTAAAAAATTAAGCACAAGAATCAAACGTTAACATCGGACCTTACGATTATTTTTCAACAGTTTTATCACCAAACAATTGTTTTTTATGTATAACATATTGCGTAACACTACTTTTAAGAAGTTTTGAAACAATAACCGTTATAACGTCCGATTGCCTACGATTTGTATCCATTAAATGTCAGATTGTTAAGTTTTTATAAGTGGCAAGACCTGGACCCGGGATCGATTTACTTTTTTCGTTTTGATATTCCTGGAGACTTAAAGCACCATCAGTTTTAATTACTACATATTAAAACAGTCTTCATATATGCAGGGTGTCCCATAAATAAATAGCCAAACTCCGTGAAATGGTTCTATGGGTCAAAGTAAAGAAAAAATCAAGGATAACATTTTTCGAAAATCTCTTCGCTAACCAGATATCCGTCATTTTGTGTTTACATAAACTTGTTTATCTTTGGATGTTCCAACCGATCTTTATGAAACTTTGTATGTACAGTAGGTTAAGGTATAAGCAACCCATGTGAAAAAAAAGATCTTGATCCATTTGAAAATAGCGACTATTTAAATTTTTAACGAAATTAAAATGGCTGCCATTTTGAAATGTCTAAAAAGAAGTCTGTACGATTTAGATATTCCTTGAATTCTTCTTCTCGCGTTTGTTAAGTTTGGAACCATTATTTATTACAGTTTTTTAGAATAATTTTGCTATTTAAGTAAATACATATTTTTATTATTTGACAGCAATTTATATTAGTCATTAGCAAATGATTTCCTGTGGTTGTGCGTGCATTACTTTTTTTTAGTAAATCTACGTGACTATATTGTTCAATATAAATTACCTTAAAATAGTTTACTTGTGCTGTGCGACATAATACATGTATTTCAAGAAGATCTTAAGGGATTATGAAGCAATTTTCAAGGCTGCTATGTGATTTTCAAAACCAGTGACAACGACAACAATTAAAAATATTCGTAGATTATTAGGGTATTTGTAGTCAAATCGGACATTCAGATTAAGTTAAGTGGTACTTAAAAAGCAATTATGCCATTGGATTCAAAACTGAGAGTATTTGACAAAGTTCTTTAACATGAATCAACTATCAAGAACACTGAGGTAAAATTATTTCTCTTTGATTTAATACCTTTTGAAACACATTTCTTTAAATTAAAGTATGGACCTACTTCTACAGAATCTGGGAATAGTCTACAGGTTTATATAATGTGATACAGTACAAGTTTACAGTTACAAGAGAAGACAATTTCTGTGGACTTCCGACTCTGAGACGTAATTCCGTGTTATTTTCACAACAGCAATAAACGGGCACTAACCATATGACCATGACGAGAAGATGCCCAGGTTGGCCACGTTATTGTAGATGCAACGGCTGGGGTCGGTCTAATGTGACGTAATCAACTTGTCTAGACACTGTTATGGGCACACCATGGTTAATCTGTGGGATATGGGATATGGGATGTGTCTACCAACATTCGACCTTTACGTTAGAAGGGCAATCGATGGATCCACAATGTCATCACTTGAATTTTGCTGGTAAGCAAATAACATAGTTGGGAAGATTAACGTAGCTTTTTGCCCCACAGCTGTAGACAATTTATGCGAAGTTCTATAAAAAATTAGAAACATTTTGGTATTTTAAATGCTTCGGTTAAAACAAAGGATTCGAGTACTGGATAATGTTGTTTAAATTCAGCAAAAACATCACAAGTACAATACGGACTTTAAAGAGTTAGCCAAAGCCAAGGAGTTAGATTAAATAAATACGAAAAAATGCACGATTCCATATTTTGCCTAAAAAGGCACACAGATTCCGTATATGATTTTTCTGTTGGCCAGTTATGGGTACACGTTTTAATCGTTTTTCATTTATAAAATACTAGCAAAATGTTGCGAATTTAGTAGTAAACAGAGAATACCAGCTGGAAGTTACTCAAACCGAATGAATGGTGATGAGTTGCTGCGACTTAAGGATTGGTGAGGGGTGGTTGAGAACATGAGTGGGGGCGGAAGTGGGGTGAAGCGACTGTGTGACGCCGAGTCCTCCCTACACCCCTTGGACCACACCATGTCGTCATGGTTAGCCGAAATATACTTCTCTATGTACTTGGGCTACGCGATGTCGTTATAGGTAGCAAACATTTACTTTGAACATACCATGTCGTTATAGGTAGCCAACGTGTACTTTGAACATACCATGTCGTTATAGGTAGCCAACGTGTACTTTGAACATACCATGTCGTTATAGGTAGCCAACGTGTACTTTGAAGATACCATGTCGTTATAGGTAGCCAACGTGTACTTTGGACATACCATGTAGTTGTAGGTAGCAAACATGTACTTTGAACATACCATGTCGTTGTAGGTAGCCAACATTTACTTTGAACATACCATGTCGTTATAGGTAGCCAACATTTACTTTGAGCATACCATATCGTTGTAGGTAGCCAACATGTACTTTGAACATACCGTGTCGTTATAGGTAGCCAACATTTACTTTGGACATACAATGTCGTTATAGGTAGCCAACGTGTACTTTGAACATACCATGGCGTTATAGGTAGCCATATTTACTTTGGACATACAATGTCTTTGTAGGTAGCCAACATTTACTTTGAACATACCATGTTTCTATAGGTAGCCAACATGTACTTTGAACATACAATGTCGTTGTAGGTAGCCAACATTTACTTTGAACATACCATGTCGTTATAGGTAGCCAACATTTACTTTGGACATACAATGTCGTTATAGGTAGCCAACATTTACTTTGAACATACCATGTCCATGATTAGCCACAGTAATCTCAGATACGTTACTTGAACTAAACAATCACACAACATTGTATCAGATCAGTGGGATCAGCTGCAGGGATGAGCCTGCAGGTAATATGAAATCACAGATAATACGATAAATATATATTTAAATCTCATTTCCAGATAAGCTAATCTTTGATTTTACGAGCAATCATATTCATAGGTATTCTTCACGTTTAATAATTATTACACGCTTCGTGAAAACAATTGGACTGCTGCATCGATCGAACATTACATTGTAATATGGTTCAGGAAATAAGAAATAACATTTACATGTAAATACTGGATATTGTCTAATTCCTTTCTGATTAAATTGGCAACCACCCCGTTAGAAGATCTTTAACTTCAGTTTTTCTTTGTAAGAGGAAATCGGTTGTTGACTCAATGCGTGTAAAACAATTGTAATCGTGTGGACTACTGAAATACGTACTGAGACAGATGAACGAATTATTTATCCTGACCATTAGCATCGGATCACAAGTACCTTGTTTCTCAGCAGGCGAAGCGATCC
Organism: Macrosteles quadrilineatus; assembly: GCF_028750875.1. Classification (NCBI taxonomy): domain Eukaryota; kingdom Metazoa; phylum Arthropoda; class Insecta; order Hemiptera; family Cicadellidae; genus Macrosteles; species Macrosteles quadrilineatus. The sequence goes on along the minus strand of NW_026542600.1, from coordinate 70,619,142 downwards.
AGACGTCCAGATGATCTCCGGTAAGAGGAAATACTCTATAAATAAAACGCGCCGTAGTTAATCAGCTGTGGACGGCCCGGTGTAAGACCGGCTCTTGGTATAATTAAAATCCACCGGATTCCCCAAGAGATTGAGTTAAGGTGACAGGCGACGCTGGTGGGTGGTAGCGGCCGTGTGCCGTGTGCCGTGCTCAATGTTCGATATACGGTCGCATGAGAGCCTGTCGGGGTGTCGGTTGTCTGCAGAGCTAGTGATGATAGACCAAGACCCAGTCAGCAACTCATCACTGCCACGCCCACAACTTCTCAGCACTCACCACTCAGCAGGAGTTCCGCGTATCGTAACAAAGACTTTTGGTTTCTGAAGACATGGTCCAGTTGTAGCCATCGTTTTATAAAAAAGAACATAGTCGAATGGGCTCCTCACAGTGTAAAATTATATTTCCCCTTAGTTTTGGTTACTATCATGATTGATGTGATAAAAGCGGCGATAGTTTATGTCGTAACCTAACGTTACGCTAGAACACAAGAAAAGTGGACAGTAATTAAGAGAGAACCACTTACTATCGTTGGTGGACATAGAAGAAGGAGCCGTGACGAATCATCCCACTTCAGGGCTCAATGCACAGTGCAGCCACCCCGCAAAACATAATAACTCTTCCGTTACTAATAATTATGACTGTTCATATATGAAACTATAATGACTTCTACTACACTCGTCTTCCCCATAAAAAAAGTCAATATCATAAATTCAAAATTAACTCAACTTTCAAAATAAAATACATTCACTTTCAATAAAATGCAACCAAAATTTCTTCTTCCCATTATTCATTAATAATTTTACAAGTCCAGCCTGTGAGGCTTTCGCACAGTCCGTGCAGACTTCCTCAGCGAGGGTGGTGGGCTGCACTGTGCTAGCGGCGACGCAGGAGTTGGCTGAGGCTGGGCTTGCCCTAGGCTCTCCCTGGGACTGGTAGTAAGCCTAGGTACAGGTGACATCATCATGGGACTAGTTGGTCGATCCTCCGGCGGGGGGAATTCTTGGGTACTTGGGGTGATACAACGGGATCCTTGGGTGATACAAAAATCTCCTCCTCTTCTGCATACCGAGCTCTCAAGTGATCCGCATGACAAAATCGGGGTTTTCCACCAATAACACTCACCAGATAGGTGACCGGACTTCTCTTTAGAATTATTTTGCCAGGAACCCAAGATATCTTTTCATTTCGGACAGTTTTGACATAGACTGCGTGACCTTCTGAGAAAAATCTGCTTCTTCCCCTAAGCCTATCAGCTGCATCTTTTTGTTCCCTGTGTTTTTGATCAATGGATGACTGGAGATCGGGTTTTAACATAACCAACTGAGTACGAGGCTTCCAAGACAGGAACATTTCTGCAGGGGTTAAGCCAGTAACTGTATTTGGAGTGTTGCGGTACGCAAACAAGAAATTATCTAATTTCATTTGAAGAGTGGTACGCTGAGAACGCTGATGTTCCTCAATCACTTGACGCAAAAGGTTTTTCTTGACCTCCTGAACACTTCTCTCCGCAGATCCATTTGAAGCCGCATGATACGGGGGAGTTAATGTGAACTTCACATTGTTGTTATGCAAAAAGGTTTTGAACTCTTGACTAGTAAAAGATCTTCCGTTGTCCGACACCAGTTCGACAGGCAATCCATACGATGAAAACAAGGTACGGAGTTTCTCAATAACCTTGGAAGAATTCATGGAACTCATGATAAATACCTCTAACCATTTAGAGTATGTGTCAATCAAAACTAAAAGTTGCTGTCTCGACTCTGGATCCTCCGCAAAGTCAATGTGTATCCTCTGTCATCGGGTTGATGTTGTAGGCCATTGCTGCAACGGTACTTTAGGTATCGAATTCCTAGTTAACTGACACGCAGAACAAGAGGCCACCACGTCTTCAATCGACTTCTCCATGCCTGGCCACCAGACATAACTTCTCGCCAGCATCTTCATGCGTGTAACTCCCGGGTGTTGATCATGCAACATTTGAAGCACAGATGAATACAGTTTCTTTGGAATCACTACACGAGAACCCCACAGCAAACAACCTTGTTCCACGGACAACTCGTCCTTCTTCCTTAGAAAAATAGCTAGTTCCGGCTCAACCGAGCTCGTCCAGCCGTACATCACAAAATCTCGGACCTTCGAAAGAATCGGATCCTTATCCGTCATTTTACCTATATGCAAGGCAGTAATAGGTGCAATGTCCTTGACAACACAGAAATTGTTCATCACTTCTGTACACATATCTACATGTGAAACAAAATTAGCATCCAGCTCTATAGGTTCCGCTTCTGCTAAGGGTAACCTAGACAACGCATCAGCGTGAGGGACATCCACTCCCTTCCGGTACCTAACCTCCAAATCATATGCTGATAGAATCAAGGCCCATCTCTGCAGCCTAGCTGCCGCCATACTAGGAACGCCCTTTTTAGAGCCAAAAATAGCCGTCAACGGCTGATGATCAGTCTGTAGAATACAGTGTCGTCCATATATATACTTATGAAACTTTTTGACTCCAAAGATCAAAGCCAGAGCCTCCCGATGTAACTGGGAATAATTCCGTTCACTGGAACTTAGCGTTTTCGATGCGAAGGCAATTGGCCTTTCCTGCCCATCGATAAGATGAGATAGAACAGCAGCCACCCCTCTGGGACTCGCATCACACGTCAGAACTATGGGCTTTTTCACATCATAGTGAACTAACAAACTTGAGTCCAACACCCATGATTTACTCTCCTGAAAAGTTTTAGAACACACCTGCGACCACACCCATGGATGATCCTTATGTAATAAGTCATAAAAACAGCTTATTCTAGCAGACAGGTTAGGTATAAATGCATGATAATAATTTATTAGACCAATATAGGCTCGTAACTCTTCCTTAGTACTAGGCTCAGGCGCTTTACGCAGCGCAGTTAACAAACTTTCTTGTGGACGGAGACCATCTCGAGTAATCACATGTCCTAAATACTCTATTGAAGATTGCAAAAACTTACACTTTTGTTGGTTTACTCGAACACCAAACTCATCAAGGCGTTGCAGCACCTGCGCCAGACGGGCAAGCCCCTCTTCCTTAGAGCGAGCCGCCACTAAGACGTCATCTAAGTACGCCACCGTTCCTGGAAGACCTGTTAAAATTTGGTCGATGGCTGACTGAAAAATTGCAGGAGCTGAAGACAAACCATATGGTAGCCTTTTTAAACGATACAGACCCTTATGGGTAGCTAGGGTCAACAGATGTTGCGATTCATCCGCTACCGCCAATTGCTGATACGCATTTGAAAGATCAAGGCAGCTAAAAACTGAGCAACCGCCTAGAGTTGCAAAAATATCCTGAGCCTGAGGAAGCGGATAATGTTCCATTTCAATACACTGATTAAGAGTAATCTTATAATCGGCACAAAGCCTAACACCATTAGGCTTAGGGACAACCACAAGTGGAGTGCTCCACTGTGAATTAGTAACTCTGTACGCAACATCCTCTTGAACCATTCGGTCCAACTCACTCTCAACTTTCTCCCTTAACGCAAAAGGCACTGGTCTCGCCTTACAAAACTTAGGGACTGTCCCCTCCTTTAAGACAATATGAGCCTTAACACCCTTAATTTCGCCCGTTCCAGGCTGAAAAACTGACTTAAATTTACTCTTCAATTTAGCAATGTCCAAATCAGAACTGTGATCCACAGTGGCTTTACATGAAAACACATTTTGCCAATCTAACCTCAACTGGCCTAACCAGTTTCGGCCCAACAGAATCGGCTGACTCTTACTTTCTAAACTAACTACTGTCAAAGGCAAACTCGCCTGCTGATTATTATATTTAACATTGACATTCACTTGTCCCAGAACAGGTACATCATGACCTGAATAAGTAGTAAGTTTCACATTTGCTGGCCTAAGTTTGAGGTTAGAAAATTTTTCATAAAATATCTCAGAAGGACATATAGTCAAGGCACTGCCTGTATCTAGAATCATTTCTAAATATACATCATTAGCCACTAGGCCTACCTTATAGCCGTTGTCTGATCCTGATTTAAGGTTGTACAGACCTATCTCTGCCATTGGAACTTCTAGGCCTAGGCCTACCTCTTCCTCCACTTGATGGACCCCCATCCTAGGTGTCGACTTTTTACCATGGAAACTAGAAGATTTCTTGGCTTTACACACTTTCTTGAGATGACCTACTCTCTGACAACCGTGACACTTGTAACTGGCGAACGCACACGCACTAGGCCAATGACCAGCAGAACCACACCTCCAACAAGAGTTTCTAGAATTTTGATTTTCACTACTCCTATTCACGAAAGTTTTAGGCCTATTTTGACTTTTCACATTGATTTTCGCAATGTCCCCACGAGGTTGCACAAATAGGCTTGACTGCGATTCGGCCTGTTCCAGCCTGAGCGCTGACGCATAAGCTTCGTCAAAGTCCAATTCCTCCGACAACAATTTCTGCCGGATAGTTTCATTAGAAATGCCGGAAATCACTTTGTCCCTCAAAGCGTCTTTCAAAAAGGTACCAAATTTGCACGAACTAGCTAAATGTTTTATTGAAACCACAAACTCCGCTATGCTTTCGCCCGGCTTTTGCACACGAGAGTAGAATACATATCGCTCCGCCACAACCAACTTCTTGGGCGCATAATGTAATTTCAACAACGCTGCAAGTTCATCATAGGTCTTAGAATCTACCTCTACCGGTGATAATAAATCGGATAGGACCGATAAAACCCTGGGACCAATAACTGTAATTAAAACCGACACCTCGTTCTCCTTCTTGACATTGTTCGCTTTGAAAAAATGTTTCAGGCGCAACAAATAGGGCACAATGTCCTCCTCACTTGGATTAAATTCAGAAATCCTGCCAACACTAATACTCGCCATTTTTAATTATCTCAACTATAATACGCACTAAAACAACAACTGTTATAGCGTACTACCCTAACTATGATAAAAAGGTTTATTACCGACTGCGCCAAAATGTCGTAACCTAACGTTACGCTAGAACACAAGAAAAGTGGACAGTAATTAAGAGAGAACCACTTACTATCGTTGGTGGACATAGAAGAAGGAGCCGTGACGAATCATCCCACTTCAGGGCTCAATGCACAGTGCAGCCACCCCGCAAAACATAATAACTCTTCCGTTACTAATAATTATGACTGTTCATATATGAAACTATAATGACTTCTACTACAGTTTACAATATTTTCTTTCAGCTTGGTTTGGTTTTAAAGAACATTTCACAGAAATCAGTAATTAAAATCAGCGCAATCTATCAGTAGCACAATTGAGCTACGTTTATTTTTACTCTAAAACTAACTAAAGCGTTATCATGGGAGTGATATTTCTTCAACAGTTCAAAAGTGATTTTAAGATATCCAACAATGCAAGTCGTGTGTTCTTGAGGTCAAATAGGTCAGCTCAAGGTGGACCCGATCCGTTATCACTTAGGAGTAACCATTTTTGTGATGAAAAAGACATTCAAACCATAGCCACAAGCATCGGAGTTTTACAAAGTTTTAGAATCAGCAATGGCAACTCTCATCATAAAATTAATAGTACAGATGATAGTCTAAAGAATAAAATTATTTATTAAAAAACTTATTTCCGTTCGGCAGATATTATTGTACAATGAAGAATGACAGGTTGTACAAATAAATATTCTCATTATCGAGTCACTTATCAACTGAATTTACAAAACACATCTCTTTGTTTTAGTAATTGTATAGATATATTTTATTTATATTTAAAGTCCTGAGAAACAATAATGACACAAATAACGATTTCAAACAGATCTTGTGTTTTTATAATCGGAGATGGAGGAGGCACAAGCAAACTATAACAACGTAAATAGTAAAGCTCAACATGAAATCGTGGCCAGAACCAAAAAGAAACATCGATCATTTCACTCGAATAGCCCGGCAATAAACCTCAGAATGTCACCACACACACACACACAACGTTATGTCCGCATCCCTCGCTCTCTCTCCCAATAGTATTTATCGTCTCTTTCGTTTGCGATAAAACTATGTCAAAAAGCAAAGCTGTGTATGTTATACAGTAAAACAGTGAAACGAAAAAGATATTATTGTGATGCTTAAATATCGCGTATTTCTTAAGTTCAGGTGAATTGTAATGTGTATTGTTGCACGTCGATTTCAGAGGTTAACAGAAACATAATTTAACGTTGTTTGATATTTTTCAATCTATTAATATGAGTATTGGGGTCTATTAATTGATTTTTGCAAGTATATTTCAAATAAGTTAAGCCATCTTCATTACAAATTCAAATTGTGAAACTATTATCACAATGTTTTCTAAACATGGCACTCTTACTTTTATAAGATGTGTAATAACTGTATTTAGATTCTTGGACAATCCTACATTATACCTGCAGGATTCTTGGAGTTTATAATTCTTGTTGGCCTTGAGTGGGCGAGGATAACTTGCTAGGAGAAATATATAGGTTGTTTACGTAGTCATAAATAACATTATTTTTTACTCGCTTCTTATATTTCTGATTTAAATACATCAGTATTTTAAATGCAATAGGTTTTCGTTGCTCTGAGTATTGATGTAAGCTAAACCAAGTGTTTAGTACAACTTGTAATTTAGTCAACTAACGGCACCAAGCAGACAATAATTATACTGTAGAGCCAGAATAATTGGTATATTTTCCTATTATATATATTATATATATGGTCTTTTTTACTATTGTATCTTAACTTTCCAAAGAAAGAACTACATTTTACCATTGCACTGACAATATTCTGTGCTGTATATTGAAGTAAGATATTTTGAATATTTAAAGTATCTAACTAGGAGGGGCAGCCAATGTCAACAGGTTCACTTTTTAAGTCAGGGAACTCGTTTTTAGGATACTAGGGAAGCAGCCCTAGTAGGAAAATGTGTATTTTTAGTTGGAAGGTAAAGCGTGGATAAGAACAGCTGGTAAGATATTGGGTAAATCCTTTAGGGTGTCCTAGGACGCAAGTTTCCTGTTCACCTTGTGCCGGTCTGAGACTGGATTTGCAGTCAAGAGGATATTATCATCCTTCTCTTGTTGGAGAAAAGGTATACAAGTTGAAGCTTAAACTTCTGCGTATCATGACACAGCTACACTTGATCATTTGTTATCCTACAGAATAGCCTGTCTTCATTACTGGTAGAAAGGCAGAATGGCGCAAGCGGGTGTTACCATAAAATCCTCACTGTCAGATCTGCTCACTCACTAAAGGATGTTAGTCGAGCTAATTTTTTACTGTAAAGGCATTTTTGTGGCAGCAGTAGCCTACTTGGTGTGGCTATTAAAACTTCGCACACTATTATTTATTGTGATATCTTATCTTGGGCCCTAAAAGAAATGTTAAAATTGATAATGGCATGTTACACAGCATATGATATATATGCTGTTTAACATGTGGTTATGCGATGTGAAGACTTACCATGCGAGTATTATTGTCTGAACTTATTTTCATAATGCTCAGTGGTAATTCGAGTTATATCCGTGTATTTAAAAGTACAACAATGGGTGAGGCGCATGGGAACAGTCACGGAGGGAATTCAGGGAACTGCTTCTACTGGGAGCAAACGTCACTGGGGGCAAAATTATTTGGTAGCAAAAATATATATTTATAGCATTCCAATTGCAAAGCATGCACTTGGCAATGTTGTCGGTTGCTACAGTGATGATTACCTTTCGAGCATTTCTGTGTTTGTTGAAGTTTGTCAACCGTGTTTGATGACGGTTGCCAAGCAAGACAACACCGTTGCTTGACAAGTGCGATGGTTGCTTGTCAAACATGTTTAAAGCATCAAGCAAGCTGTGATAGAGGGTCAGTGAACGCACGCGCCAGGAGGCCGCAGTTTCTGATGATATTTCTGTATTGTTGTCTACACTGATGTATTTTTAGCGTTAGACTCTCGCACTTTCCGTCTTTCGGCAGTACAGCAACCGACCCAAACTGCTGTATAGTAGAATCACCCATTGATGTTTCACGTGGTCAAAGTGTCGATATATGAAATGAAGATTAATTTTACTTTCCTTCGATGATTGTTTGAAATGTCCTAACCACATGATTATGTTAGGGGTGTATTTATAATGGTAATTCAGGCAATACAGTGATTGCATGTATATGAATAACTACACACAATGCCTAACGTATAGTTTTATTACATTACTAGCTTATGGATGATCTAAGTAAAATACACAGCCAAACAAACGGAAAAATATTTACTTTACAACTACGTATTATATGTTTCTTTATTTTAGTACCTAACGTGTTTAGGGGGGTTTAACTACACTCTTTGTGGCTCAAATGATTGGACTAACAACTATATAGTGACGTATGTTCAAATAATAATTACAAATATTTCAAACTTGGAAACAGTATGACTAACATTCATTTCTAAATATCATATCTGAGGCAGGTTATACATCCAATGTACATTTGGATCGCATATACTGTACTTACCTGTTTTCACACTTTATTGAATTAATAAATTATAGTAAAATAATTATGACAATGATTTCAATTGGTAATCCTAATCATAGATGAGAAAATTTGTAAACAATTCAATTAATTTGTCTTGCCTCCAGATGCGAACGACCGACAAAGATCAAATAAGGTTGAATTTATTTATTTAATGTTCATCAGTGTTAGTGATGGAAAATGTCAGCAATAACCCAGAGCTGTTTATAATAACTTTAACTTATTATCACCAAATATGAACCTCAAATGGACAATTTTTATATTTAGTCACAGTGTAGTTGCGTCACAATGTTTTCTTAACTCAAACACTTCGTAATAGAGCAGTTAACGTTCGCCTGAAGAATATTTCTTGTAAATCGATACCGGTAGCCTATTCTTGAATTTTTGATCACTTGGAAGACAAGGTAATCTAAATCAGTTAACGTCTGTTCGGTGATTCGGAGACTTAAATGACCCAAACATAAATAGTAATCTGTCAAAGCCAAAGACACTTATCATTTACTCAATACTAGAGTTTGGTGTTGAGCCCAGGTCAGTGGGTCCATTAGGGAGGGGAAGTGTGCGAGGTAAGTAGGGGCTCCCGATAAATTGACGGGTCCTTTTAGAGTAAATTATAGGGAGATAAGTGGCATAACCAGCCGCTAGCAAGGGTCTCATCAACAGTCATGGACTTTCTTTCTACTAATTTGGTTTGCTTCCGTTCAAATACTGTACTAAGGATAAAAGTCTATCTTTAACATACAGGGTGATTGATATAAGTGTGCCAGCTGTTTTATTCAAAAACTATAAAAGATATTAAAAAAAGTTAAATGGTAAGTGCCTTAGATTTTTTATTTAAAAAATTTTAGTCAAGTCAAAAAAAATATTTTAGCCGCCATTTTTCCAATATGGCCGCCAACTTTGGTTTTTCTTATGGAACACCCTGTATTTTATGATGTTTTCCGGTAGAAAATGTAATTTTAAGACGATTTTACTCTAGTGTTTTTTTCATAAACCTAACCGTTTCAAAGATAATAATGGTTAAAGTTGTGAAATTTCTAATAGTTTTCGAATAAAACGGCTGGCACTCTTGCTTAGGCCTACATCGAAACGCTTTCTCATACCGAAATTTCACAACTTTAACCATTATTATCTTTGAAACGGTTAGGTTTATAAAAGAAAACACAATAGTAAAATCGTCTTAAAATTACATTTTCTACCGGAATACATCATAAAATACAGGGTGTTCCATAAGAAAAATCAAAGTTGGCTGCCATATTGGAGAAATGGAGGCTAAATTTTTTTTTTCGACTTGACTACCATTTTTTAATAAAAAATCCAAGGCACTTACCCAATAACTTTTTTTTTATCTCTTATAGTATTCGCATAAAACAGCTGGCATACTTATATCAATCACCCTGTATTATAAACACTCGTTACGAATGTGACGTATGACTAATCTTGCAAGGATCCTCCGTATGGATATGTACTTGTGTTTCTTGCAACAAAGTTCCAATAGGTATCCTTTACAGCAATTAAAAAAAACTTTCGCCAAATTTTCCAAAGAGTTGAACATTTCCACAGAGTAGTAACTAGAGGTATTTTTATATTCCGAACTTTACTAGTTTAATATGTTATATTTGTTTTTCCCTTGATTTATTGTCAATTATCTATATATTTTAATTGAACAGAGCATGGTAGGATGGAAGGAGGCCCGTGTTTACATTGGAGGCCCAGCTCAAGGCGCGGGCGACGCACGGCGGCGGCGGACAATCAATACCACGTGGTGACAGCATTGTTGGCGACCGCCTAGTCTCCACCGGCACCTACAGTCCTACGCTCTACTGCAAAACATTGCATTCTAAAAAGCAAACAGTTTTAAGACCTTTACGAAATAATACTTAAAACGTTCAAAATTGAAAATTCAGTAAAAATGCATCAATTGAGAAAAATCCCTTAGGTTTACATTTGTGTCTAAATATTATTTTTATTTGGTCGGTGGCTGAGTCAGTATTGCGAAGAACTACAAATCCATTGCAGCGATGTCGTGGGTTCGAGTAGTTGTGTACCGGCTCACCCCTTGCTTTGTTGGATACGTTCCACGCACAGGTCTGTAGCCTATGTGGTCGGGGGATGCAAAGTTAAATAGGCCACCAATCTCTAATAATATACAGTATGTGTATGACGTCAACACGCCAGGGTGCGAGTCTTAAGCCGAAGAAAGAGGAATATTGAATAACTTAAACGGCAGCTTTGTTGCTAACATAAGACTAGCTTCTTCTTCAGAAATGAATATTTATTAAAACCCAACGATTAAGAACACCAGGTACAGGTTAAGTATAAGAGTGACGTTAACTTTGCGTGTAAAATTAATAATTTTTCATTTCATATCATAAAACCTGAATCTAGTTTCAAGCCATCAAAATGGCTTTGAACTTTTCAAGATTGAATCAACATCCTTCTGATTGGGTGGGATCTATATCCACTGAATCAGCCTCCTATATCGTTTCTTGTATTTGACATAAGTGCTAGGTGTTTGGAGTTATAGTTACAAAGTATCAAGACATCCGAGTCCAGAAGGAAAGACTCGGTCTGGTGGTTTTATGTGCACGCACGACGACGCCAACTTCTTTAGGAGTTCTCCCGTTCCATTTATGATGCTCACTTCAGATTTGGAATATTATTTCCCAATTAATGGATTTATTCTCATTGGGTCAATGCCATCCACAATTAAAGGTTACGTTTTAAGTTACACGCTTTCAACCAAAGTACTCGTATTACTACTATATTATTCACAAAATGGCTCAGTGTATGCATTTTATGACTAACAGACTAACGACACAAAGGTGCATGTTTCGAACCCTACGATTAATTTCACCGGACCTGGACCAGGGACAGATTTACTTTTTTGTTTTGATGTCTCCAGATGCAAAACCATCCGATAAAATGTATATCAGTAGCATATATTAATTTATTTATATATATATTAATATTGTCCGTTAGCACGATAAAAATGGTCAGATTTTGATAATATTTCTTAAAACTGCTAAACCACAGCAGTTACCACCATGTTTATTAGAACATGTTCGCGAACCAGCATGTCGGACTAAGGGAACGGGGTTTATAAGGTAAAAATTGGGTTTTTAAAATTTTTTTACCCTCAAAACATAGAATTTTAAAAAATGTACTGTTTGAATAAATGATTTTTTGATTTGATTTGAATGGTAAATAAAAATGCCTGAATTATTCTTATGGAGAATAAGTAAACTGTTGTAATTTCCTTGTTTATAGATATCAACTTGTAAATCTTATTTAATTTATACCAAGCAAAAAACGCACTATATTACCCTCCCCCTTTGGCAGAAAACCTAAGTACTCGGTAAATCTCATAATTTAAATAGGGATTAAATCAGACATAATAATATTTAAATTAAATCTAATTCGGCAAATGGAAATTCTCTTAGTCTGCATGTTTGCTACGGCAGGGGTATTTTTGCCCAATAAAAGATACCTTACCATTGGATTCCCTATAAAAAAAAACCATTTGAACAAACAATTTGATTATTTATATACCAAGCTTACAAGCGTAAAAAACGTACAAAGTGTGACACGTCTTTACGTCAAAAGTAAACATAAAAGCGCCTTAAAAACTTCTCACCAGTTGCAGAATGTTTATTTTTATATCAAACTGCCATAGGTTTCACGAACACTATCTTCTTCACACTTGGGTTGGGAACTTGCCCAACCACGTCGTTCAAAATGTTATACTACAAATAGATTATAATCGGTTTTCCTTCAACTTGACAAAAACATAAGTGTATTATTCAAAATTAACAACTAAAATGATCATTGTTAAATATTTGTATGCTTACCAGCCCCATGAGGTGCGAAGGGAAAAAGTTGAGGCGGTCCCGGCGACTACTGTTGTCTGTGAAGCGATTTCATCCCTACCTAGAACAATAAAGTTATTAGGGGAGGATTGCGATACTAGATGATATATTCTGCTAATTATCATACAAAATAGGAATAGTGCAATACGTTTGGAATTCCGTATCATGGTTCAGAGACCCTCAACTAACACTAAATCAAATGCCGCACTACGCTGCTTCTCCTTAGGTAAAAACAAGAGGTCGGTTTATCCACCCTTAAGTTTTAATGGGTTGATTTAAACTACCTTTCCTAGGTATACAGATACATCTTAATTTCTGGTCTTAATCGGTAACAAATATGCATTTAGGCTTTTCATCCACACGTCGAAAAACATTTATTTCTACATTATTTTTACACAATTACATGACTGCCCGTTTTAACCGACCTTTTCGGAAATCCAAGCTAGGCTACCCCGTTAAGGTCTAAAAGAGTCAACTGTATAAGTATTACGACTATTTTAAGCTTTGCAGTAAAAGTCCAATGATGAATAAGGAAGTTCACTAAAACTACAAACTAAAGTCACTAAAGTTACGCACGGAACTGAAAAAGCAGGCAAACGAAAATAAAACAAATAAAAGTATTTTCTTGCTTTCCTTGTGTTTTTTTTTACAAAAAAAAATAATAAAAAAATATGTGTGTATATTTATCATTTTTTTTTTTTTACTTGGACAATCCACTGTTGCGAGTTTCCGTTAATCACAGACTTCTCTTAACTAGAGGTGGACTTTTATCTCAAACTATCCGAAAATACAAAAAAATAAAAAATAAAAAATAAAAAAAAAAATAGAGAGCATTTCTATATATGGGTGTCCGGTTATAAGTGTTAAAATAAACTTATGTGTCAAACGACATCATAATGGTCATTGAATTATGCCTATTTGAGGTACCCAACTCAAACGGTAAGAGATCAAATAATTTTTTTTTTTTTATAATGGTAGTTTTTATTAAAAACTTATATTACTTTGTGAAAAAGACGTTGTTAAAATAAGGATATTTTTTAAATCCTCACAAAATGTACAATAAGAATAATACATAAACGTTGGGGTATTAAATGAGATTCTACTTATGCTTCATCGTAAAAGTTAACGATTTTAACGAAGAAAAACTTAATAAATATTAAAATCCTTATTTCTAGCTTGCAAAGTTCCGCCAAAGGCATCAAAGATAATCAAAAACTTCCACCTCAAATAAGCTTTAAAATGATGTATAATACCTTGCCACATTGCATAGTGAATTTCATGCATCATTGTGAAAATACGTGGTCATGCTAAAAACAGGTAATTAAAAAATAATAGATTTAAGATAATAATAGATTTAACATGAAGACTACTAATAGTTATGTTTCTTTTCTAGTATTTATACTATCAGCATACCAATAGTAATAAAAGTATCAAGGCATTCGTTTACACCCCTAGTTTAATTGAAAAATGAATAAATTTACAAATACAGCAATTTTTAAGTCTGGACCAATCATAAGTAGTTTTTAACAGATGTGACACCAAACTCTGAACTGGTAGTCTACATTAAAAAAAAACACACACATAGACTATTTATTGGTTATTTTTGTGCAAGTTATAGCTTTTGGCTATTTGTTGAGTTTACCTTTATTTTTTACTAGTACGCCTGTTGCTCGAATTAGAGCAATTACGAAGTATTACAGGCGTTATTTTAAATTCGAATAACAGTAATAATTTCCAATGACTTTAAAAGGGCCGACTCAACGATTATGGAAATACAGTACTCACGATGTACATATCAGTTCGATATAATCAACATTTCTTGAACATATCTTATCATTTTTCAAAAGCTGATCTTGTTTTTTAGTGTTTTCTACAAATGTGTCTCACTCATAGCCACATTAGGTTGTCCATAATAACGATTATTAATTCTTAAAAAAATGTATTTCTATTTCTTTTACTTGGTGGTCGGCTCTTTCAATAATTGCTCAAGAAATGCAGCACAGTGTTAATTCAGTTTTCTTTTTAGTATATCAAATTGTCCAGACTTTCTCGTTTTTTTCTATTGTTATATTAATTACGGCAACCCAAATTCAAATAGTAAATATTTCATTTCAACCAAGTCAGTAATTTTTTGTAGCACATCTCTCCTTAAATTGCAACTAAAATATTAACAGCAATTAAATTATCCAGCTGACCATAATGTAAACAAACATGTTCTTCATAAGGACATGGGAACTTTAAAATCAACTGAGGCAGAGCCCAAGGGTTTAAAAAAGGTCAGTTTTCAAATCTACACACCTAGACGAACATTTTGGTATATAATATGTGGGGTTAAATCTTAAAACAAAAAAGCCGTATTGTTCACAACATTTCATGTAGCGTATAATTAATATAGATTAAATTATAAAAATTCCAATCAACTCCATTCCAATTCAATTGGAATCATTTTTTTAACTTTAATACATTTATTTAATAGATTCAGGTGTTACAATAATAACAACATTTTAGATAAGGACAAGATAACAAAGCTGAGTCATGAAAAAAACATCCCATCAGTCACAAATAGACAGCCAACCAGGTCTCATTCAATTCGGGATTACTAAGAAATGCATTTAATTTATGATTTGTGAAAACTGAAAGTCATAGCTGCTCGGAAGGAGTTGCAGACGCGAGATCCTGATCACACAATCCCGATTCTCAGTTGTCTACTCAGGTACAATAAAGTTGTCTAGAAATCAGTTAAGAAGAAGAAATAAGCAGTTTGTCCATCGCATGATGTTGCAGCCAAAGAACACTCCATAGAGTGAATGGTGTATATTTATTCTATGGTAATAATAATACTGCGAATATGCAGCTATGGTATAAAAATGGTATTTCTCGGCCTGGTGATGATGCATTACATTTTATACAACAATCACTTTCATCCACACCGTTAAACAAATGTCTTAGTAATTGATGTATTTCATTTTTCCGAGGGGTGGAAAAAGATGCCTTGATGAGTTTGTCACTATTGGTATGCCTACAGTACCCTACATCAGAAGGAAACCCAATTATCAGACGTTTGCACTTAAAATAGTATGTTAAATGCATTATACTAAAAATTATCGATTTTTAGTAGTATAACGTTATTTCACAATGACGCATGAATTTCACTATGCAATGTGACGGCAATTAAAGGTTATTATACACAATTTTAAGAGATACTTGAGAATACTTGACACTTTCATTGGCACTACGCGACATATATATATAAGGATTGTAACAGTTATTAAGTGTTTCGTCTTCGTTAAAAAATTGAAAATTTTACGATGAAACTTAAGTATAATCTCATTTAATACACCAGTGTGTATGTAATATTTTTATCGTAAATCTTGTAGAATTTCAAGGATGACCTTTATTTTACCAATACAATGTCTTTCACACATAGTAATATAATTTTTTTACTAAACTACTTTTATAAAGAAAATTCGAATTCATCTTTTATTCCCCTACCGTTTGAGTTAGGAACCTCAAATAAGCGTCTTTCAATCACAATCTTGATGTAGTTTCACAGAAAATTTAATTTTAACTCTTATAACCGAACACCCTGTATTTTATATTCTACCCACAAGAAGTTTTGAGATAAGTTGTATCTTTTTATAACAATTGGTTCTCTGACGAAATATACAATCAAATGTTTGTAATATTTGATGTAAGAGGATCTTTAGTACAGAAACAATAACCCTTGTCTAAAGACTTTTACTTATAGAATATATTCGAAGCTACTGCTTCATGTAGGCTCCGAACCTCCTAGCATTATAATATGGCTAAAACTGGTGGCGATTGTACGAAGCATGAGATGATAGGCCGTTAATAAAATCCCGTTAACATTAACAATAATTTGTGATGAAGGTAGAACGTTGTGATTGTCGCATAAACAGAACATTTAATAGGCTAAGTAAAACATTGAAAAGTTATGTTGTTATGTCCGATAAGGTATTTAATAAATTAAGTAAGACTGTTCAATTTGATCCAGGTAGATATTCTTTATTTTAAAAAAATTTTATGACTGGCTATTAAGAAACCCTTTTTTTTCGATTGACGACTTCATGGCCGTAAAGGAAGTTCAGTTTTAGACTCATTATCAGTGCCTAGTTTAGTTTATATTTTTGTTAATCTTTTAATTGTTTATCAGCGTTTGTTATACTGTTTCTATATCTTGTTAGCAGGGTCTAATCTACTATTGTTTTTATTTTAATTGTCCATCAACATATTTGTTGCAATTGTTAATTTTTATAAATTTTTATCTTAATATCTGTTATCAGTACTTTGTTGTTGGTTCATATAATTTATTCTTTGTTAAATTATCATATTTATTTATAAAATGTATTTATTGTTAAATCACATTCCATACTGTTGGTAATCCAAACAAATTAACATATTAGACATGTTATTTGTAATGTCTAGCCTGACTGTAGCCATGCTATTTACATGACAATTGTCAATGCATTTTTTCTAATGTCCAATGCCAAATAAATATTTCTGATTCTGATTTCTGATTTTATCATAGAATTATCAACGTACGATAATTCACGACGGATATTACTTTTTCATCCCGTATTTTGCCGAATATTTCAGAGTGGATATTTAACAAATTGCACTGTAGTCTACGATACGGTCCCTTGGAGGAAGGGCGAGGTTAACTGTAGCAATAAAAGTGTACTTAAAAACACATATTACAAATTGCTGACGGCGGTGCAATAAATTGGACAATATTTCTGATGGTGGTAGGGAAGGGGTATATTTCATGCAGGCAGCCCCGCGGCAGAGTTGCAGTTTATAGATGCAGTTTGGTACGCCGCGCGCCGCACCAGTCTACATACAGACGACCGTGTTTTATGATTGTCACCACCGCCAAAGTCGTTCCACGTTGTCGTCCATCTACTGCAGAAAATTAGGTCCTCCTAAAATTATACCTAATTATCCATTTATGTGCAGAGTACAAACAACCACTTAAAACTTCGCCGACACCCTAATGTTCGCTCCCACTCAACATTATAGTTGTACAATCTCTGCACTCGTCATCGTAGTCCTTAAAATATCCTCGTTTAAAGGGTTTACAAAGATTTACTTTGGTTGTTATTGGTAATATTTAATTTACATTCCATTTGTTTTATACCACCAAATATTCATGGATACCTATGTTCCATTGGCACATACTGAAGATTTGTGGTGTTCAACAACCGTGTTTAAAGCTATGAAACCCTTGTTACTCAATTTAATGTAGAGTGTCATTTTCCTTTCGCACAGTTGACTTAGTGATTTAGTAAGTTATACTTAGTGATTTGATAAGTTTGTACTATAAAAAGAGAAAATTCTAATAATTAATTAATTTGACCTCACCGACAAAATCCATTAACTTAGCGGTGCCCAAGTTACTGATATGTGGATGAATACATTTTACCAACGACCGTTTTTTAAAGTAGCCATTTCAGTTCAGTTCTTAGAAGCGAAAAGATTCAAATAACAGCATTGTTTACTTACTTAGCAGCATTGTTGTTTTACTTAACAGCATTGTTGTTTTACTTAACAACACAGGTGAAGGATTGAGAGAGAAGAGAAGAAGTGAAGTTGTAATGCTTCGAACGTCAGCTAATCAGCTGTTTAGACCTATTTATTTGTTAACGAGTGGTGCATTAGTGTTTGGTACAATTATTCGTTGCATCACTGTCAGTGGCAATGAAAGGTTATAAACGAAAACATAACCTCTCTTAGAAGTTATGAGTAGTGATTGTTAGTAGGTAATAAAAAAAATATCAAAGGAAAATTATTGTACTAAAACTCGCGTAAATAGTGTTAACATAACTTTAAGGCTCGTACCAAAAATTTTCTACTCGAGTCGTTTAACACTATTTACGCGGTCGTTGCGTAAACTACTATTAAATTTTAAAAATGCTCAAGAAACGGTTCAGTTAGTAAATTAACATTAACTTGGTAATTGAGAGGAATGAGTAAAAAAGAAATCAATCGAATAATGTAATTGTCCAACAATATTGAAGGATGTGTATTGGTTAGTGTGTGTGTGTTGGTGTGTTTGTGTAGGTTTGACCTTGGACGGCATCGGTGAGCTAAGCACGTGCCTTCGACGCCTTTCTCGGGACCAAGATGCATTAGTGTTCATAGCGACAACTACATTGCATTCGCTATGCATGTTGCACGCTGCACCATAGTATAGTAGACAATTACAACAAAAATTTAATACCACTATATAAAGACCCTTTAAACAGCTTGTATACTATGAAAAGTCAAAGAAACGTAAGATTATCAATTTGTACTTCGTAGATACTGTATGCAATACCCCCGCCGCAGCAAATCTGCAGACTAAGTGCATTTCCATTTGCCTGATTGGATTTACACTAAAAACTCTCCTTAGAAATATCACGTTTATTTCCTACTAGCTGCATGCCCGTTCTACGCACGGGGATCTTATAGTAGTCAGTTGAAACCTTCTTATATTAAGATCAGCAGTTGGTTTGCATATTTTCAGGTATGCTGGCAAAACTATTATTTATAAACCTTCATAAATATAGTGTCTGAAAGTTTCAAATCAAAACAAATTCATCACAATTAAATGTTACCCGGATCGAGTTGGTCCATGTTATATCCAATGATTAAACTTAAAAAAATGCTTTATAGATCTATGAAACATAGCCCTAAGGTAGGCCTATAATTAAAAGTTACTTTTCGCGATGATTAAAAGTAGTTAAAATACTACCTCAACCCTCACCATAAACACATTTTTTCCCGGTTGACATTTTCATTATTAAAGGTGCTCTTGTCCTTTCCGTGTAACACTTAGAAATAAGGACATTAATGCGTTAACATACATGCACATAAAATACAGAATTTAATTAAAGAATTTGCTACGCTTTAACCATGGCAAAGTAAATATAAAATTAGTATTTGAAACCGTTGTTAGTGTGATCAAATTTTATCATAACAATTTATATTTGCTTAGTCCGAAGATGACCCAAAATGCTGCCGAAATGACGATCCGACCAATTAAATGCGTTAATCAAGTCCTGAGGTTATTGGTCTCTCTTGGTTTTGGATTTTCTCATAAAAAGTTATAATAGGAAATCAAAGTTATTTCCAATGGGAATGAACTGCATTATTTGTAAACAAGTTTTAATGTTAACATATCGGTGAGAGTTTGCACAAAACAACCTTATCCAAACAACTTTTGTTATTTAGTTTATGACGTATTCTCTAAACGATGTTTGGTATATGTAGTAAGCATTGGAAGGAAATGTGAAAAAATCACACAATGTTGGGCTTTTGATCGTTTTTAATTTTATTTCCTAAGTAGGTAGGCCATGTATTCTAGGAAAAAGTACCGGTATCAAGGATCGTCATCGAATTGCAGTTGACCTTCGAATAATATACTATGTTACTAAATTAAGACAAAATAATTATTGTATATAATTTTTTATTCAAGTAGCCTACTAATTTTGGAATGTAAAACTAGTTTGTATAGATTATTTATTTTAAAATACAATATATTGAGGAAACATCTTTAAAAAAGAATTATCATTTTATTTCAATTATTAGCAATGCATTGATTAAAAAACAATAACTTGAAAACATATAGTTTTAAATAACAAATATTTATCGAAACATAAATAATACAGATAACCGTTGTTGCTTCCCAAAAAGGTACATCAAATGAAAAATTATATTATATTTTAAAATTTGAAAGTTTGTTTGTTAAAAACATTGGAGTATTATGTAATATTTTAGATAAATGTTTATTACTATCCTGCTGAATAGATAAATTTGGATACAAACGATGATAAATTCAGAATGACATGTAAAATGTATCAGGTTTATAAGATAATAGTAACATTATAATGTATCATAATCAAAAATAATGCATTGATACCCTTGTATGTAGTTGATATGATACACATTTATTTTAATATTTCTGGATCAAATAATTATATAATGATAAATAAGGATGTTGATCATATTATTGGTGCTGCTAGTAAGATAAATTGTTATGTTGTAGTTGTATCTGAAAACTTACTTCAGTATAATACAATTAGTATATTGCGGGAGTAAAATTCAAGTCCATATCTGACGACAGTAAACAATTAACTGTTCTATTTTAATACCGAGCCAATCCTACATCCTCAGCTGATCCACAATTATTTAAACTAGCTGTTGTATTTCTTTTGTCTATGATGTTACCCACGGGCTTCACCCCGTTTGACTTCACAAGTATTAATAAAACTATTGCTTGGTTAAGTTAAGCTGAAATAAACAAAACAGACTACAGTAATACAAACAAATAATCACAACCTGAGTTCAATATGGTAGTAAATTTAAAGAATAACAAACAAATAAGTACAGCTGAGGAATTTTAACATTAGGTATATGAAAAGTTCCCTTAAAAAAGTAAATACGACCTTAAAGGGCAATTTATGAAATAATGGATAGTTTTGCGCAAGGTTTCTCGTCATGACGAACATTTTAAGTATATGGTTTATGGGGGTGTGACTTGTAGTTTTCTCAAAAGTTCATGGGTCCTTTGGGATTTATATATGGATATGGGCAATTATCTTTTTTGTTACAGGTTTCAAGTTTACTTTTTATAAATAGTAAAAAAGATTTTATCGGAACTCATAGCAGTTTAAAATGGATAGGATGGTTACTCAATTTGGGCAAGAAATAATAGTGTGGATCAAATAAGTCATCATATACTTTTTTATTTTCATAACAAAAACAATATAATGTGTTCACACAAAAACCGTCTGTTTTGTTTACATTTTAACCCCGTTCTTTTGTAGGTACATTTATCATTCTACTTTCGAGAATACAGATGAATGGAAATACGTTGGTTATGTGTTTCGAAGAAAAATATAACTGCTCATGGTGTAAGGACGGGCCAAGACAAGTCTACTATTTAGATTATTTAATTGCCTGCAAATGAGATAGTGGAGTTTTCCCCCCACAAGTGAAACGCCATTAGATATCTTTTAAATTAAAGAACAAGTCAATATTACATTTACAAATTATCAGGATAAAGGACATATCGTTTCAAGTGAGAAGGCGATTCGTAGAGAAGACGGAAAAGTGAAGTAATACTTTACCTACAAGTTATATGCTTTTGTTTTGAGTTATGGTAACCGGTAGAAAAGAGGTGCGAGTGAATTTAAAGCAGTCAAAAAATCCTGGAAATCTGCACCTTAACAGTGTTAAATATGTGTTTAATACTACCACGTATAATTTATTTACATTTACCCCAAAGATCAGTGTTGTCTGGTCCGCTTTTCCTAATATATGTTAATGTTTATGCAATGGCAATTGTAAAGGCAAGTTAGTGGATTTTGCTGATACTGCATTATTCTATAAAGCGAATTCCATTCAAGATCTCAAGGATCAAATGCAACATGACATTAATATGCTTAGATATTGGTTTTCAAATGATCTTATGGTTATGGGCCCAGAAACAAAGTATATGTTTTTTAATATGACTAAACAATTATCCTTATGTACCGGCCTAAAATAGCATAAAGTAACATGCTCTCTAACCCAAAATCATTGCACCTGTCAAAATATAGAGCAAGTGGATAGTATCAAATATCTAGGGATATGGGTTGACAGCAAACTTATCAGGTGCTGGAAAGATGACCTAAATTACTTAAAAACAAAATTAGTCAAGTACATACACATATTTTATATCCATAGGTCTGTTTGCTATACTCAAATGATGAGAAAAACTTATTTTGCATTTATTAACTCAAAAATAGATTATGGAATAGAAATATGGGGTGGAGCATATTTTACTAGCCTAAAACCAATCATTACTTTACAAAATCTTTCATCAGAATAATGTAAAATAAAACGAAAACTGAACCTTCATCTCCACTTTCCAAATTTATTGAAATTTTACCCATCAGGAATCTATGTTTACAAAGTTTTGAAAATATATTTCAATAGATGTGGTACTGATAGAACAAATCCAAGACATACTAGTCTAAGAAGTAAAAGCAACGTGTATGTACCTAAACCTAGACTAAGAATATTTAAAAAATATTTTTTATATTTGGCTCCCACATTTTATAACCTTCTTCCCAAGCCCATCAAAGCAAGTTAAAACGTCAATGTATTTAGCAAATTAACACGAAACTACTTGCTCGAAATATATAGCCCAAACACATTTTTTATCTCATTGGTCTAACAATATAGCATAGTTACTTTTAATAATCTTGCACTTATTAAGTGAGGGATTCTTGTTTAGTTCAAATATGCTGCAAGTTCAGAACACTCAAAAATATGAAGTACATCACGACGAATAACAGGATAGGGTTAGTTTTCAAATGGATTGGTAGATAAGGTTTTATTGTGATAGGTTGCTGTGTTAAAGGTATTATTTGAAGCCTAGTTTTGTATATTGTTTTTTTTTTATATTCATTTTGTAATAAAACTACAGTGGTAATGGAGACGGGCTGGACTTCCCAACAACGGGTTGCTTCAATTACTAAAAATGTTTATTTCCCGCAAAGGTTAAACCTCATGGCTTTATTGTTCGATAATATTAATTAGTTAGATTTATGTTGTGATGAGTATTTGTTTTTTTTTTTATTAGAATAAATACAATAACTTATGTAATACTTGTTCAACCTTAGTTTATAAAGAGATATTGTATTGTACCTATTGTATTTTGAAAAGTATATTCAATTCATTTACAAGGTTTTATAGTGTCTCAACCATTCCGATGTTTATTGTATTTTATATACCTGAGTTATTAAATATTATATGAGAGCGTGCTTTAGTGAAAACATAATTCAAGATATTAAACAAGGAATACATAATCCTTAACTATAAGAAATTGATTAATTTGGTATAAAAGTGTCTAAGAGCATTGCTGTATGACTGTGTCATTGAGCAGTTTTCAGTGCATCACGTTAGTAAACTTCTAATCCTATAGTTAAATCTTAAGTATGCTTTGTAGTATGTTTACTGTCCGGAAAGCATATATTACATGTGCTTTCAGGGTGATTTGTACTCAGTGTGACAAAATTTTTTTGATGTAAGTGCAAAGTAAATGAAGTGTGATGATGCATATCAAATGTTCCAAGTCTCAAAATTAGCGTCCCAAAAAATTATTTTATGTTTTTCAAAAATAACCATGCTTTTAAACTTAATACAGCGATTTCTCAATTACCTGTATATGAATTTGAGTAGATAATGTCATTTTCGTGTTCTACATTAAATTTTGAACAAGAATAATGGAAAATGACGGAGGATCAGTTGTAAAAACTCCATTGTAAATAGATTCAAAGATAAAAATTAAGGTATTTGATAAAAATTGTAAAAACAATGGTCTATTGCATTTTTCACACCCTGTATACAAGAAAGTGTCGGAATATGTTAAAAACTGCGCCATTTTATAAGCTTTCCAACCACATGCTACACTATTGAGGTTTAGATATTTTTTTGTTTGTTTTAGTGGTTTGAATACCAGAAAACAGGGAACTTTTTTTACTGTTTTTACTGTTCAAGCTGAATCAAAAATACAACTTTTGCTTAATACATGCCGACTTTCGATGTTTTAAATGTTAAAGACACCATGCTTTGTAGTCTTCAAACCATTAAAGCGTACATAAGCAGACATAAACCTCAATAGTGTAGCATATCGTTGGAAAGCTTATAAAATGGCGCATTTTTTAACATATTCCGACACTTTTTTGTATACAGGGTGTGAAAAATGCAATAGACCATTTTTTTTTTAATTTTTATCAAACATCTTAATTTTTATCTTTGAATCTATTTACAATGGAGTTTTTACAACTGATCCCCCGTCATTTTCTATTATTCTTGTTCAAAATGTAATGTAGAACACGAAAATTACATTATGTACTCAAATCCATATACAGGTAATTGAGAAATCGCTGTATTAAGTTTAAAAACATGGTTATTTTTGAAAAACATAAAATAATTTTTTGGGAAGCTAATTTTTAGACTTGGAACATTTGATATGCATCATCACACTTCATTTACTTTGTACTTACACCAAAAAAATTTTGTCACACTGAGTACAAATCACCCTGTATGAGAGCGTGCTTTAGTGAAAACATAATTCAAGATATTAAACAAGGAATACATAATCCTTAACTATAAGAAATTGATTAATTTGGTATAAAAGTGTCTAAGAGCATTGCTGTATGACTGTGTCATTGAGCAGTTTTCAGTGCATCACGTTAGTAAACTTCTAATCCTATAGTTAAATCTTAAGTATGCTTTGTAGTATGTTTACTGTCCGGAAAGCATATATTACATGTGCTTTGCGCTCTCATTGTAATAGCAGAGAGCAACCAATTGTTACTCGAGTTATCGTGTTTAACGGACACAAACGTATGAACTTTGAGATACGTGTAAAATGGGTGTACGATCGTAAGTATTAAATAAAATGATCTGTCAAACTGCATCATGGTGGTGATTGAATGACGCTTATTTAAGGTTCCTAACTCAAACAGTAAGAGAATAATAGACTAATTAAGATTTTTTTCAATAATGGCAGTTTTTATGAAAAAGATTATATTACTATGTGATAAAGACATTGTTTGTATTGTTAAAATAAATGTCTTTTTTAATCCTCACAAAATGTACAATAAGAATAATACATACACTTTTGATTATTGAATGAGATTAAACTTAAGTTTCATTGTAAGTTAAAAGATTTAACGGAAAAAAATTAATAAATATTAAAATTCTTATTGCTAGGTTGCAAAGTTTCGCTGAAGGTATAAAATATAATCAAAAACTCCCAAATCAAATAAGCTTGAAAATAATGTATTATAACCTTAAATTGCCGTCACATTGCATAGAAATTCATGCGTCATTGTAAAAAAAAACATGGTCATACTAAAAATTGATAGAAGTATAATTGATTTAACATACTATTTTAAGTGAAAACGTCTTACAATTGGGTTTCCTTCTGATGTTTGGGTTCTATAGGCATACCAATAGTGACCAAAACCTTCAAAGAATCCTTTTCCACTCCTCGGAAAAATTAGTTTTGGAAAATACAGTACAATTATGATTCGTAGACTAATAATTTGTAATTTAACCCGTTGCAATAGCAAAAGTATAGATCCCTCTTGGTTTCGTATTCATGTGCTCAGACATTTGTTTAACGGTGTGGATGAAAGTGATTGTTGTATAACATGTATCATCACCAGGCCGAGAAATACCGTTTTTATACCATAGCTGCATATTCGTAGTATTATTATTACCATACACTCTATGGAGTGTTCTTTGGCTGCAACATCATGCGATGGACATACTGCTTATTTCTTCTTCTCAACTGATTTGATTTCTAGACAACTTTATTGTACCCGAGTAGACAACTGAGAATCGGGAATTGTGTGATCATAGGATCTCGCGTCTGGAATCCTTCCGAGCAGCTGACTTTCAGTTTGCACAAATCATAAATTAAATGCATTTCTTAGTAATCCCGAATTGAATGAGACCTGGTTGTGACTGACTGAAGGTTTTTTCAGGACTTAGCTTTAATATCTTGTTCTTAGCTAAATTGTTTTTGTTATAGTAACACCTGAATCTATTAAATAAATGTAATAAATAAAGAATTATTCTAATTAAACTGGAATAGAGTTGAATGGAACTTTTCTAATTTCATATAAAATAAAGGTTAACATAAAAAATAGCTAAAAGACCTTATTTGCACAAAAATAACCAACACATATGTGTTTATTGGTAAATGTACCAGTTCAGAATTTGGTGTCACATCCGATCAAAATTACTAATTCATATTGGTCCAAGCTTAAAAATTGCTGTATTTGTAAATTTATTCAATTTTCAATGAAACTAGCGGTACCTTGATACTTTTATTCGCATTAGTACGCTCATAGTACCCAAGTACCTGGAAAAACATAATTATCCGAAGGTTTCACTTAAAATAGTATGGTAAATCTTATTATGTTAAATCTATTTTTTTACCTGTTTTTAGCATGACCACGTCTTTTCACAATGATGCATGACTATGCAATGTGACAAGGTTATTATACATAATTTTAAAGCTTATTTGATGTGGAAGTTTTATATTATATTCGATACCTTTGGCGGAACTTTGCAACCTAGAAATAAGGATTTTATTGTATATTATTCATTATTTGATTATTTAAGTTTTTGTCCTTGTTAAAAATTTAAACTTTTACGATGACACATAAGAAGAATCTCATTCAATTCCCCAATGTAAATTTTGTGAGGATTTAACAAATTACCTTTATTTTAACAATACATGTCTTTCTAACATAGGAATATTTGTTTTATCATAAAAACAACCATTATTTTTAAAATTCGTAATTTATCTTTTGTTCCTTTAATGAGTTGGGAACGTAAAATAAGCGTCATTCAATCTTCATTAAGATGTAGTTTGACAGATAATTTTATTACTTATGACCGGACACCCTGTATATGAGAATATGTTTAATCTGTTTTAAGTGGATTGAAATTTGCACTAAGAAATAAAAAGTGACACGAGTACACAATTGTAACACTTTTTCATCTCATTTTGTGAGAGTGGCCTAGACCCCTGGCCTTGACTCAAAACTGATTCCACTATCTGCAATCCGAGCTCCATTAAGACGTTGCATTTGTTGACATGTTGAAAAAACGTTAAATACAGGCATTTTTTTGTAAACTCATAATAGTAAAACACATAATAGTAAAATGAAAATATTAATAGTATTATATCCATGATAGTATATGGTGCTTTGAATGTATTACATTATTATATACTTTATAAACTTAAATATATTTATGTATTTCAAATTACATTTTCTTAGCTTCAGCATTTTGTGTTTTAGCGAAATTCAACAGTATGAACCTTACAACTTTTACTATTTTTAAATAACACATTGAACTTTGGTGGTTTATATCTTTTAAGAAAAATGTATATCTTTCATAAATGGTTTGGAATACAATTTCAGGCAAATCGAACCATGTAGGTTGAATAAAATCAGTATTTTTTCACTGAACATCTTTTTAGCAACCGAAATTGGCATTTGAGTTGAATAGACTTCGTTCTAAAACAGTGAAATTCTAATAGCATTTTAAACATCTTCATTTGATGACTAAATACCCTCGCCGCAGCAAACCCGCAGACTTAGTGAATTTCCACTTACCTAAGTGCATTTTCAATAAAATGTTTCCTTAAAATTGTCAGATGTATTTATTATTTAAATAACCTAACCTACTTAAGTTTGCTGCTACAGAAAATGTAATCAAGTGTGCTTTTATTAAAATTTTAAAATAAAAGCTTACTTAGCTTAGCTTGCTATTTAGCTTAAAGATTAAAAAAGTTGATCCAATTATATTCATAAACAAGTAAACTGCAACAGTTTATTTATTTTCCGTAAGAATATCATAAAACATTTCAAATGTTCTGTTTTTCTTTTTTATTTGCTCGGCAACCAGGTGCACAACAACGCTTCAATGTATTATTTTGTTTAGTTTCATTTGACGTTAGAAAATATTATGGAAATATATATGAAAATAATATGTTTTGTGCGTCAACAATAGGAAACCCCAATTATTACTTCATAAAACCCCGTGCTTACAGTCTGATCATGATGTTTTGCGATTTTGTTCAAATAAACATAGATATACATGTTTGTATAAAATGTCATCAACATTTGTATGGTTTTTTATTAGATTTATCGTGCTAATGGACACATATACCGGGTGTCCAAAACCACCCGTACACCCCTTTCAAAACGATGGAAACCATTTCTTACAAACAAAAAATAATAGAGAACTAGCTATATTGGGCACGGTCTACCAAATGGTGATAATTTCAAATCCAAAATCACACCGGAAGTGGCTTTTTCAGACCGGAAGTTGACTTTTTTAAATGTAAACTACCAATTTTGATTACAGAATTGGATTCTACGTTGAAAAATACTTAACTTTTGTCTAAAACATTTTTTGAAAAAAACTTGTTTTCTACCTCTAATGCCAAATTAAAGTCAATAATTTTTGGTCATTCATCTGTCAAAGTTACTCGAAACAATAATAGAGAAAAACAAATAACAAAGATTACATAAAGACATGTGATAAATAGAATCAGTCAGGCTGTTCATTGTGAACACCTTAGCAAATAACAGCTGGTCGACACATTGCTTAGTTATATTTAATTTTAAAAATAAATTATTTGTTTTTACATTTAAGAGGTCAAATGTAAAAATAATTTATAAAAAAAATTAAACTTACCAATGTGTAGACCAGCTGTTACTTAATTGCTAAGGTGTTTAAAATAAACAGCTGATTCTATTCATCATATGTCTTTATGTAATCTTTGTTATTTGTTTTTTCTCTATTATTGTTTCAAGTAATTTTGACAGATGAATGACCAAAAATTATTGACTTTAATGGCGGATTAGATGTAGAAAACAAGTTTTTTCAAAAAATGTTTTAGACAAAAGTTAAGTATTTTTCAACGTAGAATCCGATTCTGTAATCAAAATTGGTAGTTTACTTTAAAAAAAGTCAACTTCCGGTCTGAAAAAGCCACTTCCGGTGTGATTTTGGATTTGAAATTATCACCATTTGGTAGACCGTACCCAATTTAGCTAGTTCTGTATTATTTTTTGTTTTTAAGAAAAGGTTTCCATCGTTTTGAAAGGGGTGTACGGGTGGTTTTGGACACCCGGTATGTATGTATGAAAATATATTTGATTATATGAATTTGAACGGATGGTGTTTTTGGACTCTGGGGACATCAAAATGAAAAAGTAAATCGGTTCCGGGCCTAGGTCTTACCTTGAGACCTACGGTTATAGCTTGTCCCCTTTATAGAATTTGCTAACAGTATGTGTATCGTCATTATAATAATTTTAATTTAAGGGAAACCAGCAAAAAGAGTAAATAAATGCTAGTCTCTTGTGGTTAGTTAAGTTATAGCAATATCACTAAATTGAAGTTCTGTACTATAGTTTCAATATGGTTGGAATCAACAACTAAGATAATTTTAGACACAAACTATTTATGGTTCGTTTTCGTAATGAGTAGTTAATATTGTAGTGCATTTTAGCGACTAAATGATTTAAAAATAGCAAATGTGTGGATAATGTAGTAACTACTAATAACACGAATTTCTAATCACGTTTTGAAATGTACATATGTTTTTTTGTTCAATATACAACATTGTACTATTGCCATGTAATTACTTAAATAAATCCACACAATTATTTAACCTATTCCTTGTTTGGAGTCCATTTTGCTGATTGTTAGCTTAAGCTACTTAACCAAGATATTTTTAACCGACTTCCCCACTACCAACAAAGGAGGAGGTTCTCAATTTTTCATACTGTTATATACACAAGAAAGATCCACAAGCTGCTAAGTATTTTATTATGTGTTGGCTCAACCAGGGCCTTAAGTGGTTGTTTGATAGAGATTAGTAAATCAGTGTGTTAAGATACAGGAAATCACGCGTTCTAATCCATGTTTTTATCAACGATATAAACAACTCAATGGTTATTTACATCGTTGGTTTTTATCCACCTGTCTGTGTCGACAATAATTTATACTCACAAAAACTCTTTAAGCTTTAACTGAATGCTGACCAAATATCATATATAGTAATTAAATTTCACTTTATTTACTGATTAACCATTTTTCACTATTAATTTTAGTATAAAATATGAGAAAAAAAAACTTTATGAAACACAAATTACTGACCATGAAAGATTTAAAAACAAAAATACCCCCACCGCAGCAAACCTGCGGATAAGCGATTCCATTTGTCTGATTGGATTTCTACTTAACTATTTCCTTAAACAGGTCACATTTATTCCCTATTTAAATAACATTCGGCTGAATAAAAACTTAAGGTTGCTCCAACTGGGAAGGTAATTAAGTGTGTTTTTAGTCAAATGTTCATAGCTTAGTATGAAATAAATACATTTGCTAAGTTAGATTGACATATATCCATAAACAACCAAACTATATCAGTTTGGTTATTATCCTTAAAAATAACTTAAGCATTTTGATTTTTTCCCCCGTAACCTAACCGTACAACCACACTTCAAGATAATAAATTATTTGTTTTTTAAGGTTTTCAAAATGGTTTAGAGAAAAAAAATTAGAATTCTATGTTTTGAGGGTCAAAAATTAGAAAACCTACTATTACCCTTTAAAACACCCCATGAACCCCGTTCAATTAGTCCGACCATGCTGGTTCACGAACTCGTTCGCATGAATCTATATTTACACGTTTGTACCAAATTTCATCGAAATAAAACTATTCTTACTCGAGTTATCGTTCTAACAGGCTCACATACAGGGTGTCCCAGAACTCTCTAAAAACTTTTTAATTAGTCGACGTTACCGATCAGTTCGATCTCTGACAGCCCCCTACTTCCTGTCATTAACTTTTCCGTCATTAACTTTAAGGTTGGCTTTTGCAAACACATCCAGAAATGAACTGACTTCAGGTAATGATTTGAAGGTCGCTATCCCGATCTATTTAATCACTTTTGATCATTCAAATCATTTGAGACCTTCTTGAAAATTAGGGGTAGAAGACACATCACGGACATCAATAGCTTTACGCTTTGACTCAAACCATCCTCAAACTCGCTCACTAGTTCTATTTATCTTGATGTTAGACTCTTCCAAGGGATTCTAAAACCCATTTAACTTATCATCCACCGACATTACTTTTTATCTCAGTTAGCGCCTTAGGTTTTATTTTGTTACCATTACAACAGTGAGTTTTGTAGTTCAGTGAGCAAGGGAAATGAAGTAATATTGGTTTAGAACAATAAGCACGATGGCTAAATCGAGTTCAATTGACTATTTGGTGTATTCAGTGGTAGAATTCATTGCACTATCTTTATGGAACCAGCGTTTGAAATCCCCACTATATTGGACACCATAATACCGAGCAGTGACATCCTGTGTACGTAACTATGCTGTTATTGTGGAGTAATTTGGCACTTTAAATTATGTTCAGACAAGAGAAAGAAGAAGTAATAATTATGGAGCCCAACTATAGAGAGGAAATAACCGACAGAGCGAGAAGTAGGGTGGAAATCGCCTCCTCCTTCTTCTAATAGCTGTTATATTATTTTTAGGTTCGCTATAATAAACCTAGACTGCTGCCTGGAGGGAGCCTTCCGTCTTCCGTCTAACTCACAAGGAATATACTCGTCTAGTTGTACAGGAGAACGATACTGATAGCAATTTTCTGATAAACAGTTACTTAATTTATGTTTCTACGATAAAGTGCATGAAACATAACAGACACTTTATTCGACAATTTTAGACTTGTTTAAAAACTCTTTGCAAAAAAAAATCTAAAATGTTACACTTGAAAGTAGTTTCGAAAGTTTAAAGTAATTTGCAAAATAATTTAATACTATTATAAGTACTCAATGCCTTACAAAATGCACACACACTTCGTTGAACTGTTATTATTTAATGTTGAATATTTCAATATCTAAGTACCATTCAGGAATAGTATTTCAGAAGGGAAATATTTTAAAGTAAGTTAAAACCCAATACCATTAAGTGCAAGATGCATGTGCTTCTGAGATGGTATGTAGTTTAGACGATGGTACATCGAAAATTTCGGTGTTTGTGAGTTATGAGCATATTATGAAACTTAAAAGCTACTTAAATTGCTTAATCGTCTAGTAATATCGTAACAAGCTACGCTAATAACTTATCTGCACAATTAATATAATTAAATTACACGAGAAAATAATAATGTCTACATAATTCATAACTCTATTATTTATTGACTAAAATGGAAACGATATTTATTGGCACAGTTGAAAACTGGATACTGGAACCAAGAGTCAGGTCAACTAATAGTTAAACAGTTATAGGATTGTCATTTTCAACTGATTTGTATCCATAAAGAAGTATGATAGCGGAGGAGTGGTTGCTTATTTGCTTTCTATCGGTTGTGATCGCCAGTCTTTCACTACATACACATCTTTCTTTACCCACTCTAATTACTGTTTTGTAGACTATAATACTTTAATATTGGTTGCAGAATACGGCTATTGTGGACATTTTCCATCACGATTGGTAAAACACTAGATATGACAAGTTTCGGGATCCGGAATCTGATCCCGTGTTCAGGTGGGAAAGTACCCTCCTACGGTCTACAATAATCCCTCAAATTACACAAATTTGCCTCCACAAAAATTAACTGAAACAAATTACTTGAACGTTAATATTAATTTTAACACCCTAGTGAAAATTTTAAAGCAGTTTGGTTTCAAAATCAACGTTCGAAAGGAACTCGTAGTTTAAAATCTTTATTTTCCCGTTGTCAAACATTCCCGAAGTATTCATAATCAAAGTTTTCTTGACATCGTTACGAAGACGCTTACACCTCACGTGCGTTGCAGAAATCATTTAGCATGCTGAGAGGGAAGCCTTGAATGTGTTTAGGCAGTCGGGTCGCGTTCTCGCTATGTTAGTATAAATATTTTGTTTAGCGCGGAGTTTTGAGGTCAGCAATATTTTCAACTCGCTTCATCTTTAGGAAGTCTCAACCCAAACGTACACTTACACCAATATTACCGTATCAAGTTTGTCAACTTTGTAAACACAACACCTAACATAATAAATAAACTTGATATTAAAAATTGTTACAGCAAGTATTAAATAATCTTAAACCAAGTTGTAGGGATACGAGACGGTACAAATATTTTTCTTACGAGAGCTAATACATTTCTGGAAACAAACAAGGGCTATAAAATTTGCATACTTTCCGTGCTTCGCGAAAATATAGGCAAGAGGTCCTGAGATGAGTTTAGAGGATAGAACTAGGGAAGAGGAGCAATCGATTGACCATAGGCCCACTTACGCATGGGCAGTTGTCTCAATTTACAGAATAAAGTTTGGATTCTGGGGCAGCGACGGGGAACAAAGCCGTGACCCATGTTTCGGTTTAAACAATTGTAAATGTCCTAAAACATGTTATGGGTCGGCGCCGTGGTGGCGACAGGGAGCACACCGAGACAATAGTGGCCGCTCTGCACCGCACTCACCCTACAGTACTACTGTACTGTACTGCAGAGTATATACAGAGACAATAGTGGCCGCTCTGCACCGCACTCAATACATCACCCTACTGTACTGCTGTACTATACTGCACAGTACACACCGAGACAATAGTGGCCGCTCTGCACCGCACTCAATACATCACCCTACTGTACTGCTGTACTATACTGCACAGTACACACCGAGATAATAGTGGCCGCTCTGCACCGCACTCAATACATCACCCTACTGTACTACTGTACAACTGCACAGTACACACCGAGACAATAGTGGCCACTCTGCACCGCACTCAATACATCACCCTACTGTACTACTGTACTGTACTGCACAGTACACACCGAGACAATAGTGGCCGCTCTGCACCGCACTCAATACATCACCCTACTGTACTAATGTACTGTACTGCAGAGTACACACCGAGACAATAGTGGCCACTCTGCACCGCACTCA
This sequence comes from Macrosteles quadrilineatus, assembly GCF_028750875.1. Taxonomy (NCBI): domain Eukaryota; kingdom Metazoa; phylum Arthropoda; class Insecta; order Hemiptera; family Cicadellidae; genus Macrosteles; species Macrosteles quadrilineatus. Next base: position 70,585,204 of record NW_026542600.1, on the reverse strand, counting down.
ATACATCACCCTACTGTACTGCTGTACTATACTGCACAGTATACACCGAGATAATAGTGGCCACTCTGCACCGCACTCAATACATCACCCTACTGTACTACTGTACAACTGCACAGTACACACCGAGACAATAGTGGCCGCTCTGCACCGCACTCAATACATCACCCTACTGTACTACTGTACTGTACTGCACAGTACACACCGAGACAATAGTGGCCGCTCTGCACCGCACTCAATACATCACCCTACTGTACTGCTGTACTATACTGCACAGTACACACCGAGATAATAGTGGCCGCTCTGCACCGCACTCAATACATCACCCTACTGTACTACTGTACTGTACTGCACAGTACACACCGAGACAATAGTGGCCGCTCTGCACCGCACTCAATACATCACCCTACTGTACTACTGTACAACTGCACAGTACACACCGAGACAATAGTGGCCGCTCTGCACCGCACTCAATACATCACCCTACTGTACTACTGTACTGTACTGCACAGTACACACCGAGACAATAGTGGCCGCTCTGCACCGCACTCAATACATCACCCTACTGTACTACTGTACTGTACTGCACAGTACACACCGAGACAATAGTGGCCGCTCTGCACCGCACTCAATACATCACCCTACTGTACTACTGTACTGTACTGCACAGTACACACCGAGACAATAGTGGCCGCTCTGCACCGCACTCAATACATCACCCTACTGTACTACTGTACTGTACTGCACAGTACACACCGAGACAATAGTGGCCGCTCTGCACCGCACTCAATACATCACCCTACTGTACTGCTGTACTATACTGCACAGTACACACCGAGACAATAGTGGCCACTCTGCACCGCACTCAATAAATCACCCTACTGTACTACTGTACTGTACTGCACAGTACACACCGAGACAATAGTGGCCGCTCTGCACCGCACTCAATACATCACCCTACTGTACTGCTGTACTATACTGCACAGTACACACCGAGACAATAGTGGCCGCTCTGCACCGCACTCAATACATCACCCTACTGTACTGCTGTACTATACTGCACAGTACACACCGAGACAATAGTGGCCGCTCTGCACCGCACTCAATACATCACCCTACTGTACTACTGTACTGTACTGCACAGTACACACCGAGACAATAGTGGCCACTCTGCACCGCACTCAATACATCACCCTACTGTACTACTGTACTGTACTGCACAGTACACACCGAGACAATAGTGGCCGCTCTGCACCGCACTCAATACATCACCCTACTGTACTACTGTACTGTACTGCACAGTACACACCGAGACAATAGTGGCCGCTCTGCACCGCACTCAATACATCACCCTACTGTACTACTGTACTGTACTGCACAGTACACACCGAGACAATAGTGGCCACTCTGCACCGCACTCAATACATCACCCTACTGTACTACTGTACAACTGCACAGTACACACCGAGACAATAGTGGCCGCTCTGCACCGCACTCAATACATCACCCTACTGTACTAATGTGCTGTACTGCACAGTATATACAGAGACAATTAGTGGCCGCTCTGCACCGCACTCAATACATCACCCTACTGTACTACTGTACTGTACTGCACAGTACACACCGAGACAATAGTGGCCGCTCTGCACCGCACTCAATACATCACCCTACTGTACTACTGTACTGTACTGCACAGTACACACCGAGACAATAGTGGCCGCTCTGCACCGCACTCAATACATCACCCTACTGTACTAATGTGCTGTACTGCACAGTATATACAGAGACAATTAGTGGCCGCTCTGCACCGCACTCAATACATCACCCTACTGTACTGCTGTACTATACTGCACAGTACACACCGAGACAATAGTGGCCGCTCTGCACCGCACTCAATACATCACCCTACTGTACTACTGTACTGTACTGCACAGTACACACCGAGACAATAGTGGCCGCTCTGCACCGCACTCAATACATCACCCTACTGTACTAATGTGCTGTACTGCACAGTATATACAGAGACAATAGTGGCCACTCTGCACCGCACTCAATACATCACCCTACTGTACTACTGTACTGTACTGCACAGTACACACCGAGACAATAGTGGCCGCTCTGCACCGCACTCAATACATCACCCTACTGTACTACTGTACTGTACTGCACAGTACACACCGAGACAATAGTGGCCGCTCTGCACCGCACTCAATACATCACCCTACTGTACTAATGTGCTGTACTGCACAGTATATACAGAGACAATTAGTGGCCGCTCTGCACCGCACTCAATATATCACCCTACTGTACTAATGTGCTGTACTGCACAGTATATACAGAGACAATACTGGGATTTAAGAAATAAATATAAAGCTTTAAAACCATTAAAGTACTGGTTATAAAATAATTTAAACACATTATTCAGTGATACGTTACCTCCTCAGAGAGGCAGCTTTAGTAGTCAGAAGGAAATGCACATAAAACTAAAGGTCTTTATCAATAGAATACAATGTCACAAAACACGAAATTAAACGGAAAGTAAAGTTAAAAATGGCAGCCATTTAAAGATGACTTGAATTTCTAATTGTTAGTAAAATTCAAATGTCAAATTTAATTTATTTTAAAATCAATTAAAAATATATTTAATTTTCTATGTGACGGGAGGATAATTAATGCCTTTATTTAATCATACAGGCACTTTACTATTATTGCTATTCAAACGATAAATTATAAACATCGTACAAGTTGGTTTCGCTATTATGCAGTGTATTTTGTAGTGCAGTGATAGTGGAAAGAGTGCAGTACATCCATCTTGGGAGGTTCGGGTAACAAACAATGGATTTTAGCTACGTTGTAAAGCCAGCTGTTGTGTAGGAAAACATCTCCACTAAAATCCATGGTACAATTTAAATTTCAAGAACTCAATTTGCGCAATAACTTCATTGGTCAAGGAAGATCTTCGGGTCTGGTAAAAGCATGCAATATATAAATCAAGGTTGGCGTAACGCCCAAACCTTGTACCATTGAAGCTGTATCTTACTTCTCTTTGCTGTAATTACTACTGAGGATTGGATGTTCCCTAGGGAGTAGCCCTTCCCTCCCGAAGGATGTTACAGGTACACGGGAAGGGAGTCTAACATAACTCACATATTTTCTGGGGTCTCCCGTCACACCCTAAATACCCATCTCAGTAGTTACTCCCTCCCGTTTGATGGAGTAATTTTATCACGACTGAACAAGCAAATGTATACGTTATATACGTGTATAAATATATCAAATAATTAATCTATAATATTAAAACGTGATAAGGTTTTTTTATTTCACGATTCTAAATCAACCACTTGACGGATTTTCATGATTTTTGTGTTGAAAGAAAGATAATTTTGAGAACTAGGGAATGTCGAAGCCATAATTTTAGTTTAGGGTTTCAGTTTTTTGGAAATTATGTTTTAAATTTTAAAAAGTCTAGCAGCCGACGCTGACATTCTACTCTAGCTTTTGGTATAATAAAATTTGCTTAACGTAACAGCTGTAAACATTCCGCGTTTTTCGACACAAATTCAGCTTTAGGATGAAAATTAAATGACATACGTAGAATTGACTTATTTATACTATGTGTAGTGCTATAATCAATGATACGTTTATTTAATAGGTAAGAGGATGAGAGTTTGTTTAAATATACATAGTAAAATAATAGATGTTCTAATTTATTTTTTTGAGCAGTCTTAAAAATATTTAGTTTGTTTTATTGAAATATAATTTGTTTTAACTAACAGCTGGTTGAATAAAAAATATTCTATAGATTTATGAGGTTAGTTTATTTACTCTGAGATTTTTCCATTGGTTATAGGTAATAAGTAAGATTCTATAACCATTGTATACGAATCGAAGCTCACGAATCTTCAAAAAAAAAAGTTTATGAAAATTGTTTTACTACTCGACTTTTTGAGGAAAGGTTGGGGAAATAACAATGATCACATGTTTTAACTCATCTTGGAAGCTTTTTCTTCACTATCAATTTTGAACTGCTTAAACTATGCCTGAATTAGTAATAGACACACTATATAGAGTTTTAATGGACTACTCGATTCCTGTACGTAGGACGGGCCAACAGCTCGTCAATTTTAAGCCATTTTATGTTCAATACCTAGGTATGAAATGGAAATTTCTCCTTAGAATGTGATAACAATATTTTTTCTACATGAGATAGTATACATGGCCACTACAGGGTGATACAGGGTGATTGATATAAGTGTGCCAGCCATTTTATTCGAAAACTATAAGAGAAATCAAAAAAAGTTAAATGGTAAGTGCCTTGAATTTTCAATTTTAAAAATTAAAGTCAAGTCACAAACATTATTTTAGCCGCCATTTTTCCAATATGGCCGCCAACTTTGATTTTTCTCATGGAACACCCTGTTTTTTAAAAGTTTTGAAATTTCTGCATGAGAAAGAGTTCCGATAAAGGCCTAAGCAAACATGCCAGCTGTTTTATTCGAAAACCATTCAAAATTTCACAACTTAAACCATTATTATCTTTGAAACGGTTAGGTTTATGAAAAAAATCACAAGAATAAAATCGTCTTAAAATTAAATTTTCTACCAGAATACATCATAAAATACAGGGTGTTCCATAAGAAAAATCAAAGTTGGTGGCCATATTGGAAAAATGGCGGCTAAAATAATTTTTTCGACTTTACTACAATTTTTTAAATAAAAAGTCTAAGGCACTTACCATTTAACTTTTTTTGATACCTCTTATAGTTTTCGAATAAAACGGCTGGCACACTTATATCAATCACCCTGTATAGGGTCAAAAGTGAAGTGAGGGTCGAAACGACAATTTGGCCCTTGTAAATAACCTGTATGCACAAATAATATCGTACTTAAAATTCGTACATTTTACGATACTCTTACAAATAGCTCACAAAATAGTGTCCTTCTCGTTTTAAATACGAACAGCTGTTGCCGATTTTAAACGCATAAGGTATTGGTACGCAAAGCAATACTGTGATACATTTAAATTCAAACTACTACATTTCGATTAGTCAGATTTTTTATATAGGGGTATTTATTAATAATAATTACGAAATATTCAATGTAAAACGATATTGAAAAAAAAGTAATAACCATACAACGGATTAGCGAATTTCCCTATAGGGAAGCATGTAAACTATTGCCGTTGGTGGCATGGTAAGACCTAGACTCGGGACCTATATCCTTTTCCACTTTGATGTTCCCAGAGGCCAAAAACACAATTCGTTCAAATTTAAATATACAGGGTGCAAGGTGGAACGAAGTTAATGTTAGAAACTTTCATGTGTTAAACTACTAAGTATTGGTGACAAACTGGTACCAATCTATGTTTTTATACCATCACAGGTAGGAAACAGACAAATTAAGATTTATATTTGTAGAAATATTTGTACTTGCATAAATAGACATAAGTGCACCAAAACATAAGTGCCCTTATTCTGCAATAGAAGTTTAAATTTGTGATTTTTGAGAAAAATTCAATAACTGTTATGTATTTTTTTCTATGCTACACTGGACTAAAGAGAGAGTCAAATATTTTTAAAAACTAAAAGCTAAAATTAATAACTTTTAAAATGATCTATATAAAACCTACTGCTTCTCTGATTTTTAATTCTTAAATTTAAGAGTTTATCTTAAAAAACACGAAGGAGGTAAAATTGAATTTCCTGTAAAAAAAAACCATGCACCTGCTTCAATAATATGTCAATAGCTACATTAAGAATAACGTTTGAATGTGTTTTATTGTAATTTTTAGAATTCCTGTTAAATTCCTTAGAATATCATTTTGATTCTTGTCATTCGCCTATTGGGTCTGATGATGATTGCAGTGTCCAATCGAAATCGATCACCCATTACCATCTTTTATGTATATTTAGCCTCTTGTGAGTTAACAGTATAAGCGTGAATATATGTTTTAAGTGTTGTTAGACGTGTCTTTTATTAATTTAATTTTTAATCTTTTATTTTCTTTCCGTTAGAATAACATTAAAGTTATAGTAGGATTAACAACCTTATGCACCATTTTTTGTGATACTAGTTTAAATTAGTGTTTTTTCGTCATTACGAAAAAACAAATATCGTTTACGGTATTAGTTCTATGGTAGGCCTACATTCAAAGGATGTGAAAAAGTGGCTCAATGCTATAAAATAGACAACTAGAATTGGTCATGATGTTGGCCTGCCAGGTCGCCGGCAGTTTTATCTATTCTTGTAAGTTAGTCACACTATCGATGATGGATTAATGTGAACTTTAGTAACTACTAACTTGCCGAATAATCATTTTACAGAACATATTCAGTTTGGTGGATGGATGCAGTAATCTTTTACAAAGAATGTCGGTAATTTTCATAACCAATACATTCCTCTCGAGTTACATCTATCTATATAATTAATACGCTACATGAAAATTTGTCGATTGAACTCCTCCGCCATTTCTTAACCGATTTTATCCATTGACGCCTCATTGGAAAGAGCGTGTCGCGTAGATTTGCAAACTGGTCTTACATTTTTTTTAAAAGGCCCTTGGGCACTGCCCCAGTGGCTTTGAAAGTCCCGATGTTATCCTTATGGAGAACATAATTGCTTACATTTTGATCAGCTGTATAATTTAATTGCAGTTATTTATTTTTCAATTCAATGAAACATAGGATACATTTACTGATTTTGTTGAAATTAAATATTTACTATTTTAATTTACATTCATACATATTCCAATGTAAAAATAGAGAAAGCCTGGACAATTTAATATATTTTATTTTACCAAATAAGAAAAATGAATTGACATAGTACTGTATTTCTTAATAAATCATTGAGAGAACCGATTTGTTAACCATGGAAACATAGCAAAGTCATAAAACGCCACCAAGTAAAAAAAAATAGAGGTTTATAAGAAATTACTGTCGTTATCAACCTATATAATGAAGAACGCCTAAAATATGAAGATTCCCACAAACAATGAACAAGGATGTTAGCCAGAGTGGTACTATTTTGTAGGAAACACGGACTTAACTTTATTTTGTTTGGCAAAGGAAAACTCTCCAAGTCTGAATTAAACTGGTTCGGCAAGGACATTAATCATTAAATATATGTTTTCATAAAAGTCAAGTGATTTTAAAAGAGTGTGACTACATCCAAGAAACCTTTGTTTTTAAATAACTACTTTAACTTTACTTCTTTGAAATTGCTCGATTTCGAGCAACGTGTTAACTAGTTTTCACAATACTGTGAATCTATGAATTCGAGTGCACATGTTGTATTTGTTAATCGTACAACTAAAATTAAAGCGATAATACTACTTGACTATGACTATGTAGCAATACTCACGGTGCAGCAGACAGCCACGTTAGCTACTCTACAAGCTGGGCAAGTCACGCCATGCATAGTCTACAATAGAAGCTTTAACTCAGCTTGTCAGGTAAAAAAATCGCATAATGAAAGTTAGTAGCTGTGTATCCAGGGATAAGATCAATAAGACTTTGTTTTTGTTAATATCATCCCCACTGATTCAATTGATTAAATTACACTACTTATCCTACGCGTCTTATTTATGGATATATCGTTAACTATTGTTTGCATTACCCTTTGAAAATAAATTTTAAAACTGCCAATTTGGATTGAGTTTCACAATGACAATTTTTATTAGGTTTATCCGAGACAATTAATATTTAATATCCATTGGTCCACATTTGGTGAAATTAAAAAATGTTGTATCCATATTTATTGACGTTAGATATCAAAATGTGCATTGGGTAAGGTAGTATTTCATTTAATCAAGAATGTGTTGGTAATTAATAAGGAAATGCCAAGTTGTTACATTTACCAATCATTTCACCTTGTTCCGTACCACACAAAGTTCAAGTCCAACATTCCACCTTATGAACAAAATATTTTCTTGATTTTTTTTTCAAAATCTTAAATATATTTTCAACAACTTTTATGACAAATTTAATTATTAGAATTTTAAACAAAATTGATGAATTTATTGAATAAAGATTTATTTAATAAGAATATTTAGCCTATCTGACGAGAAGGGAAATTTAACAAAAACACTTTTGATTTGCTATTAAAAATGTGGATTTATTGACTTTGGATGTGAAGTTGGCGTTTTCCGGTAGCACTAACAGTGGATTGGGGCCAGTCCATCCCGGGCACCTGAAACGTGAAAACAACCAGTGGCAAAAAAGTCACAACTAGCCAAATAACAGCTAGTACATCAAGCATGTTACAAAGTAAGCACATACCAAGGGTTGTTTCATTGATATTTTAGTCATAGTCTGTTCATGCATTTTAAATGAAACGGCCAGCAGCAATGTGTATTGTATGTGTAGGTATGTGTAGTGTGTATGTAGTATGTGTATGTGTATTACCAATACACATTGGTTGTACAACATTTTACATTAATTCAATCCACCTATTGCAATAAAATAATTTTTTAACCCAGGCAAGTGATTTTGAAAATATGGTGTTTTAAGTGTTGCAGTGTATTCCAAAGTGCGATAATCAATTAAAGAATATGAAATTAAAGAACTGAAGAGCATAATTGTTTATGGTAAAAAAGAGTTATTTTTACTTTGAGAGATTTGCTGTTATCTTGGCGTTGGTGCCCAAGATAATACAGGCCAAGGTCAACCATGATAACTGATTATATAGGCTACGTCTTGGTCTTATCCTGCATGAAATGTTGCGAACTGGTTTGTGCCAAAGCCGACAGTATATTTTATTTATGTTTCGTTAAATCCTGGCAAGCATTTTGGATCAAGGTTAGATTCATCCTAACTCAAATACACAAGGCTCACTGAGAAACAAAGCAAAGATCTACTTCATTTTGTGTAGTCGACTTTTACATTCTCATCGTTTGAAATTTTGATCAATCTCTTAGGACCTGCAAAGTAGAGTAAACTAAATACAAGATCATTTTTGCCTATCAGTAGAACCTTGATATTAACTTATAAAATTGATTCCAACAAAATGTCTATAGGCTCTTATTGTTGCTGCAAAACCCATAAACTGATTCAATGGCAACGTTAAAGAGCGTCAGCATCTAATGTTGAAATGCCATGCAACATGCTTCACACCTAATAAGATACTCTCTAGGTTTACAGCTTCAATTGATATTAGACTGTTGTTTCTCCGCCTACTTTCAAGCCATTCTTGAAACTATTACAACTCAAGCCTTAAAATTAAACAATCTATTTGAGAAGAAATTGTAATATTCGTTTCCAAAATAAAAACATGCAAACTGCTCCGATTGCATTCAAACTATGTATTAATCCACGTTTCAAAAAGAACGCTTCCCTTATAAAAATCGTTATTACTACACAAATTTGAATTATTTCTAGCAAAAAGCTCCAAGTGTGCTTAGAATTTGCACGATTCTAGCTGAAAAACTTTATAACAACAACATGCAATACAGGTTAGAGCAAGATGATGTCCTAGCTTGATGCTTTAGACTTTCGAGTGCACACTTCAAAATGGGCGATTCAACGGTTGGTTAAGAGAAGTCAAATAATCGTTCAGTATTATCCTAGCAATCAGTTAGTTATATGGCGAAGTGTATGCCTGCGTATACCGTATAGCGTCTACTGGTCTACTCCGCTAGTTTGTTGTTAGACATCGACGTAGGCCCGTGTGGGCACCAGAAGTGATAAGAGCATATAGCATAGAACCTCAATCCATCAACCGAACAAGGCTAAACGAAAATTATTATTGACGTTCTATACTAATGATATGTACTACCCATCCAGACATGTGGTATTAATATGCAGCGATTTCTATAGACAGGATTTTGGTTCCAAAAGACCGGACCTTACCGATTCGTTTGTACTGTGCTGTATTTCGGACGCGTTTTTAATTTGAAATACTGGAGAAGTAATATGTTGCCAATTATAATCTTTGACGCGTTCATGTTCAATGATAGGGCCTTGCATGAATCAGCGATTGCAAATAATACAAGATGTATCTCCAAGCGGAAAAATCCTCTTGACTTATCATGTACTATTAAGGATTAATTTAAAGTAAGTATTATTGTACAACAAATAACTAGCTATGATTATCAGCACAAATCGCAGAGCTTTACAGATACAAGCCATGGATTGCAGAGTCTGACAGATTATCAAGTGTTGGATAACGAATTACAACTGTACTTAAGTCGATTCCGCTAACGGTTAAGTCAGTACGGCCCTTTTTCGGTTTTAGCAGTTACTACCCGAAGAAAATAATGTATTCATAAGATAATACTGCACAGAGTAAAGCAACCAATGGCGCTATTTAAACATTGATGTATCTTCATCATAAATGATTTAAGAATTTTTTCTATTAGTTTAGGGCACTTGAGCCACTTTTAAAATTGCATATAATGCATTTTTAAACTTAATTTCAATTGATTTAAGTCACAAATTTTTAAACTGTGCAACAGAAGTCATCAATTGTTAATACAAGTACATAATAAATTAATATGATTTTTAAATGTTTAGAACAAATATATAACTTGTTTAGATCAAAGAATAAAAAATTTAGTTCTAAAAAAATAACATTTTTAAATACATCGCTTATTCTTTGTTTGAAGTTCATTGTTGGTGATGGTAATTCATTGTTAATGTTGTTCAAAGGTTTATTGCGGACATTTTTTTTACGTTACACCTTTTATAGATTATAGTGTTTTGTGAATGGTTATTTTTTGCATGTTGTATCATGAATTGACTGCTATACAGTGCATATTTTTTGACTGCCACCATCTGTAGTGTATTCCAACTTAGGTTGGGCGTTTGTGTATTGTTAGTTGTAATGTGTTAGTTTAGTTTTTTCACTTGAGGACGGGATCAGATTCCAGATCCCGAAACGTTGTGTAGCCTATTGTTTTTACAATCGTTATGGAAAATGTCCGCAATAAACCTTTGAACAACATCGCTTATGTCAGAAGATTTATCGGCAGAATTAAAAGCTCCATCGACCAGGTATTTAGAAAACTGTTTTCGGACGAATTATGATTTTCATAAACAGAGTTACAAAAAAGAAACAGGACGGTTAGATAAAAAAATACAGATAGAGCCACAAAACTTGTAAAAAGATAGTGGGCATAGAAATGTTATCACAATATTCAATGATACGCTACCCCAACCCCTAAGGAGGGGGGCGGTTCGTTAGGAGTCAGAAGAAAATGTTTAAGCATAGAGTACTGTACTAACAAAGACCTTTAATTTGATGTGCGTATCAACATGCTTACATTTAAGATTTTCTTCTTTCTCCTAGCGGGCCCCCTGAGGAGGTATCATAATACTGTTCCAATAATGTTTTACGATAGTAATTTTATGCCCAGTAACTTTGTAACAAGTTTTTAAGTCCTATCTTTATTATTTGTAGAAATATTTAACTGTACCGGGACTTTTTTGCCACTCTGTATTTATTAGTCGGGCAGGTTATTACATAATTTTGGTCCAACATTTTAGAGAGGTAAGCTGTCGAATCTGATTTACGGTATGTCTAACCGGCGTTGCTCCCTACTTCTTGTACAATTGTGAACATCTGTGTAAGTTAAAACCTATATACTTTTTCGCAACAGAAATGTAATTATTGTTTAGTTTGCTGCTTGTACCTTAAATTCTCTCGTCTACATAGATTGCATTGCAGGCTTGAATTGAGCAATCAAGCAAAGATAATGGGGGCGCTGGGTATGACCGTTGGTATGACCGGTATGAGAGCGCCCGTGCCTTCTCACCAATTCGTCCTGTCTACAGGGTGGTTTAGTAACAACTTAATTGAAACTGTAATACTGCGAATTTGCAAATAAATCAGTAAACACATAAATAACACATAGTTGTAAACTATCGGCGTTTCTGGGTTTACCTACCGTTTACAAGAAGTGCATTAACGTACCGCTGTCTTGCGTTTTACATGCCTTGCTACTTTTTATGGATATGATCTGCATAGGGTGCCACTGGATCTGATCTGAACATTCTGGGGCGGCACTGGTTCATAGCGTACCGGTACGGATACAATGGTAAAATAAATTATTAATGCCTGGACTTTAACGGTCGGAATGTTATTTTCGGATTTATGACGGTAGAAAATCATCTGGCATAGAATGGTTTGTAGGTTATTACTGCAATGCCTAGGCCATTAAAAGCTATGTTTGGCGCAACAACTTCCAGAATGAATCACTGGTTGAGTCAGTGCCGTTTAAAACCGAGATTGTTTTGCAGAGTACCTTTACTCCCAGGATTGTGACCAGGTTTTTAGGTGAAAATTGCATTCATTCGTATAATATAATTTTCTAAATCCTTGATTTGAATTGGTTAAACGCATATGAAAATATAGAGATACAACAATACAACTTTTGATTAGGACATTATATTTTCAATAATTGTCATAGTACAAGCTAAACTTGAATGGGCACAATTATAACGGCTTTATATTGGAATATGAATCGTTTTGAAGGAGTGACTGATGGATGGATGTTTAGTGTCAGCATCAGCAATGGCGGCGAGGCGAGGTAGGAATGCTGGCGGCGGGGCGGCCCACGTGCACAGCATAGGTCAAGGTGTACTAGGTGACAAGTTTACACCTTGGTCCTGCCCCCACTAGCCCCAGCACTCAACACTCAAAAGTGCAAACAGAAAATCTGTGTTTACTTATAAAACCACCTCCAGAAATTGATCTTCAGTGAATATTCTTTGTGTCAAAGTATTTTTATTTTATTTGAATTTAAAATGTGTAACTATAACAATCCATCAACAACCATACATTTTAATTTGTAATTTAACAACTAATCTAATGAATATGCAATTTTTTTTAGCTATTTTTCAGAACAAACGCCCATGACTGCCCAGAGTGCAGTCAGTAGTCAGGACGGTTTGTAAAAAAAGATTTTCGTTGAACCTTTGGTCGTCTACTGATGAATATGATTATACAATCATTCATTAAAGTCCTTTTTCCGCTTATTATAGTAGTAAAACAGTAATAATAATCATTAAATAAATGTATTATGCGGTCTGATATCCGTAAATAAAACATATGATTAAATAGAAGGTATATTTTATTTTACAAAAAACTGAAAATATAAAAGATTGTATTAAAAAATGTCAAACCACAATTTGTATTACAACGATTCAGAACTATTGGTAGGCCTATTATTTTTTTTTATTTGAATTTACAGTTATACAGGGTGACAAAAAAGTCTGGAAACGGATATCTTTTTAACTAAATACGTTAGAAAATTCAAACCTTTCACATCAACCTACATGTATGAGAACTACTTTTTCCAAGCATTATAATGTTTTTACCTTCACCAGGGGACGGCCCATGAGGAGTAGGTACATAATCTTTAATGTAAGCATAGGTTGATATGCACATCATTTTAAAGGTCTGGTCAAGTGGAGTTCATTGCCGGAAACCGCGTCAAAAAAGGTTCATCCGTTACAAAATGGCAGCAATCCAAAGTTCTTGCGGAATATACCTGCACAGGCCTTAGTATTGGCACTCGTATTAAACATTAGCTTGAGAGCTGAAATTGTATTGTCAACTAGCTCATAGACTAAGTTTACTCAATCTTCAAAACAAATTTAACCGGGTTTCAGATTTCCCGGCTAATGTTGACTATGAATATTTTACCAATACTAAGGCCTGTGCAGGTATATGACAAATTAAATCATTCTTTTAAGTAGTATTTATCAACATAAGTTGATTAGGTACCTGTATTAAAAATATTTTTAAAAAACATGAAAATACAGTACCGGTAACGGTAGTATTTTGATGGACCCTAAAAATATAGTCTACTGAAAAAAATTAAAGTAGGAGGTGGTTGTTATCCCTTTTAAAGCTTAAAACTGTTGTAAAACTTTTCAAAATCCTTACTAGTATTAAAATGTAATCATGAAAATTTTTTAGGCAGTATTGACAATTATATTGACGCAGCTGTACATTGTATTTTTTATATCTAACCCATTATCAGATTCAGGAAGTGGATGGTAAAAATGGCCATTGAGTGAAAAAACAATCATATTGCTGGCTAACCAGCATATTTGTACAAATGAAGATTTTTAAGTTTTAGACCAAATTCTGACGCAAATATAACATGAAATGCCATTGAAAGGGTACCTTTCAAAAATTGTATAGTCCTACTGAACAACTTTTGATGAAAAACACACATATTAGGATATTTTTGGATTGGCTACTGAGAAAACATTGGATTTCTACAGTCCTGGGGGGGAGGGAAATTCACTAAGATGGATTTACCTTTAGGGATGATTTTAAGGCAATAAAAAAATTGTGAAATAAATTATGATAAAACTGTCAATTAAATAACCAAAATAGAACATGTATATTGACTGTACTACATCTATGGTACTACTACTTCTGAATTTATTCTCTCTGGCTTGAACCAATTCAACCATTCATTTATCGACAATGCAAAAGAAAATAAACAGATAGCCTAACCAACTTTTTCCAGGAGTTCAATAGTGAATTTAATTTTTTAAGCATAGACATGGATTGGAGTTGCTTGAATAATAAAAATAGGCTACTTGACCCAACCCATCACTATCAGTAAAACATAGGCTGTATAATTCCATTGGGAGAATTAATTTTTGTTATTGATAGTTTTAATTAATCATGAATCTGATATATTTACTAGTTATTGTTTGCTTTTTATTTAATAACAAATAATAAATCATAGGATGTTAACTCTTTCAGTGCTCTGTGACGATATTGTTGTGCGTATTTCCCCTGTTAAATGCTATGGAACGATATATTGCTGTGCGCGTTTCATCCGAAATGTGTGAAGCGACGATATAGTGAGTTTAAAGGGGTAGCGGATTTTTATCCCCCTGGAATTTTACTCCCTGGGCAAAACTGACGTCACAAACCAGGGGGTGAAATTCCGGGCGCAAACTTTTGAGTTGCACAACATCAGTTCAATAGATTAAAGGTGGAATTAATCGTAGGCCTATATTTTAACGGTTGTGAATTTAATCAGAACACATCAAATTATAAAAACCTAGAGTGTACGGGACAGAGTTTTACCCCCGGACTTTTAATCCCTTCATGAGGTCAGCTCAAAATGTACCTACTGCCCGGATTTTTACCCCGGGAATTTTACCCCCTGGCTAGATATAGAAATAAATGAGAGTGATAAATTGTCTTCTTTTGGTTTTAATTTGATAGTATAAATTGTTTATTAAGTAGCTTATCTTAATCTATTTAAGTAACCTTACTTAATCAAACAGGTTTTGAATTTTAATTTTAATATTCAAGTTTCAGGATTTGATTTTTGGGCCAACTGTTGGTTAATTTGTATAGACAAACATTTGGGTTTCCTTGCAGTAGTCAACACAATTTTTCGAATACTTTTTACCGGATACCAACAAACTACATTTTACAACAGGTATTTCGATGACCTTTCTCAGTATAAACCATTAAAAGCTCATGGTTTGTGCCTGAAGAAACAAAAAGGCATATTGTGTTATTTTACAACAGAAACAAAACAATTTTTTTTCCATGGTGGTATAATAAATCGTTCATAAATAAGAAATGTACACCCGTTTTCCATTTAGGCCTAAATAAGATAGGCCTATTCAGTTTATTAGCCTACATTCATACTAACCAACAGTTGGCCCCAAATCCCAATCCTGAATATCAAAACTAAACAGCAAAAACCTGTTTACTTAGTTGAGATTACAAATAAATTAAGATAGTCAACTTAATAATAAAATTTTTTTACTAATAAATTAAAACCGAAAGAAGAGAATTAATCATTCTCAATAATTTCTATATCTTGCAAGGGGGTAAAATTCTGGGGGGTAAAAATCCAGGGGGAAAATTTTGGGCTGTACATCTACAATTGCCTAAACGCTAGTTATATGGACAGGGGGTAAAATTCCGGTTTTTATTGTTAATCTCATTTATCACGCTCTGTCTATTTTCATTACACTTCTAAATCCGCGGGGCAAAATTCCGCTAGCGAACAAACCTTAAGAGCGCTCAGGTTACTACGTCACAGTGACGTCAGCTTTGACCAGGGGGTAAAATTCCAGGGGGATAAAATTCCGGCGACTCAGTTTAAAAGCTCACATCGGTTGACACGGTTATCTTTTGAAACAGCGATGATTCCTTTTGATTCCTCATACGATCAAGGCCTGATATATCATTTAGATGACACTGTTGTTAGCTAAAACTACTTAGACTAACAGTTTTTGGATTAAATAAGTAGCCTAAATAACTCTAGCACTTTTTCGTGAAATAACATAAAAATCTTCTCTAAAATGCTTTATGAATGAAATCACAAAGCTAGATTATATCTAGAGGTACCACACCGGTAGAACTTTTCAGAGTTAAGCTTCTTCAAACAAGCTGAAGGCTACGTTAGGTTGGTTGATAGTGTCCTAGTCCAGACGATGTTTTACATAATTTTGTCTGTAATGCCAACATCTCTATACTAATGAATTAAGCTGGATATCTTAATGTTTATTTTAATTATAAGTAAGCTAAAACAATTTGCCTAGTTTGTAAATTTAACACATGCAGATATCAATTTGATTCAAGTTGGGACTAAGTTTTTCACTTCAACGCATTCCAGCCCAGGCAGGACACTAAAACATGGCCAGCAGCGACCCTAAATATTTTTTTTAAGAGGTTGGTGGCCTCTTATTAACTTTGCATTTGTACGTCCACATAGGCCTCAGGCCTGTGCGTGGACAGGTGTCCAGCAAAGCAAGGATTGAGCCAGTACAGTAAGGGTGAACTGTACTAACAAAAAGTAGCAGCAGGCACCAAGATGCGAACGCAGTAGTACCGACCCATCTAGAGAACCAATTCCTCCGAGAAGTGTTCCCTTCAGATATTCACTATAGCTCATTGGTTATCAAGCTTATTTGAAACCAAAGTATTTGTTGATGAGTAAATGAGCTCAAAATTATCAACAGTAATCATTGAAAATCGTGTAGTTAAGAGATTGAAATGAATACACAAATTTTAGTTGATACTATGATAGAGTAGTTCATATTATTCACTGAAAGAGTTCTTCGAGGACAACTTTAGCGACCTCGTCTAGCCAAACAAACAAACCATTGACGCAATCAATCCAGCAACGCTGGTCAAAGATGAAGACTTCAAGTATTCAAGTAAGTAAGTATTCAAGAGTCGGGTATCGAAATTTTGCCCGTCATTCTTAAGGGCTCATGTATCCTTCTTGTTTGGACAATCGCCAGGATAAAGATGGGAGATGGGAAGGTTGGGGCAAAACAACTCTTCCTCTTAGTGTGTAAGCTCACTCCCTACCAATTCTATCACTACCGATGCCAGGACAAAATATAATGAAAGTAGCCTACATAATTATCCTATATGGTAATGGAAGCAGAGCACGCTTTGATGGACCACCATATAATATTTCAACTGCAAAAACAAGGTGAATCCAATTCATTTCAATGAGGACTGTAACATTATAAGCTTCTGTTCAATAATACTGGCAAACTAAAATGATCCCAAAAAGGTTAAGTGTGGATGTTAAAAATTAATACAATTTAGGCCTAAATGTTTCATTGAAACTAGATTTGCCAATATCTAGAAATAAACAACCAAAACAACAAAGTTCAGCCGTTCAATAATGTAAAGGCTGACAGTGTTAACCATAACCTCCAAATTGTTTATTTTCATAGCTTGCTGTAAACATCCTGACCACACCCATAATATAAAACTGGAATAAATGTTTGGTTTCTCATATCATAGATTAAAACATTTGGTACCGTCAATGTTAACATCTTCCCTGATTAGGAATAAAAAATATTTAGAAATTGCTCCACTTTTAAAACCCTCAAATATCATAATATGTCAGTGTGTTAATGAGTAATCGGCTATTGTCATTCTTTAAAATTGCGTAATAGTAATGCATAATAAACTACATTTAAAGCTGTCAGGGAATACTTACTTTCTAATGACATCCCTTAAATATCTTCTAGAATTTAAAAAAATCCAATTCTTAGTAACAATTGATAGGATTGAGGTTATGTTTTGCCATTGCAACTGCAAAGAGCGAGTAGAAGAGACTAGAGCATGTATCAATTGTAACGCGATGCTGGCAAAACGAATATCACAAATGCACACTAATATTGGCGAAATAAAGGCTTGCATTATCACATTACCTCACGTACACTATAAAATAGAACTATCTTAATAAGGCGGCATTAACATTAACAATCAACATCAACACTGAGTTCTAGCAGACGACTTTGCATTCAATTACCGAGTCTGACTGGAGAGAAACCTAGCGTCCAAGAATAGAACTCGATGATTTGTAGCGGCAGATTTACATCTTTCTGTTTTTACATCTGACACTAAAAATAAATACATTTAATTAAAACAAAGGGCGTATTGGTTTTAAAACAGGTGAATTAAACCTAATACTTCACTAAATTAACTAATAAAACATACCATTAGCGCATAAGGCATGTCAATATAAAATTGAAATTCATTTATAGGCTAAATTGTTTACAGCTACTGCACCAAACAGTGTTTTTGTAAACATTTTAAATAACATTATTTTTATCTATGACTTATTTTAGGAAGAACTTATTTTAAACAGCGTTTTAAAATGGCAATGCTTTCAACGTTATAACAAAAATATAATTCATTGTTAAACTACAACTCGCGCAGTTCTTTATTTAAAATGAATTAATTTTAAGTGTGAAATTTAATCACCGCACCTACTATTTATATACATATATCTGGCAAATCACAGTATACAAAACAGACAAATTTCGACGGTAACATAGAGAATGGCTATAAATCATACTTTTATTATTAGTTTATTTTCAAAACTAAAACACTATTATTCCATTCATCTTATAGTAGTAGATATACACTCGTTAGGATGTTTATTTTGTTAGTTTCAGGACTTAACTCTAATTTCCAAAATGTAAACATTACTTACTGAGATGTGTCTAATGTATCCACAGCCTGATTTGCGGTTGAATCACTAACTTTGAGTAAGCACATGTATAAAAAATAGTTCACTATAAAACGTGGGTTTTTGGCACACAACCGACCATCGTTGGACAAAGTTTGAAAGGAGTTGTATAATAAAGTGTGAGCGGGCTGCGGGGTGCGAAGGAGTCGACTGGCGCGGACCAGCTGAACAGCTGACCAAACTGTAGTCAATGTAGTGTAGTGTGCGACTACACCACACACCAACACCAACGCCACGGCAGGAGTCAAAACAATACTTCTCTTATAAATCAGTTCTTGATTGATCTCCAGCCAACCTCAACTCACTTACACTTACCTGTTGCAAACAGCAAAATGAACTGTGTTTTTTATCTTTATGGGTATTTCATTCACATGCAAGCCATAGATATTACTTTTCTTATTGTCACAGTGTAGTTGAAAATTATGGTTGAATAAAAATAAGTTATACAGTACTAGCGAATTCCCATTTAGGGAACAAGCTATTACCATAGGTCTCATGGTATGACCTGGACCCAAGAGCGATTTACTTTTTCATTTTGATGTCTCCAGAGGCCAAAAACACCATCGTTCAAATTCATATATATATTAATATTATATGTTTATTAGCACAATAACTCAAGCAGAAATTATCGGATTTTGATGAAATTGTGTATAAACGTGTAAACCTACATTTATTAGAGTTCCTAAACCAGCATGATCGGACTACAGTATGGGACCAAAAATAATTTTATACATTTTACCCTAAAAACTAAAAATTTTGCAATTTCTTTCTATACCATGTTGTAGAGCTTAAAAAGCAAATAATTTAGTATATTGAAGTATTGTCATGCGCTTAACAGTCAGGGAGAAAATTCCAAGAAATCTGTAAATTTAAAATTCCCATATGTTATTCTTATGGAGAATATAGTAAACTGTTGTAGTTTGCTTGTTTATGAAGTATTTTGATTAGATTTGTAAAAATTGTATTTCATAATATACTAAACATTTAACTATAAAAACACTTTATTGCCTTCCCTGTAGTAGCAAACCTAAGTACTCCTTAAACTAATGTTATTTAAATAGGGAATAAATATGACATTTTTAAGGAGATATTTGAGTGAAAATCCAAACAGGCAAATGCTCTTCTGCAGGTTTGCTGCGGCGGGGTATATTTTATTATGATTGATGTTGAAATAGTATAACAAACGTGGAGAACACCCAACACCATCATTGCTTTATACATTTTTATTTAGTGTAATGTCTTTGATCTGAAAGTAGGATGATTGTTTCAACCAAATGTATATATTTATTCTTCTAACAGTATTGCCATTGCCATTACATAAATGAAGTTATTATTCAGAAAAATTACCTGTAGAAAGATGCAATAAATTATAATCTGAAGCATAACAATCCAAGTTATGGTTTAATATTAAGATCATCTTTATAACTACAGTACTGAATGTTATCAGAAAAAAGAAAGTGAACATTAAAATGTCATCACATTTCATGATATCCAATTTGAAAAAAAATATATATGTGTTTGACAAATTTTATAAAAAATCTCAGTTTTAAAATAATTTATGATTCTTCTATTTGGAAATTATTTCCCAAACCCATAAACAAAGTTTTAATCCCCCAAAACCAATAATAAGAATAACTTATGATACATTCTTATTACGGAACAGAGTATAACACCATCAGTGGTCCCACCTGTATGAGTTAGTGCTTGAGAGTACCGTATCCTATGTTTCCTAAGATTATAATTTTCAAATTAGAATATTATATTCTAATTTTCTAATTCTAATGACTTCTGGGCTACTTTGAACTGCTTTCTCTACAAGCTCAATATATACCAGACAAGTGAAACTGTATATTTGTTACACGGTTATCTATGACATAACCACCAGGTAGATGCGCGCCTCATCTGGTAATCTGTGGTAAGGAGGTACCGTACAAAATTATTTTATTTGATTTTTCATAAACCTCTATATTGCATCTTTCGATCTCATTTGTCTCCATATTTAATACTGAACATTGGAGGGTGCTTAGGTTCCCCTTTTGCTTGGCGCCCTACTTTGATTAGGGTACCCCTTAAACCAGCCCTGTACGTAATGAAATGTTCCTTATTTTCATCAGCTGGCCATTTTCATTCTCTAATATAAGAGATGACCCAAAACACCACACCATACAGTCACTTTTCATATATAATACATAAATTGTACCTGACCCTTGTGTGAAGAGTTCTGCCAAAAAGCAGCTGTATTCGGCAGCAAGTATACCCGTTTTTGCAAAGCTTCGATAATTTTTAAATTAAGTTTTTGTTCCAGGAGGGGAGGCCATGCCTTCGAGCAAGCACATTATCTTACCTTCCTTGTTTATGATCCAGTACGGTAAGTTAGGATTCTCTAATTTTTTGAAGCATGATTGTACGCTGTTCCCGACTGTACTTGGAATATACACATTACGCTTTAGGTTCCTGTTGCACACACTGCATACCAACATAGATTTAAAGTACTACAACGTCTGGCAACTCCTTATTCCTGCGTATCTCTCTGTTACCTCTAATGTCATTATACAAACAGAAACTTGTGGCTAAGTGAACAACATTGTTTCAGCATTGGGTTTTCCTTTTAAAGTTGTGATTATTGCTTTAAAACAAAATAAATTTTTCAACAATTTGCTGATTTTCATTACATGACAACTCTGTTAAACAAAACCAAAAAAAAAATCACAAAACATAAGCTACCCACATAAGTTGTGTGTGGTATATTTTTAGCCTGTTATGAGTAAAAGATGATTACCATCTGGGATGGATATGCTGCTTTGTGTAGCTTTGCTACTAATCCATAGCCAAGACCAAAAATTAAATGCTTGAAGTTAGCATTGCCAGCTGGTTCCATTTTCAAAACAATATAGAATGAAGGAAATTAGTTTAGTTGTGTTGTTGATTGCTAAGGAATTTGTTTGGATTGAACCAGCAATATTTCTACTCAAACCGTGACTTTAACTACTCAGCTACTAGTAGACCAATTTAATCATGAAGGCTTGCACCATAAAAATACACAGTACTAAATCTGTAATGAGGTACATAACATTTTTAACAGAATAGTATAATACTAGTAGATTATACAGGTTAATGAGAACCATTTGTAAAGCAATCTTGATTTATGTATTTACAGTCAAATTCATTCATGCAACCTAAAAATACATAAACAAATCATAAAGCCAATGTGAAAGTTTTGATACAAACTTAAGCACTTCTGACAACTAATTAATTGTTTAATATTTGCACTTAATGTGCAAACATCTACCTACTTAAAAAGTACGCCTAGAAAGATGAAACATTTTTTAAGTTGACATGGTCAACAGTGATATATACAGTGTTTAAAACCCCATTCCACTTCAGGATGTTGTTCCTTAGATTCAAATTAATAAAAGACAAAAACAGACTTTATTACCATCCCTGTGGCAGCAAACCTAAGTACTCGTTAAAATAATGTTATTTAAATAGGAAATAAATCTGAAATTTTTAAGTGAAAATACCATCAGACATAATGGAAATTTGCTTAGTCTGCATGTTTGCTGCGGCAGGGTATATTTCTCAGTTTTGCTTGATCATTTTTCTGCAAAAAGAATGCAAATTCAATGCAGAAACTAAATTAGAGACATTCTGCATCACTGGAGACACAGCGTTTCTACCAGCAAGTTGCTCTAACAATTGGTTTGCATTACATGTCAACAAATCCTCAATGATAAAACAAAATCTTGAATGTGGAGGAACACATCTATACACTAAGTAATACAAGTAGGTAACAGTGAGCTTTCTTAAGGATATCTCAAATCTTATGCTTATCTTCAAAATAAGCTCTGAAATAAGACACAAGCCACACGAAAACATTTTTATAAAAATATCCTCCCTTATAGATTGGTCATCTTTATGGATCAGCTGAAGACAATTTCAATGTTAGTTCCATTTGATTCATGTACTGTAGGGGTGTGTTTCTAGTAACTGAGTGTTTCTTGTTTCAGTTATTTCAAAACTAGTAAACCAAATAAAACAATCAAATTATAATAGGGTGGCTGCAGAACTCCTGAAAAAAATTCACATATTTCTCTTCACCAAGTGAACCTTATAACTGTTAGCCCAGGACCAGTTTGTGCCAAAAATGATTATCGGGCTCTATTTTTCCCCAGAACAACAAATTCACGCATAAATTATGGTTTTGTATCTAGCAAACAGTAAAGCACAAATGACAAAATTAACCATGAAATAAATAAATAGTAATTACCCAGTAGTGGATGGAGCATTCATATTCAAATACAAAGTAGTTGAATTTGCCGATGCAGGATTATTGAAAATAGAAAATGCCGGATAACTAAACGTTTCCTTAACAGCCATTATTGCGAGACTAGCAAATATACTACTAATTATAGAGCTTTTGCCAATAGCTTTCGACGTCTGCTGATAGCCTTATAGCCAATCGCTAATGAAATCTGGCGATCGCTACTGACATCTATCGGCCGCTAATGACTCTGCTGATCGCTACCGATGTCTGCCTATTGTTAGGGACTCTTCTGATCACTCCTGACTCTGTCAAACTCACAACTCTAACTTTTAACTGCCAAACTCATGGTAAAAAATAGCATTCAACAAAATTATTTAGACAATTACACTGATGCCAGATAACACGTTTGCTGCAGCCCACCAAATGGCGGGCGTACCCCTAGTGCAGCGCAGCGTCAAGCGGATCTGTTTTGCTTTCAAATATTTCGGTCTGACGAATAGCAAATGACATGTGGTGATGTTCTGCATTACGACGAGTGTCGACATAGTTTGCTAAAACACTCACAGATAGCAGCTCTGTCTAGAACCAGCAGGTCCCATTGTATTGCCAATAGTAGGGAGGAAAAACGGGACAAGTTGATTTCTAAGCTTGCCAGAAGGGGATTTTATGGGGAAATTTACTACCAACCTACACCACAATAAAGCACTCATTCCTAGCTAAACGCAGACATAAAAATACCCGTTCTTCCCGGTGTTCTGCTGCTCAGAAATTTAATGGAATGTAGGCAATGCCGGCACTCACCAGCGAGCGTTCAGCGTGGCAGAAATTAACTAGAGCACTAACATTTGAGTGAGTGGCCCCCAGCAAACGTGTTAACTGAATGTGGCAGACCATCGGATTAGGATTAGTGAACTTTTACTGTAGTGTTATTAATGCTTTTTTCAATGACTTGAATATGAATTGGCTTTAAAAAAGCTGTATCTATTATCTAATATATTCTGTTAAAGTAAGGTTAAACTATTTGTTGAGTTTATTTAAGCAGTCATTTGAGTCTTATGTATGGGGTTCAAATCCCACCAATCACCAATGGATTTTATCGAAATGATGATGCCCCAACCTCCAGGCCCAGCTTGAAGTAATGTTAAAAAGCAATCCCAAGTTTAAGCCTGGTTAAAAAAATTCCACGTGGAAAAAGATAAGTTTTTCTTCAGACTTGTACATTAAAGACTAAAATGACTACCTAAACTATTGTTGAGTGTCTGATAGCTAGATGCTTAATCAATATATACAAATAACTTGAGTACCTAAACAAACAAATAAACTCATAACTAGTGTTTCTAAAGACGCATACATAATATTAAAAAGTTTTCACACACTAAATATAAATAAATAATAATAAATGATTATTACTAATTGGTCAATGATCATATTATTATACTCTGTTCACAAAATTTAGGCGGTTTTAGGGCAAGAAATCTATTCCCTCCACTTTTAATCCGAACCTTTACAACAATTGCTCAACAGCTGAGGTTTGCCAATACCTCACTCAGCTGCAACATATACATTAAGCAAAAAAAGTAGCGAGGGAACTTCTTTTCTAACCGCCTAAATTTTTTGAACGGGCTATAGTAACAGAAAAATACAATATAAATATGATAGGGAAACATTGGGGTTAATCCCTTGCAAAGAAAATCCTTTGCAAGGTAGAAGATAAAAACTAAAACACATAGCATGGCAAACATTGATGTTGAGATCTTATTTTTAGTTTTGTCAGTTGACACTATAAACTTAACAAAATTTGTGTTAAAAATATTTAATTTCCACTGGCAGATGATAGAACTTAGTAACTGAACTAATGATGAATGGGGGAGTGTAGTACTTTATATCTGTGGTCCCCAACAGGTGGTCAACAAGAGCCTTGGAAGTGGACCATGTGGGACTTGTGAGTGACAAATAATTATTGAATGGAATTTGATTGAACATAAAGAAAAATAAGTTTATATGACAAATAACTTAAAACATGATAAATTAGTTCAAATAGACAAAGTGTTTTCAAGTTTTTCAAATAAGAGCGTATGTGCAATATTAGAATTATGGAAAACTTATAAACATATCTTTAGTTAGCATTTATGCACCAAAAGAAGAAGCAGATGAAAAGAAAAAGATATAGGTATACTATGAATTGCTCAAATCAGAGCAAACCACTGTTATTAAAATATCACCCTAGAATAGTTCTTGAGGATATGTACCAATTCAAAAATTGGCAAAGAAAGTTTATGAGAAATGGTTGCTGATAAACATAGCCTTCATGATGTTACCAATGACAACGGAGTAAGACTCTAGTTTTAGCGAATTAATGAATCTCAAAGTTGTGAGCACTGTATTCCCACACAAAGAAACATGGGTGTCTCTAAATGGATTGATTATTAACCAAATTGACACATCCTTGGTGACCAAAGACACAAGTGAAGCATCCTAGATGTTCGTAGAAGTGCAGAATGTGGGTCAGACCACTTTTCAATCTTAGTCAAAGAAAGTAAAACTGTGCATAGCAGCCAGTAGAAAAGAAAAAATGCTAGTCAGGAAGAAAGGTGGGAAATTAGAAAGCTAAAGAAAAATAGAGTGAAAGTGAAAGAGTGAGGTGGATGAATCTGAAGTTGAAGAACAGATTTCAAGTTCTAGAAAAAAATAAGGAGTACTTTAGAAGACAACTGGAATATTTTAAAACGATAATGCAAGAAACAACAAAAAATGTATGTGGTAAAGCAAAGAGAGCCAGAAAGAAACCATGGTTTGACGACGAATGTTAGCACAGAATAAAAGAAAGAAAAGCTTTCAAATAAATCTAGTTAGGAAATCAAAATAATGAAAATAAAAGAAACTATACCAATATCTGTAGAGAGATGACTAGACGTCTCGGGTTTTAAAAAGGCAATAAAGTAAATTAAAGTCTTCTAGAAAAAGCACAAAACGGAAGTGGTAAGAACCCTAGGAATTTCTATAAGACAATAAGGTCTTTTACTGGATGATATACTCCCAATTCTTATGGTGGGGAAAAATGATTAAAGTATCACTGAGAAATGTCAAGTAATAGATATATGGAAGGATTATTTTAGATTCATTAAATGGAGAAGAGGACACTGATGAATTAAACACTCCAACATATATGAACGTTCAACCAAACATTGAAACTCCTATAATGGAAGAAACACAGGAACCTATTAAGCATATGACAAATAACAAGGTACCTGGAGAAGACAGGTATGTGTGCAGAAATAATAAAAGCTGGAGGACTTGAACTGTAGTTAAAAAAACTACATAAAGTATTACAACATGGGAGGAAGAAGGTATACAAGATTAGAGGGATGAAGATGAAATAATATTCCCAATTCACTGAAAAGGCGATAAGTGGGACCCAAACTTATCAACAAATATCAGTACTAAGTACATCCTATAAAAGATACTCCAGAAGAGACGTGAAAAATACACAAAAGAAATAATTGAAGAGCATCAGGCTGGTTTTCAAAGGGGCAGGTCTACAACAGATCAAATGTACATCCTTAAGGAAGCAATAGCTAAATATTGGGAATTTCGTAAATCTTTTAATGGACTATTTATCGATTTTAGCAAAGTGTATGATAGTATTCACAGGAAAAGGATTTGGCAAACGATGGAAACTTTTGAAATCCCAAAAAACTAATAAAATTGGCCTCTTTAAGTGTTAATGGCACTAAGAGTAAGGTTAAAATAGAAAATGAGTAATCATCCTATGATATATAAACAGAAGTTAGACATGGAGATATTATTCACCTACGCTCAGGCCCGCTTTAATAAACAGGCAGACTGGGCATATGCTCAGGGGCGCCAGTGGTTGAGGGGTGCCTGGCGGGCGCCGTACAACTACTGCCCGCCTGCACTAGGAAAAAAGGGGGGCGCTGATTTAGAGTTTGCCCAGGGCTCCACTGACCCTTAACGCAGCTCTGCCTACGCTGTTCAATATAGCTCTTGAGGGAGCTCTTAAAGAACTGAAGAAAACAGACTATGGTATAAGAATTAGTAAGAAGATAAGTGCACTTGCATTTGCAGATAATATAGTACTTCTCTCAGAGAGCAGAGAAGAACTCCAAGAAATGTTTGAAATCTTTAAAAGAGAAACAAGATCAGTAAGCTTAAAAATAAATGACAACAAAACCAAACTTGTTCGATTTGGAAGAGGAGCAGAGAGCGAGGAGAACATCACAAAAATAGAACAACAATGTGAACAGCAACAGGTTGAGTCCTTTAAATATTTAGGAGTTACTGTCAGCTCACAAAGAAATAAAGAATAAAATTAATCTTGGCCGGTATAAGTAAGCTTTAAACTAATTATTATCATCTAGAGATTATGATCTCACCACACTAAACTTAAAATCTACAAAACTAATACAAGACCTGTGTCCTCCTTTACATAGCTGAAACCTGGGTTATAGATAAAAGTGCAGAGAAAAACTAATTACTTTTAATAATAAAGTCCTGCGCAAATTCTTTGGCCGTACTAAAGAAGGGGATACATGGAGAATTAAACATTATCGATAACTATGATTGTTACCTATCAAAGTTAAAACTGTTTTATTTTAATGGTTGGCCTACTGCCAAAAATAAGTGTCCATCTAATGTTAATTTCTATTACAACTTACAAGATAGAATTACAGTACAAGATGACCTTGTTTTTCTAGATGATAAGCTTATAGTACCGTTATCCCTCGGGAATGATTTGTTATTACTAATCCATGAAAGCCATCTAGGCATTGAAAAGTATAAATCAAGAGCTAGGGAAATCTTATACTGGCGCCGAATATCAAAACAAATACATGAAACAGTTCTTAAGTGTAAAGTTTGCGAAAGATTTTGTAAATCTAATAACAAACAACCTATGTTAAGTCATTCACTTCCTGACAGACCATGGCAAAAATTAGCTGTGGATAACTATGAGACCGGGTAACTAGTTATCGAAAAATATTATCAATAACTATGAGACCTTTTCAACGAGCCTAATATTGTCACAGGGGCTAAAAGAACATAATTAGGAGAGACGAAACAAACACAATATATAAAGTGTGGAAGGATGAAGTTAAAAAAGACATGGCCTGGATTGAAGTCAATGAAGACACCGCAAGAGAGGTGTGTGTTGCTAGCCTAATGTTAGCGTCTCCAACTTCGGTGCAGGAGGGACGGGTTCAATTCCCAGCACATCCACTAAACATTTATTTCTCTTGTTGACCTCTCGTAAAATGCCACTGGCGTAGAAAGAAAAAGAAAACAGGACAGCGTGGAGGCAGTGCGTTGGCGAGGTCAAGTACCACTTGGGGTACAAATGGCCATGGGAGTAAGTACAAATTTCAAATTCAAAGTTACACTGAAATCATTGCTAAAAAACAATGTATAACTGTATTGTTATTATACATTTTTTTAAATGTGTGTAACTTTTGCTAAGATGTTGTAAAAAAACATTACGTTTGTATTATTGTATTATTTGTATTGTCCTCTATTATTGTTAAAAATCTGTTTTGGGGTCTAGCAAATGGTGGTCTACCGTTAGTGTCAGGGTAAGTTGTTGTGACCCCAGTGTGTTGGGAACCACTGCTCTATCTCTACAGGCTTGTAGCACTTGAGCAACTGATGCACAGGGTAAGTTATTTAGATTATGTAATTAAATTGACTAAAGGTGATTTCATCACCCCAGGGACAGGGAGGATTGATGATATTTATCACAAATGTGGCTTAAATATTCATAGCAAGGTTAACACAAAGTTAAAACAAATGCCTTAACAAAGGTAATAATGTTCTGACATTTATCTGATCATAAAACATATTATATAATCTTAAATTAGTTCTGTTAAGAGTGGTCAAAGATAGACAATAGACAATAGACAAAGCTTTATTGTACATAACAACATAAGATACATACATAAGATAATTAGATGATCAATTAAGTCTTTAACGTCAAATAAATAACTAACTAATGAATGAATATGATTTTTTATAATCTTTAAACAAATGAAACTTGAGGCTAAATGGGGTTTGTTTGAACAATTTACCTAGAAATAATAAATCCTGGATGTTGATACAGAAACTGTTAGTAAATGAATATTTAAATCATATCAATATTCTAACAAGTTAAGTCACCAAGTTCTTTGCTCACCCTTAACAATTGGCTTAGCCTATTATTAATGATTATGTAATGTACACATTTAATCATTATGTCTTAGTAATAGTTTTGTCTAACTAATGATAATAATCCAACCAAACACGGATACTTATAAGAAGATAAAATATTTAAAAAATAAAACTCTTAATTAGCTATTGCAGCTTTAAAGCTTGATATCTAACAAAATTAAAATTGATTTTTAATCAAACAAAAAATGATTTCTATTACAACGCTGATCATTCTGATCTTGTCAAAGGACCATTAAAAAACATGCAAGGCCCTCGTGTAGTTTAACAAAGGCATGTAATTTATATACCCTGGATGTTTTCTACACAGATAATTCTAGAAAGTGGAGGAACATGATTGTGAGAAAGGAAATAAGGGTAAATCTGTACAGGGGGAGGGATGAGGTTGGATAAGCGTATTGTGAAGGAAATCGGTGGTGCACCATGTCATACTTCAAGGAAGTCTTTCAGTAGTGTTGTTCTTCTTTTCTCTGCAATATCTATCTGATTCTCTAGGTCTCCTCTATCTGTAGATTCGGCTCGTTCTATTTTCCAAGAGAGATTTTCAATTTCTGCCTCAAGCTGGGCTTGTTGATATTCAAACTGTAAGAAATTAAACTTCAATTATCATATATTATTTTAAGTTCCAGACAAACAGAAAATTTCTGACCAAATAAGGTTCTAAGTGAAGAAATTGAAGATTTTTATAATTAGCGTAAATGTTATGTACAGTATTATTGGTGATGATGGTATATTGCATATACATATGCATACGGTATATTGTTTAAAAAAAAATTTAGGTGCCTATCCCAAAAATTTTAATAAGGTACCGATGGTGCCGGAACCTAGAACCGAGAATCGACTTTGCCTTAGAACCAATTTGAAAAAGTCATACAGACCCATCACTAGCTTATTTACATTCTTCCAATAGCTCCATTCGGTAGTTATTTTTTAGTTTTATTTAAATATAGGTTATTTAAATGTCATCAAAGCTAAGTTTGTTTTCATTATTTACTTTTACTCAAATACTATACCTATCATAAAACTGAAACAAATTATTCATGTATAAACAAAATAGGTAATTCCTGTTTAAATTTATTTTCGGTGATGTAATATATAAAACTAAACAGAAATGGAACCATTTTTTTGTTTATTTTATTCTGAGAGCTGTATTCCCAATTTCAAGATTGGTTATGTTAGGTACTGACCAGTTCCTTGCGGGATCCAGGTTCCATGTAGTAGGCGTAGGGGTAGGTATACTGCAGGGTGTATCTACACTTAGCTAGCAATGTAGCAGCATCCATAAGATATTGCCAATCAATCCAAGTGCCAGACGCTGTCATCACCTTCACATTTATGCGAGACTTGATTTTCTCAAGGGTCTGCTCCTCCAGTTTCAGACTTTTTGAATGGTTCTCCCACTGTAAAAATGTGATTATTTTAACTGAAGCTTCAGAACATCCTCAACGATAGTTTCAGGTACATTCTTTTTCAACTAAGGGCTAATATAACTAAATTCATAAGATTTTAAACATGTTTAGCTGCTGTCAAAATGTTCATTTGAAGAACATTAAGTACTCTGTGCAAGCTAGTTAGTTAATGTACACAATCGTAAGTGACCAATAGCATCTTGACTAAAAATTATCACTCTTCAAGCTTTGTGAAATTCTTGTGAGGAAATAAACACTGCTGTTGATATTATATCTATGTACACAATAATTTTTTTGAACAGTTTTTTTATATTATTAACCCATTCCTGACTGAGTTATTAGTCTAGTATCGTGCAGTTTTAGCTGAATAAAAAAGGGCTAGTGTACAATATTTTAGTAAAAAACTCATTAATAAGGTAATTTATGAAATAAAGGCCTAACACTGGTATTTATTGATCTACATAAAATTTACTTTTATATGACACTAATTTTAAATATAAAATATTTTATAGCAATTTTAAAATAATATATGCATTTTTTATAGATGTATATATAAAAATATTTTTTTAAAGCAAACCTTTAATTTTTTTTAATCTATTGGTTAAATTCATAAAAAGTATTCAATTTGTTGCGTAAAAACTGTATTTGGTTTGTTTGTATATCAAATCCTTAATTTTACAGCTGTTTTTGTAAAACTCTTCAAAACGACAAAATTGGCCTAATAGTCTACAATTTTTGCACCAAAATTGCATGTGTACTAAGTTATGGTGTTGTGACTATTGAAATAAATGGGAAATTATTATATTATATTGTTATAATACTATATTTATACTATACTATACTATATTTTATATATTGTATCCACTGGCGTAGAAACAAACAAAAAGTGCATTATGCGTGACGACGAGCGCTGTCCGTTTTTAGTCTTTCGTAACCTGATGCACTAGGATGGATGCCGCCCGTCTTTAGGTGGGAATAGGTTAAGTACTCTACCCAACAACAAAATGCACTCTACCATGGAGTTTACAATATCAAATTCAGATATCAAATTAAACCTTCCTAGACCAACATTGAAAATAGAGCACACAGAAGTATAGGGAGAAGCCACCCAATCACAATTATAGATGGTATCAGCAATCTGACACATACTTTCTCCCATTGTCAACAACTATGCATGCATTTATACAGGGTTAGTAAAAAGTTTGGAGACCCCCCTGTTAATTTTTAACGGCCTGTACTAGAAAAACTAAACTCGGCACACCATTATGGCATGTTATGAAGTACTTTTTGAGCCTAATAAGTACTCGGTTCCCAAACCCACAATGGGGGATTTTGGGGAAACTCAAAAATTTCAAACGGTAAGACCCATCGAGTTACCCCTCATTTTGAAGGTCGTGATAAAAGAAAACTAACAGAAACTAGAGGTCTCTATCTCAAACCAGGAAAATATGACAGCCAATTGAGTATAAAATTGCAAGTTAATTCTGATTTCCATTCCGAGACCTTTAGATTGCGTTGTTGGTTTTCTTTTACCAGGACCTTCAAAATGAGGGGTCACTCGATGGGTCTTACCATTTGAATTTTTTTAGTTTCCCCCAAAATCCCCCATTTTGGAGTTGTACACTAAGTGGAGTCTATGCCCAAAAAGTACTTCATAACATGCCATAAAGGCGTGCCGAGTTTATTTTTTCTAGTATGGGCCTTTAAAAAATTAACAGGGAGTCTCCAGACTTTTTACTAACCCTGTATATTGTTCAATGGGAATTTGAATAAAATTGCATTCTTGAGTAAGGGCGAGGCAAGATTCTTCTAGGATAAAAATCAACCAATTTTTATCTATGGGAGTGTAAGGATGAAACAGAAATCTGTTTATGTAAGATCCTTTCAATCTTTTCATACAATAATAAAAAATATAAATGTTACCCCAGAATTGACTAAAAATGTATTACAAGACAATACATGCACATACATATATCACCTTTGTTACTAATGGAGAGCAAAGAAAAAGTAAGGAAAGTTTTCCCTGTACCATAATTATTCCACCTCAACCCAGTTTTGAACTGACAGTAAAATCAATAATAATACCCTCTCATAGTAATGAAGATATTTCTTTAGAGCCTCTCTTGCTTGAGCATGAATGGACTCGTTGGCAATGTTGGGATTCTCCTTGTATCGTGAACATTCATAGTACTCAGAACCATGTGACTTCCAGTCTCCTAAACACATCCAACAGAAGTCATGTTTGCAGTTGTAACACTGCATGTGATTACAACCTCCATTCTTCTCTATGCAAATATGACACCGTGGACACTGCAACAGTTGAATGTATTGTTTTAGGTTAATGATATAACACAGGGCACAAGGACCTAGGTATGAGAATATTTGTTGGCATGTTTACTTGAATGGGAAAATGCCCTTCTTTGGACAAGAAACACGAAAAAATTACACTAAAAACAGAAGTTCGAGTACAGCTTTGGTCACCAAAGAAAGCCAGTACAGTATGGGCCTGTTTTCCATTCAGGTAAGCCTGTTATCACAACAAAGATACAAAATTAGGGATGGGGCGATTCCGATTATCAATACCTTGATACCTTTGATACCAGTGGTATCGAAGAATCGCGGATACTCATTACTTTGCTTCATTGAACTCGATACCGATTCTGAAAAGTGAGGTTAATTATGGTAAAAAACTCGACTGACATTGAAGGTTGTAAAGAGTAACACATCATGGTTTATTTGGAATACTCTGAAGTCAGCAAATATAAATAATTCCAAGTTCATTAGCAGCTCACATTCAATAGTTATATAATCTAAAATAGCGAGCCTTTGCATTTCACAACGAATGACGTGTACAACTAACAGCTAGTAGAAAACTAGTTAAATGATAGAGGCTTATCACTTGCCGCCATGTTGTCAGATCGAGGGCAATGTTGCCAGATTGGCCACATGGTACAAGCATTGAATAAATATAATACAAAGAGTATACAGTAGGGATGGTCAAGTCTCAAAATTTCGGGAAATTTTAAATCTCGTTACACGAGACGAGATTTCTTTTTGGCCGAGATTTTTATCGAGACGAGAATTAAAAAAAAAAAAAAAAAAAAAATTAAAAACGCCTGCAGAAAGTCAATGCAATACCCGCAATACAGGAGCGTGTTGTAGTTGCGTTTCCTTTGCGAAGGCGTTCTTATTTAATTAATTCTATAAATGTAAATATTACTCTAATTATTTTAATAATATTACTTTAATAACATTTGAGAAGTTTTGTTAAGTGTAAGCAGTGTGAGGAATGTTTTATTACTATAAAAAGTCAAAACAAGTAACTATTTTTTATAAAAATTAATATTGCTTTTATTTTATGATTTATTTTATTTTAGGATAAGTTGAACTCTATCCTAACTGATATCACTATGTTTCCTAATCATAGGCATTTTTAATAAGTTAGGCGTGATTAATAAAAAAATGTTATGCTGATGTTTTTTAATAAAAGGTTGTAAATATTCTTGCATATTATCATTATTTTTGTATTTAAACAGTCATCTAACAATGTTACAAAATCAGGTAAAAATTTTGAACGTGCATTTCTTGTTGTGTATGTGAAGGGAAATCCCGTCTCGATCTCGTCTCGAAATTTTATGAGAAATAAAAAATCTCGTCTCGTCTCGTCTCGAACTAAAAATTCAATCTCGTCCATCCCTAGTATACAGTTAATGGTACTAATATAAATCTCGTTTTCTAACTCATGATAGACTTTATGTACATTTCATTAGCAGCTAAAGAGCTTGATAACGTGCTGATCATAGTGTATAATATTATTGACTATAAACACACTTCGTGAGTATACAGTAGTTCGGACTAGTAAATAGTTCGGATTACAGAACATATTGTTGTTTTTATAGAACAATAGCTAGGGAAAAGTGAAAAATGCTTTATAAAGTAAAATACAGTGTTTATTTAATACAGTAGTAAACATAGGGAATAAACAGTAATGTACATTACAATAGAAATAATTACAGTGTGTGTATCAATAAATACAGTATACAATAAAAAAACTACTGTTCTGAATATAGAGTACAGCAATGAGGCGTTCGGATTAGTGGACGTTCGGATTACAGGGGTTAGGATTAAAGAGGTTCTACTGTATATAATCAATGGTTGATCCGATCCTTTAACCCTCTAAGTGTCGCCAACCACATATTGGGTAGGTTTTCTGTTGAACAATATCGGACGAGTTTGTAGGCACTAAGTTTTGTTTCAATGCCCAAGCTTACTTATACTAACTGTTCAGCTAATTCAGGGCTTCATGGTGACTATTGGAGATGGCCGTTTGGTGATGTATTTTATGATTATATCTGTTGTTTCTCTCTGACTGAACAGAAACAGCTGTCGTGAGTGTTCGAATGGTGAATTGTTTATGTTTTGATGTTGTTGATTACTATGCATGGTTTAAAAATGGATTGTGATCCCCATTCCAGTGATGTGATGAACTCCATGATTTTTTATGTGAGTCTTTAAGTAATTTAAGTGATATTGATTATGACAATATTTAAGATGACTTTGACATTGACTTTGAGAACCCAAGCAATATGGAACATTCAATGTAGGCCCAGATGTATAAATGCTTATGCAAACAAAAAACTCAGTGAAAATTTTAGGCCTTACTAAACCGGTGTTTGTTGTTTCAATTTAATTTAATATAATATGTTAAAATGTATGTCATCTTGAAGTATCTTTTCCTTATAGGCTAATGTAATCTATGTAACCTTATTCAATAGAAACGGAGTTATGTTTGTATTACGATTAAATAAAAAAACATGCTCATTTATTTATAGGGATCGCGAATCACACATATGTGTTATTAAATGAATTTATAACAGGTATCGGTATCGAGTGCGGAATCGAGAATCGAAAACAAAGTTCTGGAATCGGAATCGACCAATTCTGGAATCGGCCCATCACTCAGGGCCGATTTACCGAATAGGCACGGTAGGCACGTGCCTAGGGCGCTAGGCAATTGGTTTTTTTGAGGGGCGCCAAAAATTGGAAAATTAAAAAAAAATGTTGTAATTGTATTTACATGCGATCGCGGTAAACCTCTGATAATCCCTCGTGGCCGTGTTGACTTCATTATAGTCTCCCGTGGCTGTATAGACATCATTATCGTCTTCCGCGATCGCGGCAAATTCTAAATATTTTCCACGGTCGTGTAGACATAATTATTGTCTTCCATGATTGCGGCAATATATGAACATATAACGCCGTCGTGAAGAGATTATCGTCGTCTACCGCTAATGAGGCAAAATTCTGATCTTTTCCCTCGGTCGTGTGACATTATTATTGTCTTGCGCGATCGCGGTAAAATTCTGATAATCCCTCGAGCCGATTGTATCTCCTTCGGTAATGTAGAGATCTTAATCGTCTCTTGCGGTCGTGAAGACGTCGTAATTGCCTCCCGCGATTGCGGCAAAATGTTGATCATATCCCGTAGTCGTGTGAAGATTATCATCGTCTTCTGCGATCGCGGTAATATTCTGATCATCCCTCTTGGCCGTGTGTTGACATATTATCGTCTCCCGCGGTCATGTAAAAGTCACTGTTGTCATGTGCGATTGTGGTAAATTGACAATTCCAGGTAGAAATACAAAATCCATGCATAATTCCCGGATTACCCGGTGGTGGTCACCCTTTTTTAAGGGTGTCCCGTAAGTAAATAGCGAAACTCTACGGGTCTTCCAAAATGGTTGTATGGGTCAATGTAAAAATAAAATTGAGAATAGCATTTTTTTCTAAGATCGCTTCATCAACCAGATATTCGCCATTTAAATTTTTTCAAATTAACATTTTGATCTTTAAAGTTTTTCAACCGATTTTTATTAAACTTGGTATAGATGATATAGAGAGAGACCCATGTAAAAAAAATTAACCTTGACTTATCATACAATTTCTAAATGGCGGCCATTTATTTTAATTTTTTAAACTCAAATTCCTAAAAATGGCAGATTTTATGAAAAAAAAATGACTAAAACACTTTTATTTGGCATTTTTAATTCCCTATCAAACGATATCAAGTTCAAAAAAATCGAATCAGAAATAGCTGAAATATAAAGATTTTTAGTTGTAAAATGGGGTAAAAAAGGCTAAGCTAGTCAGGTTTGTCCCATTTTACATATAAAAATCGTGATACTTCAGCTATCTCTTATTCAATTTTTTTGAGCTTGGTATCGTTTGATAGGGAATTTAAAATTCAAAATAAAAATGTTCTTGTCGTTTTCTCATAAAATCTGCCATTTTTTTGTAATTTAAGCTTTAAAAAAATTAAAATGGCCTCCATTTTGAAGATTTATGATGAATCAAAATGATTTTTTCTAACACGGGTGTCTGTTACCTTAACATACATACCAAGTTTCATAACGATCGCTGGAACAACTTTAAAGATAAAAATTTCATCTGAAAAAAACAAAATGGCGAATATCTGGTTCACGAAGCCATGTAGAAAAAAATGTTATTCTTGATTTTCGTTTTTTTACCCATAGAACCATTTCCTGGAGTTTGGTGGTTTACTTACGGTACACCCTGTATATTTCAAAGGGGCGCTACTATTAGTTGTGCCTAGGGCGCTGACATTGTCAAAAACGGGCCTGCCATCACTAACAAAAAACAAAATACATTACTAGTTTACCAAATAATTAAATACAAAGAAAATCGACCATGGTCAAAACTGGATTACTTTAAAAATCTACAAACCCTCATTTTGACAAAATGAAATAGGCCTATGTTGGGAGTATCCTCCAAAATGTTATTTTTTTTAAATATCCTTACTTATAAAATATGAGTTTGTTACATCCCAAGCTTTTTAAAGACTGGTGGTGTGGTGTTAGGCTTTAAGTTAAGAAGTGCTTCCCCCCCTTTGAAACATCCAACTCCATACATCATGGCGTAACGATGGAATGTGAACGCCAAGTTGTATCACTTGCCACTTGGTGGTGAATAATAAAAGAACAGGATAGGTTTGAACCTGTTAGCAGTTCAGACTATTTTTGTAAGAAAACTATTAATAGCCTACACATTTCTCTCACTGAAAGTATGTTCGTATCCCAAAAATTGCAAAGCTACTCGCTTAGTGACGTTTTAAGTTAAATTTGTTTTCAAAAATATCCATTAATAATAAATTAAATATTTTCAACTAGGGATGGTCAAGTCTCGAAATTTCGGGAAATTTTAAATCTCGTTACACGAGACGAGATTTCTTTTTGGCCGAGATTTTTATCGAGACAAGAATAAAAAAAAAAAAAAAAAAAAATGAAAAACTCCTGCAAAAAGTTAATGCAATACCCGCAATACAGGAGCGTGTTGTAGTTGCGTTTCCTTTGCAAAGGGGTTCTTATTTAATTAATTCTTTAAATGTAAATATTACTTTAATTATTTTAATAATATTACTTTAATAACATTTGAGAAGTTTTTTTAAGTGTAAGCAGTGTGAGGAATGTTTTATTACTATAAAAAGCCAAAACAAGTAGGCCTAACTATTTTATAAAAATTAATATTGCTTTTATTTTATGATTTATTTTATTTTAGGATAAGTTGAACTCTATCCTAACTGATATCACTATGTTTCCTAATCGTAGGCATTTTTAATAAGTTAGGCGTGATTAATAAAAACATGTTATGCTGATGGTTTTTAATAAAAGATTGTAAATATTCTTGCCTATTATCATTATTTTTGTATTTAAACAGTCATCTAACAATGTTACAAAATCAGGAAAAAATTTTGAACGTGCATTTCCCGTTGTGTATGAGAAGGGAAATCCCGTCTCGATCTCGTCTCGAAATTTTATGAGAAATAAAAAATCTCGTCTCGTCTCGTCTCGAACTAAAAATCCAATCTCGTCCATCCCTATTTTCAACCATCAGACACGGTGGTTAATACAGATTACAGTATGTGTAACGCAGCCGCACGCTGGCTCGACCCATGCATCCACAGTGATGTCACAGCGTCACGGCAGTGGAACCACCTGTCCGTTGACGTGAGCCATCCCCTGCATTCTATAGCCCCAGCAATGTTTATCCACATCTGCTAAATGTAATGCACATTGCACATACCTCTATAAATCCCAAAACATACCCTTGTAACTTGGATCACATACATTTCAGTAGTTATAAATATGGGACAACACACAGCGGCCGTCTGTCCAGAGGCTGCGAACACACAATGGCCAATCATCAAGCCTACTTGCATTTTCCGTGTGATGAGCAACAGACGAGTTATGGCTGGAATACCTCGGTACCAATTCACTCATTTTCAGTTCATTTTTGCTCCAGTTATTGTGCCAAAGGACATATCTTTATGAATTTTAACGGATCATGTTTTTGGCCTCTTGGGACCTTAAAACGAAAAAGTAAATTGGTCCTGGATCCAAGTCATACCATGAGACCTACGGTAATAACTTATTGTCGACATGGGAAATTCGCTTAAAGCATTATTATTATTAGATAATGCTTATGCATTATATTAGACAAATTTTATGCATGGACGTTTTTACTTCAAGCAACGAGAATAGTTTTTACTTATTTTTTAATTACTATAATTATTAAGGATCTTAAATAGACTATTTATTTACTCTTGATTCCCAGGCTGTTTGCCATCTCATCTGAAGCTTTTTGAAAAAATGGAAGAGGGTGAATGTCCGGCCATATGACATTGTGCTAAATCGCTTACCGAGCGATTTTGTTGCGTCAGCTTGCGGACAGACGGACGACTGGTGTGTGTCTTAAGAGTGAACATAAATAAAAAAAAATTGCTTCCAAAAGCTGTATACTCACATCTTTGGTATGAGCACTGATATAGTTGGCAGTTTCACTGTCGTCGGCACACTTGGTCAGCCATTTCTTGATTGTGGCACAATCTGTTGGAGCGTGATAGTCCATCCCACACTTGAAGCTAAAAATGTACAAATAAAATATTACTATCTTCAGCTCAGATATATTGAATTAAGCAAGCAGAAAAGAGTGCTTAAGCAAACCATTTACTAACACAGAATACATTATCCAATAGTTCGCTTGGTGGGCTTAAAAAAATATAGGTAAAAACAAATTTCCATTATATTTACCAGAAGACTGTTTTGCAAAAGGAACAGGTGGCTCTTTTGGCCTGGGGTTCCTTACTGCGCAGCACGACTTGGCAGTTAAGGCCAGGGCAGAACCGCAACTGAGGATGAGATTTGACATAGTCTCTAAACGTAAACTGTTGAAACTTTTCCCTCAGTTGAGGCTTGGTCAGAAGTTGCAGAACAAAATCTTCTGTGGCCAAAACTTCACAGTCTTGAGCCATGCAAGCAATGCCTACAAACAGAATTACAACTTATTTCATTATTTAACCAACCTGATGTATTGAATCGTCACCACAATGTGTATGACTGAGTAAACTAATGTGAAACTGAAGATCTATGTGGTACTTATTTTGTTCAATGGTAATCCATAGATTTTTTTAAATTCATACTCATACATTAATCGAGTTAAAAC
Organism: Macrosteles quadrilineatus; assembly: GCF_028750875.1. NCBI lineage: Eukaryota > Metazoa > Arthropoda > Insecta > Hemiptera > Cicadellidae > Macrosteles > Macrosteles quadrilineatus. Next base: position 70,544,814 of record NW_026542600.1, on the reverse strand, counting down.
TGCAGCAGCATTTGTTTTGATTTGCGATATACAGCCCAAAATTGAGACAATTATTAGGCAGGCTATAATCCGTAAAGATTGTGCAAATCAAAAATTTATGATGTTGCTGTTATTGTGGGAAACTATCACATTATCTGCCTAATTTCAAGATTTTGCCAAGATAGATGAAAACTTATTGAAATACAACCATCCCCCCACAGCTAAAGGGGGGGGTTCCTAGCTGAGGAATACAGCAGCGTTTGTTGACAATAACTGTAACACAAAGGTCATGTACAACTTTTCATACAGGTTTTCTTAGCTGCCGAATTTAGCAGGTGCTATACTATGAACAAAAACTATGAACAAAAATGAAGGTCGGATCAAAAAAGTCATTTGGCAGCTAGTAAAACTTGCTTTTATCCCCTCCTATCCTTTAAGAGTCCTTGGAGGCTAGCGGCTATCTTGGATAATTTAACAGGGTGTCCAGCAAATGTGCTCGGCCAAATTCCCGCATATTTCCCGAATAACTTCCATTTTTCCCCGAGGCATTTTTTTAGGGTATATTTAGCTTATCAAATTGAATATATATTTGATATGCAATACCACTTAACAAAGTCCATCTATGTGACAGAAGAGGTAAGGCGTCTAGTTGGGGTAGCGGTAAGGTGGTCGTTGTGAAAGGGTGGCCACGAGTGAGAAATTATCAGTTGCGGTAATGGCTATTAGAGTCATAGCGCGTAGCGGTTAACCCCGTGAGCGGCGTATACCAGGCTTGGAGGTTTATTATGTCAACATTACATGCAAAACAGATATTTTTGTACAGTTTAAAATGTAAGTTATTTTCTTTTGTTAAAATTTCTGTATCCATGATTTAGATTTTGTTTTTGTTGTATATTAATGTAATTGTAAAAATATATGTGTTATATTTATGACAGGTTAAGTGTAAGGAAGGGCCATGTGGCCCTAACTTTTGCCTGTATAAATAAATAATATTTCATTTCATTTCATTTCATCTTGATGCGGGAAACTTTAATTTAATCAATGCTGGTATTTAAATTAAGTATTAACAACATTCAAGTTTCTCGTTAACACGTTCGCTGCGGGCCATCAAATGGCAGGCGTAGCCCCAGTGCGGTGCAGCCCGCAGCGTCGAACAAACCCGTTTGCCGGGTGATTGACACTCATATTTCGGTATGACGAATAACAAATAACGTGCGGTGATGTCCTGCTTTATAACAAGAGTCGACGTAGTTCGCTAAACACTCACAGACAGCAGCACTGCTTGGAACGTAGCCGGTCCCATTGTATTGCCAATTGGAGGGAGAAAGACGGGACAACAAGTTGATTTTTAAGTTTGCCAGACGGGGATTTTATGGGGAAATTTTACTACTAACCTACAACACAACAAAAAGCAAGTCACCAAGTTAAATTATAGCAATTTAAAATTGTTTTCTATCTTTATGACCTGTTCAGTACGAGCAAAATTCTTGTATTGTTGTATTATTATTATTATATTATTATTATTATTATTATATTAATATTATTATATTATTATTATTATATTAATATTATTATTTTATTATTATTATATTATTATTATATTTATATTATTATTCTTAGTATTATTGTATTACCTCATATAGCATGATGTCAGAAATTAGTAGGTGAAGGTACAAAGGTATTTAGGCATGTTTGATTGGTCATTGGAATTGAATGAATCATCAATAATATTACAAAGCACTTGGGAGTTGGGAGAGTTGCACGGAATTGTGGACTAGAAAAACAGGCCATGCTGCAGGATCAATGACGTCGCACTAGTGGATAGATTTCATTGATAAATTCATTGCCATCACAATTCCCATATGTTTTAGGTAAATAAACAAGCTGGTTGTTTGTAAGACTTTAATGGTAAAGAGTTTAGTACAACTATCCACCACTGTGACGTAGTGTTGCGCTGCCCGTGCTGCAGCATGGCCTGTTTTTTCTAGTGGGGCCTTGGTTAGGGGTGAGCTGGAGATTTATTGTTGCACCATATTGATGGGCGTCACAAATTAATGAGTTATTTTGTTATTTACAATAATGAGTAAATTTGGAGCTAACTTTACACCGTACCATTCACATATACTACAGTTGCGACAACATGGGAAATTCTATGTTACAATATTATTTTGAATACTAAAACCCCACCAATCCTTGGTGGAAAAGGATTTGAGACCGGGTTTGAAATTCCAAAAAAGTAATTTCCCGTTAATTACATTTAAAACGAAGCTAGAAATGTGATAGAATTAAAAGCTTGCTGTATTGTAAATTATATTTACTTATGTAGTTCGTCGTAGGTCGTCAGGGATACCCCTACACTCGGCGTCCGTCTTACCGTCTGCTTGCCTATTGTTCAACTATGCTAAAAATAGAAGCGCTGGATCAAGGTACAGTATTATATTTCCTGCTCAATTCAAAACAGAATTGAGAAACGGAAATTCTTCTGTTATGGTCCTAATAATTCTAAACAAAATAGTGCACCCTTTCATTCCTGTTAAAATTACTGTTCAATAGTTAATGAAACTTTTGTGATTTTACCTTTTAAATATCATAGTTACTCTCATCGCTTACCCATGATAAAGGTTGTTGACAAGCTAATGGGAGAAAGTATATGTCAGATTGCTGATACCGTTTATTTATCAATGTATAGGTTGCCTTCTAAAAAAAAACACCTCAGAAATACTTCCCCTGTCAGATAAACTAGGCAGGCCTACTGTACTATTTAGTTTCTGTGATAAATTAAAGTAACCTCAAAATATCTACTTAACGATGAATTCTTTTCATGAAAGCTTAGGTGATTAGATTTAAAAGAAGTGAAATTCTTATTTAAAAATTCATTTACCAACAGGATAGTAATTAATTATCCTATAATATGTCTATTCCAAATACTAAACATCAAAAGCAACAAGTTCTCCAATCACAAGTTTCGCAGAAGTTCATAATGCATGAATATTACAAGTGTCGTTGAAAGCAACTCTAATTTCAATTACCTGTGGAAACTCCTTGAGAAATCTGCACCTCAAAGTGCATGACCCAACATTGACAACAGAAGGGGTGGCCGCAAGCAAGACTGAAGAACATGTCAGGATAGTTGGGAACTATGCAGACGGGACACGGAATACGAGACCCGTGATTGGACACAGGTTCAGGCTGGGTCGGAGGCTTGATCTTGGACGTAACAAGGAGACGAGAAGCATCTGATCGGTACTCACTGATGATAGTAGTAATAGCCCACTCGTGTGTGTGCAACAGGATTTTGGCTAGCGAGGGTGTTATCTAAAATAATATCAAGAAAAACGTCACAAACAAACTGATAAAGTGTATTTTTGTTTTAATTAGGCCAATTCTACACGAGCGTGAATTTCTCGACAGGCCCGTTGAGTGACCCCGCCAAAATTGTGTGCAAACTACACGTGGCAGGATCCTTGTTGCATGGAGTCCGCTTGAAACCCGACGGACCATTCTATATGAGGTGGTTAAGACGCGGGATCGATTCAGTGGAGCTCAGTTTTAAAGCTGGAGTTGTACAACTCCAGCTATTAATTTGGACTCAGTTATTCTTAATTTTTTGTATATTCACATCATGTAGAAATATAAATTACTCAATCTTTGAAACATACAAAGTCGCAAATCTCTGACGAATAAATTGCAATAGGCCTAGAACTCATTTTATGGAAAAAATTCTGGTTGTCGTATGGTGAATATTGTTACTTACTAAATACTTGTGATTAAAGGAATACATATGAAAACAAATGTTATGCTACATTCATGATCGAATATCACACAGCACTGTATAGAACCTCAAAGCAACTGGACAAAAGATTGGAGGTGTGAGCTGCAGCGCACGGTGATACCGCTACATATAGAATGGCTGGGCGGGATTCCCGACGCAGGATTGACGCCAACGTCAACTCCGCGCTCCCGCCTACTACTGCGTCCCACCCAGGTAGACACGGCAATCTACCGAAATGATCCCCGTCGAGCGTGTGGTCCCGACACAGGAATCCCGTTGTGGGTTTCACGCACGTGTAGAATCGGCCTTGGAGTCTCAAAGTTCAGTACCTAATTTAATAATTCAGACTCTTTATAGTAACCACATTCAGCTACTTTGTAGAGCTAAACTAAGTTTTATTCTGATAAGGCTATGTTAGAAAAGTAAAAATGATGTTCACTGACCTGAAGACTAGTGCTTAGTGTTTCTACAGACTCATTGAGCAACCTCTCGACCTCTTCCACACTAAGACACTCGTAAGCAAAGAACTCAGGATCTGTTTTGCACATATCCTCTTGTTCAATGTCACAGTCCTCCCCGTTATAGTATCCCATGTTGTAATAGTCATTGTAACTTATTTCACCATCTTCGTCATCACTGTAGTTCATATCCGATTCACTATCCCCTGCCTGTAAACAGATTAATCATTTTTATATTCTTGCTGGGTCTAGAAAGTTACTGTGGTTTATATGAGCTAGTTTCCTCAATAGGCCTATGAAATAGTTTAACCACGTGGTGAATAACATACATTTAAAAAACTTCAGATATTCAGAATTAAATTTAAAATGGTTGGTTTGAAATTAGGCCTAAGTGAAAAATGATTGTTTTAAATTCTTTTGTAAAAAAGTACTGTATTACAAAATGCCAAAGGCTTCATGAAAAGAAAAACCTACAATTTTGTACTGAGGCCTAACAAAATTGTATGCATCATTAATATTCTTGATGTCGATCGGGAACAACTAGCTAATTAATAGAAGTTATTGCAGTTGTAGTAAATAAGAACAATTTACTACTAGACTATTAGTACAAAATATTTTTTTTTATTCAAGAAATCAATCAATTTATTTGTACCGGTACTGAGGATGTACCTGATGAGCAACCACATGCGTAAAGAAGCAATGCTATCATTTCATTTCATTTCAAACAATCTTTATTCTTTTAGTACATATTTATAATACATTGAAAAGTGTCGAAAAGTGATTCTTTATTATAACTTAAAACTGTTTTCTAACTTATTTCTACCATTTTTTACCATAAAAAGAAGGTTATTTATACTATTACAATAGAGAATCTCAAAAAAACAAACAACAATCATAAATAAATTAAGAAATCAGTAAAATAATCTAAACATCCAAAAGCCCTTCAAGTCCCAGAAGGCCAATCCAAGCAAGGCTTCATCTGATGTGGTTGCAATGACCTGTTTAGTTAGCACGTTCGCTACCGATCGACACATATTTACGATGCTGCGGTCATTGACACGGGCCGAGTTATAGGCCTACATTGGCAAAAAACAGTTTTACCAACTATCATATGACGTCAATAATCATTTTATACACAGGCCAAGTGACGCACATATGTTATGCGACAGACATTCAGGGCTTTCAAATAGACCAAAGTTACGAATATATCAGCTTTTTAATTACATATGACACTGACACAAATATGCGACGTTAGTCCATTTAATGTGACCAGCCGTCACATACATGCGACGGCAATCTATGGGAAGAAACCGGCCATTGCCGTGTCGCTGGTCCATATGATTGAAAAATGTAGTACTATTGGGGGTAGCGAACGTGTTAAATCATGTAAATGTATAGCGAAACATAAAATTAAATTCTAAATAAGTGATATAGCAGCACATCTTGGCCTAACAAGTGTATAAAAGTACAAAGAAGTGTGTAGTGAGCGTTAAAAACTGTTACTGCTAGCCTATAACAGGAAAACATTAAATTTTTATGATTAAGAACAAAGGGGTAACTTATTTGTAATAGGCCCTTAGGCTAACATAGGGCCTACATTTTTTTTATTTTGCAGTTAACTTGGATAACGTAGGCCTATTTCATAATATTATTTGTAACTTAGGCCTACATTTGAAAAAATAAAATTATAACATTCATTGGTAAATTGTATTCTTTTACCAACTTATTTTGTACTTAACAGAATAAGTTAGTATGCAGTTGTTTATACAAGGCTATTCAGCGTTTGCGAAAACTTTTAATAGCCTACCTTACAGCACGACGTGGGCATTCAATTTAGACCACACCACATTGTGTGTATTTAGTTAAAATTGCTCAATCTCCCAAAAACTTTGGATCTTCTACATTTGAGTAACTTAGTTCAGTTTAAACCTACAACGCATTCTAGGAGTTTCACTTCGGCCAATGTCCAAATCATATACCGTATCCACTTCTGCAACCTGAGCATTTCACAGTTTCTACATTGCCGAAAGGGTAAAAATTTCGGACATTGTCTGAATTCGAAGTTTGAGCGTAGCATATACACTCACCAAAATTAACTTAACTTACAACAAAGTTCTTTCTAGGCCTGTGTGTCTTGACTTGTGGTTTTGAACTAAGCTAGCCTATGTTAACTGACGTTAGAGCTTGAAAATATCCCATTAAGAGCATTACTAATTTGACTAATGTTACCTTTTAAGCATTTTAAGTTAACTTGTGTAATTTTATTAGCCTAAGTTTATACCAATTTTCTATGAGTGAAATGAACATTAAAACCCCATATTTTTAAGGCTAGATTGTTCGCCAACCCTCAATCTTTTAGAGTAGGTAGGCTAAATTTACTACTTAACCTTCCGTCGGGTGCATTGATTTTCAAACACCAAATGGCGCTCACGGAAGTTACCTCCAAGAGTACAAAAACTATACAATGATGAGTAAAAAACATTTTAATAGCAATAAAACTCTATGAAAAACATTTATTATGAGTTATTACACTATTACTTAAGTTACCGGTATTACAAAGAAAATGTTATAATAAAAAATAAAAATATGTAAGTGTTGTGGATAAAAAATTATTTACTTTTTGTACTTATACAGTACTATCGTATGCTATTAGAAAACAAATGTTAATATACCATGGCATAAAAACACATAAATGGTCTAATAAAAATAATAATTTTGTACAAGGACAATTCATTCAATTAAAGCTCTTAGACAAAAATTGCATCAGTGTATGGCATAAAAACACCAATGGTATTATGAAAAAGATTATTATTTCAAGGATAACTTACTTTAAAGCTTTTTATAAAAAATTGCTAAGTTATGGTGTTTGAAATAAAACACCTATTGTCTAATGCAAACAATAATTTGTTCATACATTTTATAATATCGCTAATAAGGTCAAACACAAGGGCGCACACGGAACTAGGCTCCGGGAAACCCGTAGCATCACAAGGCGCTCACGGAAAGGAAGCTACTTCCAGTAGTGACGCGAACCACCCCCCCAAGGTCGACTGACAAATTGGGAAAGGGGTACAAGAGTATATAAAACCGATTCCGCAAAAGAGGTTCGTGAGGTAAATCAGGCCACAGCCCTGCCGCACACATAGGTAAGTTACTAAGGTTTTGATAACGTAAAAAGTAGTGACCCGGAGGTAACTTCCGCGATGCGCCCGATTTAAGGTTAAGTTACTGAAGGACCACTAAATATGGAAGAGAACATTTAAATACACAATTTGTTAAGATAACTTATGGGCTACGAATAGGTCTAAGTTACTTACATCAGAAGTCATCTCTGGAGATAAGTGGTAGGATGTGTAAAGCGTACTGGATTATTGCTCAAATGAAGTTTTGATTCTGTCAATAGATTTATTAACCTAGGCCTATTTAATCTATAGCCTAGTTTATGGCCAGGTTTTACTTCTTGCTTGAAAATTTTCGTAAGGGGAAATAATTAAAATATAATACAGTATTGTAATTATAGGTAAGTTAACTTGAGTACTAAGTTATATACTTTATGAAGTAGGCTAGGTATTCAAAGCTAAACAAAGCCCTGTTAGTTTACAAAAAAGGCAATTCTAAGTTACCACTAAACCTTTCCTGTTAGCCATTGTCAGAATCAATTTTTGGCACAGATAACAATCCTAACTAAACTTGTTCACAGTATAAAACATATTGCTTCACTTTCCTAGTAAACTATGTTATTAATACTAAAACAAGTTAGGCCTAAAAAGGACATTAAGAATTAGAATTAGGTTGTATGATGGTTGCAAAATGGTTTAGAGAAAATAAAACAACTCGTTAAAAAGATTAAATAGGCTTACGCTACGAAATTGGAGTTTAATACGATATGTTACGATGACTTTAGTCATAAATAGTAGACTAACAAAACTTCAACAAGGCAGCTGACAAACTCTGGTATCCAAACAACAACTGTAGCCTTCCTAAATTCGTAGGTTATTCTAACATCACTTACGTATACATATCTTAATTAATTGGTTAGGCTACTATTTATTGCTATGAAATGGTCAATTAATTAACAAGTTAACATTTTTGGCACAAAAAGTGAAGCTTCACTTTTATGATAACACGGTACGAAAGAAAACGCATGAGGCATCAGGCAAAGCAAGTCTACTAAACGCTAACACAAAAACACTGACTGACAGTGACTGACAGTCGTATTCGTATAGTCTAGTCGTATGCCCCTACAGCAGAAAACAGATTGGGATTGGGTTGGGTTGGGATGGATATACGTCAAGCAGAATGAGATGAGAAACACGCACTTTTGCTTTTGCTTGCTTTGCATTTATTTTGTTCTGCACCTAGTCTGCATCTGCGAGGAAGTAAACAGGCAATGTCAGCTGTTGGTTTTCCTTTTTTCGGAAAGCTAAGTTTAGACTTTATGGTGGGTGACTTTGAACGTGATCCATGAAGCAATACAATGAATTGAATAGGATAGTGACAATCTGAATTATCTGTATTCAAAGACCAAGGCTCCAGAAAAATGTCTCGGCAGTTCTATTATCGCTACGATGTCATATCTTTTAATGGCATATAATTGCGAATTTGTTCCATAGCTTATAATCGTGAAAATGTGACATAGCTTATAATGGAAAATTTAAATTGTTCCATTGCTTATAATAGTAGAAATGTGGCATAGCTTATCACGGGTTTCTTAAAATGTGTCATAGTGTGACGGGTAGTCACCAAAAATTATTTTCTAAATCTTGGGAGTATATTTCAAAAGTAAAAGACCTGGTAAATGGATTTCACAATTCATATACCGGTGTCAGAACATTGGCATTTAGTAGACAGAATTCTTGATGACACGTACCTTGCTCAATCGATCGACCCACAAAAACCGTAGACTTAGCATTTGTACTTTGGAGGGACTGAGGTTGGAGTTGACCGAAAGCCGAAAGGAATACACTTGGCCCCAGACTGTTCAAGGGGGTACTTCGCCTGTCAACGGTTTTTTGGTAAGGCGACTACACTCTATAATATTAATATTTAAACTTTAAAAATTTTGTGATTGTCCAGGCTAACTTAACGTTTTAAAGTCAGTGATTGATTGATGTTAATCGTAATCATTTTTATAATAATTGATTTTATTTATAATTTGTGTGGATAAATATAGTTACTATTAAATTCCTGTTTTAATATTATAACGTGTCAAAAAGAATTTATAATTATTAGAGTTTTTTATATAAATTTCATTTGCTTAGGCCTACTTATGTAAAAGGATCCTGTAATCATTTTATTATCCATTTTTATTATTGTCTTTATTATTATCGTTATCATATTGTCATATTGTCCATGGACGGGGCCTCTATGGAGAGGATTGTAAAGTCCCTTTTCCCGACTCACACACTGCGCCCATTGCGGGAGTTCGGAAGGGTGGACGACGTACCGCTGTTCAGTCTCGAGGAGTTGGAGGCGGCCGTTCTATCCCTGAAGAACAACAAGGCTCCTGGACCGGATAGGGTACCTGGTGAGGCACTGAAGAAAGTCTTTTCAATAGGTCCACAAATCCTTTTGAGCACGTACAATGCCTGTCTGGCCGAGGGGAAGTTTCCCTTCTGCTGGAAAACAGCTAGGCTTGTGCTCGTGGGGAAGGGAAAAGGAAATAACCCAGACCTACCCTCCTCTTACAAACCTCTCTGTATGTTGGACACTGCTGGGAAAGTCTTGGAAAAGTTGATCAGTTCCCGACTGAATTCAGCCGTGGTTGCTGCAGGAAATCTATCCCCTCGTCAGTGCGGCTTCTGGAAGGGACGGTCAACGGTTGATGCTATTGAGGAGGTAAAGCGAGCCGTAATGAGAGCTGAGGATTTTAACAACTATTCTCGTCGGTTGTGCTGCTTGTAACACTTGATGTGCGAAACGCATTTAATTCCGCGAGGTGGTGCGATATGCTGGACGCACTGGAGAACACTTTCCACGTCCCGGCATACATCATGCGCATGATAGAGGACTACCTCCGGTACCGCCTCATCATTTATGACACTACAGAAGGCTCCAGGACGATGGATGTAACTTCTGGTGCTGCTCAAGGATCCATACTGGGCCCGGACCTCTGGAACGTCGCCTACGACAGCCTCTTGAGATCCGAGATGCCTGAGGAAACTGTCCTAGTTGGGTATGCAGCTGACGTTGCGGCTTTAATAGCTGCACGTAGCATTGAGCTTGCCCAGCTGAAACTAAATCGAGTCATGCGCACCATTAACGCATGGATGGCAGAACGCATGGTCTCTCGCTTGCTCTGAGCCAAACTGAGATTGTGATTCTGACTAAAAAGAGGATTGACACCATCGTGCCTTTGATGGTGGGTAACGTTGAAGTCCAAACCACTCGTGCCGCAAAGTACCTTGGGGTCAGGTCATGGTGGACAGCAAGCTCAGCTGGCGAGACCAGATCACCCGTACGGCGGACAAGGCCGCTAAAATGGTTTCTTCCCTTAGTCGGTTAATGGCCAATGTCGGAGGTCCGCGGTCCAGCCGCAGAAGGCTGTTGATGTCTGCGGTCCAGTCCGTGCTCCTGTACGGTGCGGAAGTCTGGGCAGACGCTCTCAATAAGGAGATATATAGGATGCGACTCGCCCGAGTGCAGCGTCAGGCAGCACTAAGGGTAGCATCTGCCTATCGAACAGTGTCCGAACCCGCCGTCCTGGTGGTTGCTGGAGTCATCCCCGTCAAACTATTGGCGGCGGAGAGGAAGGCAATTTATCAGCGCCGTGGGGAGGACCAGGCAAGAATTGGGGAACGCACCCGGACCTTCCAGCTGTGGCAGGAGAGCTGGGAACAGGAGACAAGGGGGCTCTGGACCAGGCGACTGATACAACAGGTCCAACCTTGGGTTAATCGGCGGTGCGGAGAGGTGAACTTCTACCTCACCCAATTTCTGACGGGTCACGGTTTTTTCCGGTCGTACTTGTTCAGGATGGGCAAAGCCGTGTCACCCGATTGCATATACTGCCCAGGCATTCCCGATGACTGCCAGCATTGGAAAAGGCCCCGCCTAGAGGCTCAACAGTTTGTAGGACTGCTGTCGGTGGACACGGTCATACCGATGATGATGGAGGGTGAGGACAATTGGACCTGTGTGTCACTTTACATCCAGGGTGTTCTCCGCGCCAAGAAGCTTGACCTCGACCAGGATGCGGTGTAGGTCAAAAAATAAATAATGCCAGAAACGGTGCGAGCCCTGTGGGCTTAGGTCACATGTTGGCCTGACTTGAAGTAATGTGACAAACAATTCCAGGTCTGTGTCCAACAGAGTAGAGGGGGTTTTTTAGTGAGTAGTCTGTGATAAACTCAGGAGTCTCACACTACAGGCTGGCTACCTGTATGCGTAAAAGCATTTTCCCTCCTCATAAAAAAAAATCATATTGTCCATCCACTTTATTTAAATAATGATTAAACATTCTTTTACCTCTCACTGAAGTATTCTTATTATTTAAATCGATCCCGGTTACGCCCCAGGTCACAATTCTAATCGTGGCAATAGCTTAATGGTATAACATTTTATGGTATAATATTTTGCCTTTTTCCACTCCCATCATTATTTACGGAACCAGGCTCTGGGGTCATTCTTCTGGTGTAAGTAAAATTCTAGTGTTGCAAAAGGAGGCTGTCAGGGTGCTGAGTGGAGCCAAGTACCTGGAACACTGCCTTCCCAGGCAGCACACTTTCTCCTCAGGACATCCCATGGATATTGCGACAGGATATGCAAGATATCCCATAGTAGTGTCCTAAGGTCAAACTGGGATATCTCAGGACATCCGCAGGAATGCGTAATGTCCCCGCCCGGGGATGTCCCACGGATAAGCTCACAGCATATCCGTGGGACATCCGAGGTCATCCCAGGGTAGTCCTCGGGATTCTCAGGACATATGGGACTACTATGGGATGTCCCTGGGACAAAGTGTGCTGTCTGGCATAAGCCCTCAAAATATGGCTTAATATGATATTAAAAAATCGAAATTTTAATGGGCAAGAAAATGTTTCACTTTTTATATTCGTAATTTGATTTGAATGGCTGTGAGTGTAATAAAAGCGAGCCACTGTGCATTTTTTCTCGACTTCGGCTATTTCAAATTACTTGCCTAGCACAAAAATGCCTTAAAACTAGCATAAAATGAGATTAAAAATTTTAGAAAATAATCAGGAATGTTAATTTAATATTTATTTCAAAATTCAAATCATATTTTTTATTTATAACCTAAATTGAATAAACTTGTTGGAAAACTGTAAAAATGAAAAAAAAAAAGTTAATACGGTTCTTATTTTTAATACCCCGATTAAATATTGGTAAATATATTATTTTTATTTTGAGAAACTCTTAGGGAACACGAATAAATTTATTTTGTGTAGATATACCATATTTATTTCAAAATTGTAATTAAAGTAATCATATGTTCAAAGTCAAAGACAATTCATTCAACTTTGATCTTCAATAGTAAATAATAGTTTTTATAGAAATGATTTACACCATTCAATAGGAAATTTAATTTACTTTAAGAATGCCATTGCTGAATAACACAAGTGTTTTAGTTTAGCGGCAATTTCTATTCGAAAAAACGCGCAAAGCGTTCTTCCCTATCTCTCCCATGTTATAGCCGCCGCTCTTTGCCACTCTACGGCTCCGCGCGCCCCTCTAGTGTTCTGCTAAACCTGGCTTCACCGCAACACGTATATTCCTATTCGTGTTCCCTCTCCTTAATGTTTAATCCTCCTAGGGCCAAACCCCCTAGGCCAAACCCACTGAGCTATAATTATAACTCAAATAATTATAGCTCGCTCAGTGGCCAAACCCAAACAATTTGAAGACAAAAAATATCCATTTGTTTATTTTTTTAGGAAAGGTTTAAAAGTGATCATCAAAGAATTTAGAACACCATTTCATGAACTATAATATATGAAATAAAGCCTTTTTAAATACAAAAAATATTTGTAAAGCAATGGTTTTTATTGGTTGAACAGCAATAGGCCTGTAAGTCATATTATTTTAACTGACCAGGATCTCATTTAGAATTTGTAGCAGGAGCTGCAATTTAAGTACAGTAGTATAGAGTCCCATGATTTAGAACTAACTGGGATAAAAATCAGCGAGAATGGCATGCATTAAGGGTGCCAAAGGGATTTTTTATGAGAGAAACCTGATAAATCATTCCAGGGATCAAGAAAATACCAAAATTTAAAAATAAAATGCTTCTCTTTCTAAAAAGCCAGAATTATATTTTAAAAAAGTTAACAATATACTTATTTGTATCTGTTGTTGGAAAGCTAAATGTATACTGATAGCTGTTATTAGGGATTTATTAAACATTGTTCATCTGCAATAACATTTATTTGTTACACAAAATTTCAATTTTCAATTTTCAGAGAGGAATTTTTACTGAAAAGCAGATGGACTATAAATATTTCAAAGTGGGAAAATACATGAATCTTATATTAAAATATGTTTTCTAAGTTCATCAAAGTATCATGGAAATACAGAGTCTATTTGTGACTTTTACAATCTATTTTATTTCATATTTACAATAAGTTCACAATTTACTAGCTTTATGATTAAAAACAAACATACTCTCTTACACACACCATTCATGTTTTTACACAAACTACTAAAAGCAAAAATATTATTATGTGGGCTGATAAAAACTAGTAATAGTATCTACAGCTCACTAACAACTGATAGCAATGATAATTTACAAGAATTTCATATTCTTCTAAATCCCTTTAAGGGGCATTTACAACAGTATGTAAAAAGGCAAGAAAATTCTTAAACAGGTATTAAACCCAGCTGCCACATCAATGCTGAGGATTTATTTTTAAGTAAAAAACAAATACTCATGCAGATAGTTAACAAACTATCGTAATACTTACGATAATATTAAAATTTTAGTTACCATTTCATCACAGATAATAGTATCTTACAAACTGTACATTTGTACATATGTCAGAGACAATAGTGGTGTATATACACTAAGATTAGTTGAGCTGTCACAGCACCAAGCATGGATGTGATCCGAGCACCTTCAAATAACACAAAAGCTTAAATGAGAGTACAAAAGTGGCCAAAGCTGCACCGGATCCTTTAATACTCATTGACACAGTGGCTATTGTTACTATAAAGCTAAAGAAATTATGTAAGTATTAGATTTTACATATAATGCTAATGGTCATAAATACAATATGTCACATACTCGGACAATCACTGGGAAAAAGCCTGATAAACCTTTAAAATATTTTACAGAATTGGGTAAATTATGTAAGAGATGGATTAAAAACCATTGTGATTTCATCTGTTGGTAAATCCCTGTAAATGTACCTTTGAAAACAGTAAATAATTCTGTATAGTTATAATATTTGGCTTACAACTTAAAGTTACAGTACCAGTAAGGACACAAAAGTGGGTTCAAGATTGTTTAAAAATTAACATTTCTAAACTAGATTTTTGCTCAACTTATCGAAAACATAATAACTAATTTACTAGTTTTTTATTTTTCCCTGAAGCTATCAGATATGTTGAATTGATCTTCTAATAACCCTTTGTTTTTTAATAATATTAAATACACAAACAAGTTTCCTTAGAACATTGAACTTCATTAGCGCATTTGTGATGGTAAAAAAAAAAAAAACATTCTGGTAAATTAGGTCATCCACATAAAATGTTGCTTGATACTAGTTTTCATGAATTATAAAATCTAGATTGTAAATAATTATTTTGTATAATTAGTAACTTTCATGAAGATTGATGAAGGAACATCATTGCAAGATAACGGACTTTAAAAAAGCTTACATAATTTTATAAATACCACAGGGAAATACTAACTGTAACCCTTTATTGCAATGAAATTAGTCCCACACAAACACTAATAACATAATAATATGCATACTATTCTTAGACAAAAAGTAAATTAAAAGTAACGTATTGCTGTAGTTACAGTAAAATGTGTTAGCCATAAATTATTTCTTGTAAAATAGACCTTGGATTATCTGGACACAAATAACCTGAATGCCAATTTATTCAGACAGGTTTAAGAATAACTTGAATTTCCTCTCAAGTAGCCTTCAAAGTCTGAAATGAAACTGTCTATTGTAGTAGGCCTAGCGTGCATAAATCTAGATAGATAGCTGTGTTTTTGCCTGAGTCATCCTGAAAGCATGTTTTTCTTTGTCTCTTTAATATTTATTACAATCTACGATTTATGAGATAAATTGTTACTCGTTAGTGAAGTATGTGTTAGTCTATAGTTATTCTAAAATCATGAGTAAAATTAATTGTTATATCCATATTAAAATTAATTGCTGTCAAAGTTTATAAAAAATATACCATTATGTTAAATGCAAGGATTCACATGTATGTACTTAATTGAAAACACTGTTTTTTTTATTATCAATATTGCAAGAAGTACATAATCTAATAAAAATGAAAGTAACAGTGGCAAAGAATAATTGGATTTATTGCCATCCAGTTCAAACTTAGATAATCCAACAAGCACCGCAGTTTTTATTATTAATTTACAAAGATTTTGCAAAATGTTCAAGTGACGTAACTCCTGTTAATAAATGAATAGAAATATAAAAAAAAAAAAAATATAGAAATGTTATATTTGGCGAGCCAAATTATAAACAAAACTCAGTCTTGGTTACAAGTCTTATAATATAAAGCGAGATCTTGACTTGGTAAAGAGTGTAATGTGGCATATTAGAAAACAACGAGTTAGGAATAAATAGGTTAACATGTACAATAAGGAATGTCATACACAAAAATGGAATGTTTAAAAGTACAAATAAATTAATCCCCATCCCTCATTGATCAACTAGGTTCATTATGCTAATTTATTATTATGTTTGATACTATGTTCAGTCATTGAATTGGAGGCTATCAAAATAGAAAATAAAATGTAAATGTACATTTTTTTCTAATAAATTTGATAACATTTGCAAAATAATTTGTATTCAAGGCAACTTTGAAAAGAATTACAAACATGTCTGAAGCTTTACACAAATAACTTTTATGTTATTAATTGTTAGAATATTAACACATTTATATATGTTTCACTATTCAGATAGATGTTCTTGTGTACATAAATGAATATTATTCAGAGGTTTTTGGGTAGTGACTTAATTCACAAAAATTGTTGATTGCATTAAAAGCGTCGCTGATTAAAACAATGATTAGTAACACTATCCAACACCATACCACAGGCAATTTTAAAATGTGTCCTCAAAAATAGCTTGACTCTGGCCTTAAAACTCCTAAAGCTCGCTATTAGTATACTTTGCCTAAATCAATACAGAATCCAATAAATAATGCCTTATACATTCCTGTCTTAAACTCTCTCTAGACCTAGTGGTTCACAACCTGGGGGGGGGGGGGCGATGATTATTCAAAGGGAAATAATCAGAACTGTAGGGTAGACTCTTTACTGTAGTGAATACTCGCTAGTGTTTTTTTTAAATAAACAAATTCTTTGTTGTCATATTCGGAAAAGTAATATGGTTGGTGTAAAAGATGAGTGTGGTGAGCTCACGTCAGACTGAAGTGTAGGAGTACGTTGAGTCAACTGCTATTGTTGGCAAGCAAGGTACCTCTCCACAACTCCCACCCCTTCAGTTCAGTCGTTTAGTACAAAACAGACGGTTATTAACCATTGTTTTTATGTGTCTGTGTAATAATGTATTTATATTCTAAATTGTACAATAAAGCACATTTTCACTTAATTTCATTTCAGTTCAGTCATTTAGTGTTGCTTGCGTGTTGTTGCTACCTCTACACATCTAATCTTGTCAATCAAAACACTAGTCAAGTGTCATCTGTATTCTAATGCCAATGTCCCGTAGTCTAAGCCCGTGTCAACATAGTGGTTAGTCATTGTACGTCTGTCAAATGTCCGTGCGTACATGATACTAAAGAGAAAGGGAGGATACGTGTTAGTAATTGTAACAAAGCGACAATAGCAAATAAAAGGTTGGGAACCACTGCTCTAGATAGTTGGGGGAGGACATAAGTAGTGTTGCCCTTGTCTAAGAACAAAGATAAAACATCCAAAAATATAAATTCCTACTTAGGGGAGCAAGGAAAGGGAGAAATACAATATTGTAATATTCTGAATTGTGTTATATGCTTTGTTGTTCATAAAAAAAAAAATATTTTTCTATAATGTGGAAAATCAAAAATTATGTATTTTTTTTTATTGAAAAATTGTTTCCACACATAACATCTTAACAATTTTACCAAGGTTTAATATTATAAAATATTCATGAGGCCTTATTACAGTTAAGGTAATAGGCACGTATTTCGTACAAATACATTGTAATGTTATTGTCATAACCAAACAATGGGAACCTATTAAAGATAAGCTCATGACTAAAGTAATAATTTATTACCATTAAAATTTGTTGAATAGTTGGCATTTCGAAAATGCAAATAGACTTAGTTTAGGGTCCAATGTAGCCTTTTCAGTTGCAAACACTAAACAAAAATATATTGGTCCAGTATGAGTAAAATTTGATGGTACTGAAAATCACCAAATCTAGGAACTAATCCATCACTCATAAGATTATGTTTAAAATTTATACAATATTATGTAAGTAAAGCCACCTTAAAACACCAAAATATTTAAAATATGACATATATTACCTCGAAATAATATTTTTAAAAAATGCCAAAAATAGGTATATAAAAACTAACAAACATATACATAGTAAAAATCTTGTTTCTTGGTAGAAATAATTTGAAATCCATGTTTTAGCCTGAAGAAATAATTTCTTCAGGAATATAGAAGCTGAATAGTCAAAATACCTTATAATACCAGATTTGAAAGCTAGATAAGTACGCCTACTAAATAAAATTATAAAATATAAAAAAAGATAATATCAATATCATATTTATTACAATCAGGGGCAGTAAATAGTTGTCTGATAAAAATATTGATGCGACATAAGAAAGCATTTAGAATTTTTCTATACAGTAGAACCTCTTTAATCCGAACCCCCGTGATCCGAACGTCCACTAATCCGAACACCTCATTGCTGTACTTTATACACAGTACAGTAGTTCTATATTGTATACTGTATTTAATGTACATTACTGTTTATTCACTATGTTTACTACTGTATTAAATAAAAACTGTATTTTACTTTATAAAGCATTTTTTTACTTTTCCCGTAGCAATTACGATCCATTGTAGCCTTGTTTTAGCTATTGTTATGTAAAGACAACAATATGTTCTGTAATCCGAACTATTCAATAGTCCGAACTACCCCCGGTCCCAATTAGTTCGGATTAAAGAGGTTCTACTGTAGTTCACAAACAGATGTACCAAAAAAGGCTTTGTACTGTTTTTGTATAAATCATTTATTGCAATCTTTATTGCATCTTAAGTAATGTCCTTTCATTAGATTATTTAGTGTACCGTACCTAATAAGTTATTTATTTTATAAAGTGATAGTTGTACTTGTGATTTACATTTTTCTATAGTAAAAAAATAGCTTATTTGTTTATAAATTCCTAAAATATTTTCAAGGGTGCAGCTGCACAATTCTCCATCTGATTGCAACATTAACATCCTTGGGCACTAGCTTGAATATGTCAAAGAGAACATTTTAAATTACCTCTGGTCAACATCGAGTTAAGAAAATTTGTCACTATTTCATTTAAACATGGTCTACAAAGCTAACTTAAAACTCATACATAATCTCAACCCCAATTGAAATAATTTACCTCCTACCTATTGGGTCAAGCAGTTCAAAAGTAGTGTTACCAAAATTGACATCTATGGCCAAACAAAAAGTAATGCAGTCTTGGGGAAGGTTCGGTGAGTACGGCAGCAGAGACTCTATTTATCACCGCAGGCTATTAACCAGAAGTAGAGTGATCTTCACAACCAACATGGATGGAACGATCATCACACTTGAATCTTTTGATGCACTGTTTTCTATGCAGGAACCTGGAGAAGAATACAACATGAAGATAAGGGAGTAGGAACAGAAGTTTTATATATACTTAATCATTGATATTCGTGTTAATATAAATGTATAAATATCTTGGTTGTCTTCAGTTCCAAACTGTTGATTTCTGCTGTTACACAATAATCCAACACTCTTCTTCAGGAACATAATCATCCGCTATTGTTTCGTCAATGACACAACTCATAAACACGATTATGGTCAGGGTACATAAAATAAAATAATCAAGTTTGTGAGTCTGTGTCATTGACGAAGCAATAGTGGATGATTAGTGATGTAAAATACCCAGGTATTTAAAACTCGGGGTACAGGGCAAATACCCAAAATCTATACATTTGAAAATTCATTGAATCAAATCGAAAATTTGTTGCTGTTTCGCACACCCCTAGAAAGTAATCTTGTTTAAACTCACCTTGTAAGGTAAGATTAAGTGGTGTTGCCAGTTGACTGGAGGACAGGTTACAAGAATCAGTCAAGCGGTGCAAACTTAAAAATCCTTCTGATTGTTTTAAAATGAAACAATATCGTTTTGCATCAGTTGATTTTCGACTCACAGGTGAAGCTATAATGTAGGTTGTTTGATTTTCAGACCAGCTTCCATGACAATGATACGCTGAAAAATGAAACCATAGTTATAAATATTTGTATGGAACACAGATAAGTAAGGAATAGAGGAAACATCAAATTTAACACATTAGTGATATCTAGAACTAGTGATGGTGTCTAGGGCAAAGTCCAACACCACCCTCCTCGCCTTTATGTACAATAACACTCCTAAAGGAGGTTCCTGTGTCCTGTGCGATAGGAATTTCCACACAGTGCTCGCCGTTCGAAAAAGTGGTGCCGACCCATCATTCGTTTTTATAAAGTGTCTAATATTTTGTTATTTAAATCCTGACTAAATAATGAAACAGCATAATCTTCAAGCCATCACTAGGGAACTTCTCCCTATCCTCAAGATCTATCTTTGAGTAAGATTCCAACAAAGTCAATACTATATATATATTTTTGATACTAAGAACAGCTAATTTGGCCCTGATGTTGAGAGTCCTTAGAGGCTAGCGGCCATCTTGGATTAATTTCAAACAGCCACTGAAGAGTTATTTACCATCCCAAAATATTTGTTCAAATACCAAAGTGATTGTAAATTAATATCTAAGGCATTATGAGCCAAGACGTTTTGTAATTGTTTTATGAGTTAGCACGGCTAAGCTCCAAGGACTCTCTCTCTCTCTCTCTCTCTCTCTCTCTCTCTCTCTCTCTCTCTCTCTCTCTCTCTCTCTCTCTCTCCCCAAGTGTTCCTTTGGGAAAGAATATGAAGGAATCTAACAGTGTTTATCTTATTTATTCGATTCACCACTCAGTGTCACAGTGAATGCTTTGTCGCATGCTTCAAAAAGTTTTGAGGACCACAGAAAAGGCAACAGGGTTTAGTGGACATATTCATGTTATAAATTGAATTTTTATAGCAGTAGAGATAAAAAATTTATGGTTGAAGGACTTTACTTGAATCATTTTAATATTTATATTACGTATGACGGCTAATATCGACTACAAGCGGCTGTGAGTGAATTCTGATCTTCAAATCAATTGAAGTTATCCAAAATTAATATGCATTACCTAGCAGCAATAGAATACAAGTTTAGCAGCTATTTGTGATAAGCACGAAGAAGTTCAGCTCTCATTGTAACTAAGAGAGTGAGGCGCACGAGTTCGCCTATAAATATTCTCCCTCATCGATTTTTACTTGTTCTTTAATTTTAATTTTTTTATTTATTTTAACAACAATAATGAAGTATTGTAAGTATTTCAATTTTAGCTGTACAAATGACTAAGCTACCTATGGCTGAATCAGGAGAACATGTCTGAAGAGTGACAACTTGAGGGGATGTAGAACAGCCGATGAGAAGGGAAGTGTTGGCGTGACATGTTGGGTCTGGTTCTGACGGGACGGCCCACGCAGGCTGGTTGTGACCAATATAACGACCTGGCTGTGGACACTTTTCCAGAGATGGAGATACAGCTGTAACAGTTTAGTCACACTTTAGTTTACCTATAGGGAAAATGGCTGTTTTCAATACATGTGTTGTGGTTCTAAAGTAGCTTTTTTTTCTTCTAAGGGCAAAATGAATCAACTGGTTTTTTTTATTGGCTTATCCCTACCTTAGATCATATACCAAGTTCAATAAAGATATATTAAATAGTTTTAAATAAATATATTTTTAATTTTAGAATAAAATGGCAGATATCTTGGTATTCAGGTGTTATAGAAAAACATGCATTATTGAATTCCTTCTTATTTTTTACCTATAAAACCTATTCTCAAAGTTTAAGTACTCCATTACAGATAACCCTGTATAGTAAACAAACGCATATTCCTCATTAAATGAATATTATGCTTACTATAATTTCTGGATACATAAAATTATTAGGGGCCTACGGGTCAGACTTTTTGGTTCGGGTCGAGTCAGGCCAAAAATCATTAATTACCGGATTTTTTTTGTTTTAACTTCTATCTGTGTTTATATTATTATTACTTGATAATAAAATAGGAAAAGATTGTATTTATGTAAGTTATATTATTTCATTTTCATATCTTATCTTATTTACAGTAGGGGTGTGCGAATGAATAGTGATTTTTGGGTTCAGTAGGAAGTGCAGTAGGATGTAAACAAACCATTAATAATTGTCTCCATTAGGGCTCGGCATTCTCAAGGTCAAAGACCTTACCTCTTACACCTTCCATTTGCAATACAATGCTATTTGTTATTTATTTATTAAAATACATCACATAACGCCTAAGGAGTGCTTCTGCATGCAGGCAGGTAAATTGTCAAAATATACATTGTGTACTAGTATAGAATAAAAGCAACATAATAATAAATATAGTAATAAACATAATAAGAATAAAGTATTAACAGTATTTAACAGTATTGAAAAACAAGTATAAGACAAGTTAGGTTATTAGCAAAGTTTACAAATAAGTTATATCAATGTCTATAAGTTATGTTTACTACAATCAGACTGATAAAAATCCTCAATTCTGTAAAAACAATTGTCTAACAGGTAAGACAGTAAGTGTAACCGGAACTATTTAAATGATTCTACCTCTCTCAGTGATAAAGGAAGCGCTTATTATACAGTTTGAGACCCATATAATAAACCCATATAAAAAGTACTCTTTTCATAAGCAGCAGATTTATGTATGGGGTACTACAACATAGAGCTCATGGGTCTAAAGCTGTATTGGGAGTTAGTTCTTTTTTCTTCATAAATAGAAAAATGTTTTTTGACAAAGATTAAAGTGTTGAATATATACAAAGGCCCGGTCTCCGAAACCCCTTCCGACTTACCCAACCCGAAAAATTCGGGGACCCGCGGACCCTTAAAAATGATTGACTTTTCTGTAATTATGAATTTTTAAAATCATAATTCAAATACTTTCGACTATGATCCCCCTGACAGAATTTGTTTTAATATTTATTACCAACTAAAGAATGAAAAGGTTAATGAAAATAGATGCCTTTCATCTTAACCAAAACATCATGCTCGTAGATACACACCTTTATTTAACACAAAATAATGTCGCTTAGTATCAGGTTAGAAACTACAAACACATAATAAGGCATTCAACTTCTATAAAACTTAACAATGACAACACTAATGTCAACCACCATACCATATTAGTCCAGTTTATTTCAGATTGAAACTTATCAGTGAGATAGCATTTGATTAAACTTAAGATGTATTGCACATCTTCCATCCACTCAGTAATATACTTTTAATTAAATTACATTTCTTTTTACTTACTGACAAGAGTTACTGGATTAGACATGTGATACGGGTCAGTAAATGGAGGAACACATGCTTCGGAATGCTCTGGCACCATTTCATCTGAAACAGAATATTTTATCAAAGCCAATATTGATTATTGTAACCCCATCTAACTTAAGAAAAAACGTAACGTATAATTAGAGATGTGCAAGTACTCTGATAGTCCAATAAATATTTGAGCAACTAAAGAATCAAACTCACCTAGATGATTTATTACTCATTATAATTTTATTCTAATCATAAATGCACTAAATTTATGTTTGTAGAGTTAACTAGAGACAAATTGTAAAATAATAGTAAAAATCTTACTTGATTTGATAGTTGGGTATACGTTCTAGGTATTTGCTATTACTGTATTCACTAATCCTGAGTTATATTTTGACCATGATTGATTTGTAGCAAACGGATTGATGTTTAAATTAATAATTACAACTTACGTCAATCACTCCAGTATATCTATGGAGGTCGCACGTTTCGACCTTTAGGTCATCTTCTGCTCCGCTGTTGCACTAGGTTATTCCATACTTAGTTGCATTGTTGGTGTAGCAACTGCGTCAAATATTTTACATTGAGAAACATAGTCTGACCACGTAAACATAAAAACACAAAAGCACGACACTGATGAAAACATTTGTAAAACTATCACCGTGCGCACGGCTGAACGGGCTCGGGACTGCGGCGGCACTCATGTTTTCGTCAGTGTCGTGTTTTTATGTTTACGTGGTCAGACTATGTTTCTCAATGTAAAATATTTGACGTGGTTGCTACGCCAACAATGCAACTAAGTATGGAATTACCTAGTGCAACAGCGGAGCAGAAGATGACCTAAAGGTCGAAACGTGCGTCCTCCATTGATATACTGGATTGATTGACGTAAGTTGTAATTATTATATTTTGACCATTTACTTGCGGAGAATGCATAAGTTTATGATATACTTTTAGGCCTACTGGTTGTTTTACTATCCATCCATATTTTCAATTAATTCTATTAACCTTCTACATCATTGAATTAAAAATATGAGAAGTGACTCACTGTTTTTTTCCAATAATGAAATAATAGATATTGTAAAATGATGTCTATGTACACATGATTATGTATGTATATAGGGGTGGCACTTAGTGGCAGTGACTTTGTAACATGAGCCTTAACATTCCAACTGAGTGTAAGAGGTAGCGGAGGAGGATTTTTAAGCGTGAAATGAGATCAAGTTGGTTGCTAGAAAGACGCATGTGAGGTACTGTCAATTCTACAACTTCCAACTGCCAAACACATGATTTTTTTTATTAAAATACTAGGAAATTCTGTGAAGTCTCTCAAAAGTCTAAAACTGAATTGATTTTATAATGTTTTGATAAGCAAATCTTAAAATAACAAACAGTCTTCAATATATTTTATAAGTCCTTGTGAATATCCATACTCAGAAGGCTTGGAACAAAAATCTGTGACTTTTCACTAATTTCTCACTTCAGCGATTAGTAGATAACCTATTTACCTACTAAAACTTTATAATACTTCACCGCAGCAAACCTGTAGTCTGAGCAAACTTCCTTTTGCCTACCACCTTATTAGAATTTTACTAAAACATTTCTTTGAAAATTTCAGATTTATTCCCTATATAACAGAGAATTAACAAGTACGGTGGTTTGTTGCTACAGGGCAGAAAAAGTTTTGCTCTTATTTTGGTAAAACTATAATACATGTAGTTCAGATAACATAAATACATTTTTCAAATGAGATTATAAATATCTATAAACAATTACGGTAAGTATAATATTATATATCAAGTATTATACAGAGTGGCTGAAAAGTAACTCGCACCCCCCCCCCCCCCTTTAAGTTTTCAACCATTTGAAATATTTTAAATCAGTTTGTGTCAACCTTCTTAGATATGAGGGGCTACAATAATGATGGTTAATTTTGTAAATTTTCCTCTTAGGGGTAGCGGGGTAGAGAGTAGCTGAAAATTTTCAAATAGGATGTATGGTCGAATTTGGTACCATTTTACAGGTCTTGACAAAACTAGAAAATTAAAATAAAGAAAATAGAGATCGGACCACTAATAACAAAATGGCAGCTAAAAATGATTAAGACGATGGTTATTCAAAGTAATCTTTATCTGCCATTTTGTTATTAGTGGTCCGATTTATATTTTCTTTATGTTAATAATTGTTTAGTTTTGTCAAGACCTGTAAAATTATACCATACTCGACCATACTTCCTATTTGAAAATTTTGAGCTACCCCCCACCCTCACACCCCTAAGGACAACATTTTCAAAATTGACCATCACTATTGTAGCCCCTCATACCAAAAAAAGTTGCTGGAAACTGATTTCAAATATCTCAAATAGTTAAAAAGTTAATAGGGGTGCAAGTTAATTTTCATGGTTATTTGGATTTGATATGTTTTATGGCGCCATTTTGTTATTTGGGGGGTATTAGGGGTTTTGTTATTGGTTTTCTTTATGTCAATTGTTAAGTTTTGTCAAGACCTGTAAAATGATACCAAACTGGACTATACTTGCCATTTGAAAATTTTGAGCTACCCCCTAACCCCGCTGGGTAGCGGACAACATTTTCAAAATTAACCATATTTTTTGTAGCCTTTAATTCTAAGAAGGTTGCCACAAACCAATTTAAAATATCTCAAAAGGTTCAAAAGTTAAAGGGGGGTACAAGTTACTTTTCAGCCACCCTGTACATAAATCAAGTATTATATCAGATTACCCATACTAAACCTAAATAAGAATAACCTAACATGTTTAAATGTACAATTTTTTTTATTTTATCTGTAACCATTAAGTGTACAAGGCTTCAATATACAAAATTCATTGTTTTGTTCAGCACAACAGCTGCAACAAAAATTGAGCATTTTTATGTTCAGATGGTAAAAATTTGGAACATTTTTTTAAATATACAGGGTGGCGCAGATGGATCAGGTGGTTTTAAAATACTTGTCAAACTGTCAATTTTAAAGGTATTGGATTGAAATAAAGTGCAAAGCGTGTAGTTACAATGGAAGTTTATTGACAAAAAAATAGTTAAGTTAGTTTTCAAAAATTACATCCATCAAATGCCTTCCTTCTCGAGCGACGCATTCTTGGAGTCGGTCCTTGAGGTTCCACATTGCTCGCTCAGGCACATCACCAGGAATTGATGTGATTTCGTTGTGAATTGCAGCCTTCAACTCCTGAAGCAAGGGTCTACATGAACAAACCCCGGACCATTCAGGAGTTGAAGGCTGCAATTCACAACGAAATCACATCAATTCCTGGTGATGTGCTTGAGCGAGCAATGCGGAACCTCAAGGACCGACTCCAAGAATGCGTCGCTCGAGAAGGAAGTTATTTGATGGATGTAATTTTTAAAAACTAACTTAACAATTTTTTTGTCAATAAACTTCCATTGTAACTACACGCTTTGCACTTTATTTCAATCCAATACCTTTAAAATTGACAGTTTGACAAGTATTTTAAAACCACCTGATCCATCTGCGCCACCCTGTATTAAATTTTCATAACACCCTAATCTAATAACATGATCTTGCTGGTTCCCAATCTCATTCAAGTTTATCCAGCCCTACACATTCATGTCAGATTTTATCAAAATTCCATGAGTTATTTACTATTAATTAAGTTATTAACTATCATGTTCACAGACACACAGACACACACACACAGACGAATTTGAACAGTGTTTTTGCCCTATGGATAGCCTCTACTGTACTGGAAATTCCCTAATCCAACTATTATTATTGAAAAACTTACTTGACTTCTGTACTTGTATAACTCCAGTGTCCCTTTTGTTGAACACTATGCAGATGTATCCATTTTTGCTGAAACAAACAAAAAATAAGTTAGCAATCTTATATATTTAACCCTTCCCAGACGGGCTAAATCGTGACATAGGACGGGAAAAAATTAGAGGAAAAAATAAAAATTAATTTTCCTTATTTGGGTTTTGTTATACAAGTATACATAAAATAAACACAATGGAACACTTCATACTGTCAAAATCTTGTTTTTAACTATGCGGATATATCTGCTTCCCGTCCGCGGATGAGTAGAAATGCAACGGATACATCCGCCACCCGTCTTTGAAGATATGACCATGACAACGTTAGGCAATAAATAAAGAATAACATGTAAACAATAAATAAAGACAACGTAATGTTGAGCGCGAAACGTCGAGAGAGGAGCGTAGGAGTGGTAGTAGGTGCGCGGGAGGGGGGTTGCGCAGAAGAGAGGTTGGCGTCCGAGAGAGGGGGGAGAGCGCAGCCATGGAGAGAGCAGGAAAGTGGCGCCTTGGTACCGCGAAACATCTGGTTACTGCTCAAGCACCTGCCAGTCTGACTGAAGAGAAGGCGGATATAACCGCTTCCCGTCCGGAACATCAAAAACCATAAGCGGATATATCCGTCACCCGTCCTTTATCGGCAAAGACTAAGGCGGATACATTCGTCACCCGTCCGCGAAGGGTTAAAAAATTTGGTTTTCTTTTTACGAGTTCGTTTGGCTCTTCTACCCGACCGATTTTCATGATTGAGGTCTCAAATTGAAGGTATGCACACACTAGTGTTAGTCGAAACCAGAAATTTCGAATCTCAAAACCGAAACTTAAAAAATTGAATCCCGAATCTCAAAACTGAACGGATTTCACATCAAGCATCGGCATATATTTATCTACTGTATTACTGTACTGTACTGTACTGTACTGTATTGGGGCTTGTTTAAGATGGCGGCCGGTAGTAAAGTCGACACTAAATGTGGTGCGTGTTTAACTAAAGTTACTAATCGTACGGGTGGAATGCAGTGTAAAGGCGTTTGTGAAAGATGGTTTCATCTTAGATGCTGTGATATTTCAAGAGAAGAGTGTGCAAAATTTAAAGACTTATGTGGAAAGTCGTTTTGGTTCTGCGCTTGCTGCAACGATGAGGTTAGAAACATGATTGAACAACGCAAGCAAGCCAAGTTGAACTTGAGCAACTGTGAGAGTGAGAGTGTTGACATTAAAGTAGTGCTGGATAAAATTGAGAGAATTAACGAGTTTTATTATAATCTAGAGAAACGTATCAACTATATTGAGAAATCTAAAGGACAATCTAGCCATTTCGGCGAGAAAATAAATGACTCTAGTGTTTCGAATGAAGAATCGAAGTCAAGCGATATCGATATATCGAGTAATGTGAAGCAAAATGACGATTCGACTATCGCAATAGTCGAAAACGAAAACCGAGACATCGATTCGGAAGCCGACGCAAACGAAAACGAAAGTGAGAGTGAAGCTCAAGTGTTGAATGGCGTATTGCTGGAAGAAGAACACAAGGAAACGTTAAGCCCTCGTTCTTATTCGCAAGCACTCAAAGTTAACAAGACTAATAAACAAAGCAAGTCGCGAATCGAAGCTGCTAAACATCGACATCAAAAACCGACTTCAGGAGCGGGATCGGCAGAAGCGGAACCTAACCTAGAAGGAACGAAGCCTGAGCAACGGAAGCCTACGTTTATTGTTGGAAGTCTACCTAGTGACGGGAAATTGAAGATAAAGCAAGCCACCAAGAAAGGATGGTTGTTCATTACTAACCTTGCATTGGATACCGAAACTAAAGCTCTAACAGAACATATGAAGCAAATAACCTCTGGTGAAGTAATCTGCCAGGAAATAACTTCAAAATACAGTGTTCACAAATCCTTCAAAATAGGAATCAACCTAGAAGACATTGATAAGGCTAAAAAGCCTGATATGTGGCCTGAAGAAGTGAGAGTTGATGACTTTCGCCCCTTTACTCCCAAAAACCGTTTTTTAGGGAAACGGAGGTGGATTCGCCCACCAAGGACTTAATGTTAACATGTCTTGACAAAAGTAATGACACTAGGCCTAGGACTAGTGAGGGTGTTTTGTTTAGTGATAGGCCTACTTGCCCAACTCTCAAAACTGTTTTTGTTAATGTACAATGTCTTAGGACTAAATTCAATATGGTACAAATGTTTGTTGGTGAAAACAAAACCCAGATACTGTGTCTGTCGGAACATTGGTTGGCTGAAAATGAGCTTGACTTTTATCATGAAATAGGACATTTAAGTCTTGTGAGTGCGCAATGTCGGACCTTACACATTCATGGGGGTGTAGCAATCTATGCTGAGCCTGATTTAAAGGCTGTACCTATTGACCTTAAAACTTTTAATGTAGAATTTGACTTAGAGGTTGTTGGCTTGCGGCTTTCTCACCCTAGTAACAGCGCTAGGCCTGCTGTAGTTCTATCGGTCTATAGATCAGACAATGGTGACTTCGAAAATTTTTTAGCCTTACTGGAAGACTGTTTGAGTTTTATCATACGTTTTTATCATGACTCATATTTATACGTCGGTGGCGATTTCAATGTCCCTCTTAACCGCAACACCCCACAACAGAGGCAACTCACGGATCTCATGAGGAGTTTTGGACTGTATTGGAAGTGTCTCGAGCCAACAAGAGGACCTAACTGTCTTGATTCCGTTGCATCTAACCGCTGTGACTGGGAGGCTAGAGCTTGTGTTGTTGACCCTTTGGTGGCGGATCATTTGGCTGTGGTATTGGATGTTGCTGGCTGCTCGGTGAGTAACACTTCTATTCTACCTTGGCTTAACGATTATGAGTTTAAGTTCCGTAAACTAGACCAAGATAGCTTTAAATATGTAGCTGCTTCATTGGCTAAAGAAAATTGGAATGGCATTACCTACAATATGTCAGCTGACCTTGCTTTCACATACTTTTTTGATATTTTAAAAGGAACTTTTGATATGCATTTTCCTGAAATAACTAGGCCTAGCCGATCTCTAACTGACGGGTCTAAAAGTACTAAGCAGGTTTCAAATTCTTTTGATCTGCAAAGTAACAAGGAATTAAAATCCCTGAAGGCTTGGGTTTTGTTGCTCCATGACCTATGTAGGGTCACAAATAATCAAACCGAGTATAATAAATTGTATAGCCTATATTTAAATACCAAGAAACAGTATAAGCACTCTGTTAACTTAGCAAAGAAAGTGGCCAATCAAGAATACATAGAGAATGCGATTAACCCTTGTAAAGCGGCATGGAATATAATCAATTGTAATAGAAACCAGTCATCTTCTTTCAAGTGTTCGGCTAGTCCTGATCTTTTCAATCAACATTTTGTGAACTCTGTGAATCGTATTGTGGCAGATACCCCACCTCAGGTCAATGAAGCAGCTGCACAGGTAGCAGGCCTACTTGTGGAAAGGCCTCAAGATTGGGTCCAATGGAAAAGGGTTACCCCGGACGATATTGTAAATATAGTAAATAGGTTTAAGGCTTCTCCTTGTGTTGATGTATACGGGATGTCGTCCATCTTCCTGAAGACTGTTATACGAGCTATTGCCCGCCCTTTGGCTGTAGTTTTTAACTTGTGTTTGGAACAGGGACATTTTCCCAAGGAACTAAAGATATCACGAACTGTACCTGTGTATAAGAAGGGAGATGCTGAATCATTAAACAGCTATAGGCCTATTAGTGTCATTCCTGTGCTAGCTAAGGTGCTCGAGACTATCATCAATAGGCAGCTTCTTGATCATTTTGAAACCAACAATCTGCTGAATAACTCACAACATGGCTTTCGTAGGAAACGTTCAACCATCTCTGCCGTGAGGGCTGCTATTGAGACTATTCACAATGCCTTTGAAACCGAAGAATCCGTACTGTTAACACTATTGGACTTATCTAAAGCATTCGACTGCGTATCGCATGAATTGCTTCTAAGGAAACTCTCCTTGTACGGGTCTGGGGGGGCTGTTCAACGGATGTTTACGTCCTACTTCAGTGGCCGCCAGCAGGTGGTATCAATTCAAGGTGCAAAATCCGGGGTGGCTGCGATTACGAGCGGAGTTACGCAAGGCTCAACACTTGGACCTAGCCTCTTTATCATCTTAATTAATGATTTCAACCTAGAGAGCTATGATGCCCTATTATATGCAGATGACACTACCATTATTAATCGTGGTAGTAACATGGCCAATTTAACAACGGGGTCGAATTTCTGCCTAGGGGAGGCTAAGGAGTGGTTTAGGCTAAACGGACTGCAGTTGAATGAGGGGAAAACTCAGCAGCTGCTCTGCAGCTTGTGGACCCGCCCTGAAGCCAGGTTGGATGGGCCTAGTGTGAGTGCAGTCAAACTGTTAGGTGTTACCATTGATGAGAAACTTACCTGGAACCAGCATATTGATGTAATTTGCAAAAAGTTATCTCGAGTTAATTGTCTCTTAAGGAAACTAAAATCCCAGGTGACGTCTGACTATCTTAAATTAGCCTATTTTGGTTTGTTTCATTGCCATTTAAGCTATGGCTTGGTCTTATGGGGCCATGCTCAGAACACTACTAGAGCTCTGATTATGCAGAAGACTGCTGTTAGAATTTTATCTTCGAGTGGTAGACGAGATCATGCCAGACCACTTTTTGAACAGCTCGGCATTCTCACGATACATAGCCAATACATTCTAGACTGCCTCCTTCTCTTGAAAACTGACCCTAGGCTCCCTCATATTACACAAGACCAACTCCACAATTACAACCTGCGCTCTGCAAGGAATGTGGATGTCCCGAGGTGTAGGTTATCAAAGACCAGGGACTGCTTTCCAGTGTTAGCACACAAGCTCTACAATAGACTGCCCCTTCACATTAAAGAACTCCTTCTTGAACCTTTTAAAACCAAACTAAAACAATGGCTGAGTAGGAAGTGTTTTTATTCCATTGAGGAATACTTTACTACTGCAATGGACTTTTGAGTTGAATCCGGCCGCCATGTAGTGTAAATACTGTAAATATTAGTTTATTATTTCTTAAAAGTAAATTTTTATTTGACAAGATCAATCCAGACATCTGGTCAACGATCGCCAGTTGGTAATGGTAATGGTACTCAACCAAAAAACATAAATTTGATTTATTTTCAAATTCTTGGCTCAATTAAAGATGTATTTCACCAGTTATAATTAGATAATCGTATATATTTTGGTCCAAGAACCTTCGGTGAAATATCGGCTTTCATTTAAGCTATTAGTTATTCAAATCGGACGAGTTTCAAGCAAACGCAAGGTGAACAACAAACATAAAACTCATATTTTATATGGTTTTTCTATGATAAAAACAATAGCTCCAGTATTGTTTGAGTTTTTTATTTATTTTTTAGACTCAAAATAATTAGTAAATTATATGCTTTAATTTGAGCTATTGAATATTTAAATCATTTAAGTTTTAAATACTGTATTACTCAATCAAAAATCATAAATTTGATTATTTCTCGGATATAATATTTATTTCAACGCGTTACTATTTTTTTACTAAATCAACTTCAAATTTTAAATGTAAATAGTGTAAATGTAAAAGGTGTCCCGAAAGTAAACAGCCAAACTCCCAAAAAATTATTTTAATTTAATAAAAAATTTTTAAATGGTGGCCATTAGGAAATTTTGATTGCATTATGATATTTTTTACATGGGTCTGTTTTACCAAAACATACATACCAGGTTTCAAAATGATCGGATGAAAAATGTTTATATAAAGAAAAAAAATGGCGGATATCTGGTTAAAGAAGAGATTTTGGAAAAAATGTTTTTCATGATTTTCTCTTTATTTTGACCTATAGAACCATTTCCCGGAGTTTGGTTGGTTACTTACAGGACACTCTGTATGTATGTGAAAATAGAATTGACACGATA
This sequence comes from Macrosteles quadrilineatus, assembly GCF_028750875.1. Lineage (NCBI taxonomy): Eukaryota > Metazoa > Arthropoda > Insecta > Hemiptera > Cicadellidae > Macrosteles > Macrosteles quadrilineatus. The sequence continues at coordinate 70,512,054 of NW_026542600.1, read as the reverse complement.
ACCCAGAGATGGGCTACAATCAAAGAATTGTGTCTGTGTGCGCAATTTTGGGTAACACAAGGAAAAATATCTTAATGCCTTTAGTTTAAGTAAATTTGAATTTGATGAATATCTGAATGGCAGGGATTGGCGGATATTGGCGTGTTTCTTATAGGAAGACTGGCAGTGTAAATGGGCACTGGTAGAAGAATTTAATTTTTAAATTTACAATTTTTCCTGTTTTGAAGTGCCTATAAAATTCTGTGAATTTTCTTTCCTTAAAAATCTAACTATTTGTTTTTATTTATTTAATTCAATAAATCAAACTGTATTGTTTTTTGTTAATGTAGTTTTTGTTACTTTTCTCAATATCTATCGTATTTTTTTGTTATCTGTTATATTTTTAATTTCAGGAGTAAATTTAACTTTGTTAATGTTGTTGTTTTATATAAACTGTGTTGCCAACCTGGCTGAGGCCCTTCCGGCCGATGCCCAAAGTGTTCCGTTGGGCAGATGCCCTCTGCGTGGTATCTGTGAATGTAATAAACAAAAGCAACAATAAAGCGCTTTTTCATTCAATCATTCATTCAACCAATCAAAGATTTGGTAATGGTAATGACATGTTTTCAAAAAGGTATATTATGAGTTTCTTCAGTAAGCTCTCAAACGAAGCTACACAACAAATATTGGGCAGGTTTAGCCAGGCACACTGTACTTCATAGATATTGGAAAGATTTAAAAATGTTAACTTTGAAAATCAGTTGATAATTCTGAATAATGTTTTGAATGTTAAAAAGTAAACTCGATGTTAAACAGGGTTGTAATTGTATATGGGTTGTGTTTTATTTATCCTGTATATTTGATGCTGGTAATGTAGCTAAAAGTAATCTTTGTGACTCATTCAAGAAAGTGTTTACAGTTCTTACATGAAATCCTGCACTCGACCAGTCTCGTACAAAAACTATCATGCTCGTACTGAAAACACCTACTTCCCAGTATTGTAGCGTAATATACTAAATAAAATATGGTGTATTGAGTTGTACAAAATTAACAACAAACCTTAAGACAGTTAAACACTATTTGAGCAGTCCATCAATTTTCTTTTCTGTAATAGTATTTCTGTCAGTTAAATTCAAAACCCTTAACAATATGTATTTTGAAATACACAATACAATATTTAAATTTTTGTTATTTCATAAAGATGTCTCATAATATAAAAGGGATACTGAAACGGCACTGGAATGTTTTATTTCTCCATGTGGATCAATTTATTTAATCCACGGTCTTCACACAGATATGAGAGAAAAACACCAGTTTGGGTACATATAGTTAAGGAAGGCACTCACCAGCCAGCAGTAGCATGCGCCACGACAACCACCATCGATTTGTTGGTAACCACATGATGACACACTACCCTCATCTCTGTAGGTCCGTGTTCCTGACTGATGCGGAGGGTAGCATTCTTGTGAGAGAAGTGGTACGAGTGGCTGTTATCCAAACTATGCCAGTGATGGTGATCCACCACCCAGCTGGGAAACTTGCACTTCTCGTGACTACTTTCCACTGAAATCAAATAAAATTATTTTCACACTGCTTTCTTCGTATTGGCTTATTTTTTTGTTACTACTCGGCTCTACAATATTATTTTTTTATAGATGTGTGTGAAACAGAATTTAAAGGAATCTACACTGCTTTAACATGTTTAGTTACTACCTAAACCTAAACAGTAAAGTCAATATTGGTTATTTTCTGGGTCATTTAGGTTATATTTGCATTATCCATGTTTTTTATTAGCTAATCATCGTGATGATCAGGAGTTTACTGTAGTTAGGGTATCAATCAATCAATCACAATAACTTTATTCATATTGCACATTTTGTACAGAATGGAGTCAGTTATAAAAACACAATATGTATTAAACTTAAGACTACTTACAGAGAATATTGTTACTATCAAAAAAATCAAATTTCAGTAAGTTGGAAAAAGTCTTCTAATTTATACAAGGGTATGTTGGTGAGAAATAATTTCAAACATTTTTTAAATGAATTAAAATTAGTTATATTTTTTATATTGCTAGGTAAGCTATTGAAATATTTAACACCACAATAAGATGGGATTTTTTCATAAACCGAAAAATTGTGTCTGTTGAATGCCAATACATTACCTTTTCTGGTTGAATACGTATGAAAAGAGTTCAATTTTGGCAATCTTTCATGGTTTGATTTAATATAAAGGGCTATTTGATAAATGTATAAGCTAAAAACAGTCATAATTCCTATTTCTTTAAAGTGCTCTTTTGCGGATTCTTTTGATTTTAGTTTTAACATAATAGGAATTGCTTTTTTCTGAAGTTCCAGAATGCTATTTAGGTTAAAATTTAATGTGCCCCCATAAAGACACAACCCAAAAGAAATGTGTGATTCAATTAAAGAATGAGATACTATTTTTAAGGTTTTTAAACTACTAAATTTTGACATCTGTCTTAATGCAAGTATGCCTGAGTTGACTTTATTTCAACATGACTGTCCCAGTTGAATTTATCGTCTATATATGCAATCCAAGAAATCTTATTGTTTTAACTTCATTTAGTAAAATTGTATCCATAAAAATATTAAAATCAGGTGAATTTTTGCTCATTGAAGAAAAATTGATATATTGTATTGTGTTCACTTACACCGGGTAAGCACCATGGTCTTGCTACCCTCGGTGGGAGTAGTAACACCATTGCAAGTTGCATCTCCACTCTGGGCCACCAAATATGCCAGTTCCGGCCCGGGCTTCTTGGCATACATGAAGCACCTGAAGCTATTAGCTTCTGTAACCAATCCTTGGTTGGACTTTGATTTAATCTTTGCTACCAGATATCTACTGCTACCTTCCTTCCACGTAGCTAGGCAATTCAGCTCCTCCTCTGAAAATGTACAATAATAAATTAAAGAAGAGTGACATCTATGGATGAATTCAAGAAAAAAATATTTAGATTAAATCACCATAAATTGCCTTATCTCTAGATCTTTATCTATATAGATATTTTCAAATTTGTGTTTTTTGTTAATACACGGTATTTAATTCGACTTCATTATTACAAAGAGAGAGAGCTAGAGACTGTGTCCAACTGAATAAAAAAAAGGCTTTTACAATTTTATATGTAATTGGAATTATGTGTTATGAATTAGAAAATTACTATAAAACCTTGCTGTAACACGTGGTTTCAAGCATTAGCTTTTAAAATACAGTAGGACCTTGATATCTCAAAACTGAAGGGTTAAGGGTAAAAGATTTGAGTTTTATAGTATTTTGATCAAACAAAGTTTGAGTTATAATACTGAAAATTCAAGATACTGAGGTGTTGAATCCTCACAATGATATTAAGTCACAAACTTCATAGCTTAACCTTTACACGCTATACCTTTATAATTTGAGCTCAAGCTATTTCAACAAACACAGCTGTAACCAAGCAATAAATATCAATATTAAATTACTTAGAAACAATTGATAAATAACTGGATACATTACCTTCGTGTTCAGTGCCATGAATGTCTGGACATGCAGCAAACTTCATTAAGAGTCTGGAATCGTCTGTACAAGAGTCTATACGAGAATAGGGTTGGGAGCAGTCTCCCGTACCTCTGTTGTACGACAGTTTGTACGGAGGAGATTTGAATGGGCAGGGGATAGTAGTAGCATCATCTGCTCTGAACATTGACAGCAACGGCTGGTCACCAGCAATGTCGTGGCACAGCTCCTCCAAACTGTCGATTTGTAGGCACGAGCCTAACAAGTGTGCAAATGTTTTAAAACCAACTTCGTAATAGTATATTTCAGGCCAAGAATCAACAATGATATTTTGTATACTTGATGTTGTGTTTTGCAGACAAAACATGAGTAAGAACTTGAATAAAGCATGAGCTGGAAAAAAAACTCTATTGTCCAAGTTTAAACCCTTTTTTTAGCACACAATTAAAAAATACTATCATCAAAGGACAAAATATTTTTATATAAAAAAAAACATCAATATTACAATGGATTTTTTGAGAGGATAGTAGGAAATGAATGGGAAAGAGTCCAAACTGGCACAGGAAATACACAACTGTACACTATATACACAAAACATTAGAATATTTCACTGTCCCTGACAGCATTTTCAACTAAGGAAGAGAGAGTTTTCTTTATGTCCAAAACGGTGGCCAGTGAGTTGTTGAGACGACAGTGTTGCCAATAGTATGAATTAATTGGTGTTGTTCTGATTTGTCAAAGTAATTTTTGTGGCTTCAATGGAGTTTGTTTTGTAAATTCTTGAGAAAAACACAGATTAATTCATATACAATTGGCAACAGTGTCTCAACAACTCACTGGCCACCATTTTGGACATACCACTGTTCTGTGGTTGAAACTAATTTATTGAATTAAACCTTTTTTAATTTTTCAGATATTTTGTTGATTGTTAGAGTAGAAGAATCTGGTCTTAAAATGTTCAGAAAACAAACTTAGACAATGGACTAATAGCAATATAGACAATAAATAAATATAAATAACTCAATTAAAAAAATTATCTACTGTATTTCAATTCTCTTTTTACTTTCCGCTTCACATATTCATGATTGCTCTAGAGAATTAATTACTTGTATGACCTGGCAGACTGTGTATTAAGACATGTCAATGAAACATCCTCTATTCTTGTGAAGGATAGAGATTTATCTGTTTGTCGTCTTACTAATTTGTACAATATAAGTTTGTAAAAAGAAGTCAATACTTACTTTCTTTGTATTGGATAACATTATCGTGTCTTTTGTACACAGCTAGGCATCGTTTACATGATTCCTTCTCGAACCTGGAAGGAATTTAGTATATTATAAACTATCTTGTAAATGTTTTATGCTTTCTTAAAGAATAATTCAATGAAGATTATAGAATTTTGAGATAGAAATAAAACAGCACAGGCCTTGTATCTTTCTATTAGTTTTATTTTGTATTTAGATTTTTTTAAATTAGGTACCTATACAATTAAATTTGTTTAGCCCTGATTTACTTTTTAAATCTTGAGACAATTTTATTCAGTTATTAGTTGCTTGGTGATCAGTATATAATGTTTTTAAACTGATTGTTTCATTTATTCATTATTTTGCCTCATGAACTGTTATTCAAAGTATTATCTAGGTTACATACCTTATACAGTCAAAACAGTTCTAAATTCAGTCACTAAAGGACGATGCGCATTTCAGAGCTTTTAAGCTCTATCTTCAGGTCTGTGGATACATTTATCAATTGATCTTGCAGATTCGTCAAAATTTTTAAACATTAAAAAACACATAACACTAACACATAATTCATTATATTTATACAGGTACATGTGCCGGCCAGCGATAGATCCCGACTCAGTCGGGATGAGTCGGGATCTATCGCCGGCCGGCACATGTACCTGTATAAATATAATGAATTATGTGTTAGTATTATGTTAATGATTAAACATTTTGACCTGAAGAATAGAGAAGACCTGAAGATAGAGCTTAAAAGCTCTGAAATGCGCATCGTCCTTTAGTGACTGAATTTAGAACTGTTTTGACTGTATAAGGTATGTAACCTAGATAATACTGATTGTTTCAACCATGTACAAACATTGTACTAGCTTGCAATGGTGGCTTCTACAGTAAATGCCAAATGTTTCCAAGGAGGTAAAAAGAAGTACAGTAACCCCCTTTTAACTTGCACTCCATTAAACCAAAACCCAAAGAGCAATAGTACCTCATTACAGTAAAACCCCTCATATCCGGCCTACGTGGGACCGAGCTACTGGTCGGATAACATTTTGGCAGGATAAACCAACATACTATTAAAATGATAGTTTATATCTAATAACAACTTGTGATTGGTTAAAAGTAGTGTTTAAGTCTCTTTTTGGAGTCTATTAGCTCAACTGAGTAGTGAACCCGCTAAAAATGTACATGAACAGGAAACACATAAACCGTGAGAACGCTCAAATCATGGGAGACTACGCTACAGCCGTGGGAAATATTTTTTGTATTGATTCCGGAAAGTGACCGGATAAACCGAGGACCGGAAATTCTGAGGCCAAATTGCGAGACACTTCAAAAGTTATTACTTTAAAGAAAAGAACTCAGCTGATCAAAAACCATGATTTCAAATAATTTTTATATTACAGGAATGATTGATATTGGGTGATAACTTTCCAGAATGTGATACCTTTTTTTGAAAATGGGACAGACTCTGGTGATGTTTAACTCATCTGGAAAGACAAAAGACTTCCTTTAACTTAAAGGAGACAAGAGATTAAAGCAGTAAGACAGAGGTTCAGCTAGATTACCAATAATCTGTTTAAGGTGTTTTTAAATTGTTAGACCTTTAAGATAAACATCATTAATGCTAGAGGTTTTTATTTTTTTGTGGCTTTTATTTGATCATTGGGTGTGATAAAATTGCAGGAAAAAGGCACAGGAGTGATAGAAGACTTGTTGACTAAATCTTTTGAGCTGTAAGCATTAAAACAATTTACATTTTTATGTTTTCAACTGATAAAGAGACATTGGAAATATCAGGAGAAATGTTGGGTGTTTTTGAATTGATTAAAGAATTGCTACTGGTTTTAATGACTTGCCAAGCAGTTTTACATTTGTTATTACTTTTTTCTAAGAGATTTAGGCTATGTTATATTATATTTTGTCTTTCTTAACCTTCCAGAGGTCGCATCACGGAAATAACCTCCAGGGATGTTTTATTTTTCGCAATTATATTATTTTGAGTGGTGTCGGCAGTGTGAGTGTCACTGTACACCTCACGCACCTCATTCCTAGAATCGAGTGAAGGTCAAAACTCACCCCTACTATTTTATATTTGTTAGTTTTGTTCAGTTTTGTAAGAGGCTGGAAGTAGCTTCCGTGTGCGCTCTGCCGATTCTTGTACAGCCTGGAGGCAACTGCCGTGTGCGACCTCTAGTTTAGTGTGTGTGTATTATTGCATGTAAATAACTACTGTAAATAATTATTTTTTACGATTCATGACATTATTTAGTAAATATATAGTTTTTACAAGATGAGTGAAGAAGTTAAAATTCAAATTGCAACACTCTTAGCCATCATACTTAAAACATCAGGTATTGTGAGTGTTATCATCTAGAACCACATTATAGGACATTGTGGTAAAATTATATTTAATTTCTTGAATATATTCCTGTAAACGATTTCTTCATATACTTTTATGTTACAAAATTTGATAGAATAATAGTTTAATTTTATAATTATATCATCTAATTAAGTTATTTTATAATTAAGGGTTCACTAAACACATTTTTTATGTTTAAAATTAAAAATAAAACTTAATTTGTGCACTAAAATACAAATTTTATTTCATAAATGTTTGTTTTTATTGACCTGGAAGTAACCTCCAGGTGCGCCCTCTCCCGTTTTGAAAACCAATGCGCCCTCTGAAAGGTTAATTGAATGCTTATATAATTGATTTTTTAAACTCATTACATGCTTGTTTTGTTTAATTTGAAACACTTTGACTTTTTTTACTATTTATAAAAAAAATTTATCTTTTTCATACTCCTTAATTCACTATTATACCAAGCATTACTTTTTGTTGTTTGAAATTTTTTGTTTGAATTTGTATTACTTTAGAAAAATAATAAACATTATCATTTAAAACTTTGAAAAACATTCTAAAAGTATTTTCTGCTGTTGAATTTATAACATTGAGCACATTTATCCAATCATAAGTACCAAGCATGTCTCCTTACAGACCAACCAAATCTTTTGGGAAAACTACTTTAGTAAAAGAGTTTAAAACATATTGATCCACAGGTTAAGTGTAAGAGAGGGCCATGTGTCCCTAACTTTGCCTGTACAAATAATTCATTTTCATTTCATTTCATTGATTAACGTAATTTTTCTCAAATTCAAAATCATATTTAATAGTAGGCCATTTGAAGTAGATTTGACATGCCTATCAAAGTTTGTCGGAGCTCCTTAGTGTTGGTGTGATGTTTATAAATATATCTTTTATTTAGGCCTACCAGAATATTTTGGTCAAAAATTGTCTTTAGGTCAGATAACTTAAGTAAAAATGACAAATAAAACTTAGGGTATTGTTAAGTTTGTTTGTACTTGCCTTTCATTAACTACGTATTTGTCATTACTTTTTTCAACACATTCTCCTTTAGATTCAAAATATGAAGAGTTGATATTAACGTGTCCGACTTGTTCTGCTTGAAACCATCGACCTGTCCAGTCTGATGGGAACGAACATCCACCTGTTGAACAAAAACTTCCAATTATCTATTGTTAAAGTATACCATAGGCCAAGTCAAAAAAGAGAACAATTTGTGCTATCAAAAAAGAGAACAATTTGTGCTATAATTATAATAATCAACAAGAAAGCTGTTACAGCAAAAGCCAGTTGTATACTAAGCTTCATAAAAATAAATCTTTATTTGAAACGAGTGCCAGATTTACCACTAGGCAGACTACGAAAAAAAATTATTCTTTTCTAACATGAAAAGTTCATCGATCTTGAAATTAAGGCTAGGATCACATTGGAAGCAAGCTTGCACAAGCTTTTTGGTGGCGTGTGCGTGTGCAAGCTTGTGTGAACAGCGGTGTGCCCACACTGAATGCAAGCAGTTGAAAGTTAGTCATTAGAAAAAGGTCAGTCGAAATGGATATGTGAGACGACAAGGATATTGTTTTAGAAAGTGGTATGTTTAAGTTTTTACTATGGATGAACAAGATATTAGGGAGGAGTGTGTAAACGAGTATTTTGTGGACCTAGAAACATATGCACGAATCTTCAACGACTTGCTAAGAAAACCTGAGAAGTATTTATGATACTGATGGGAGTGTTAATATTTTCAATTCTTTGAAAAATGATTTACATGATTGTCTGTGTTTTGAAAATGTCATAATTCTAACAATCTTTTTACAACTTTGAAAGTGGTTTTTCGGCATTTGAGCAGCTACCTCAAAACCATCGAAGCATTTCTCGCATGCGAGGTTATGACTCTCATATATGTAAGCTGAAATTTCTCTTTTCAATCTTATTTTGAACTTGATCAAGTGCATTGTCAAATGTTGAATGTGGCATCCCCAAAGCGTAACAAATGTGTTTGAGAAAGTGATGGTCACTAAGTTATGGAAATTCCTAGAGAGTAATAATATAATTACTAAGGAACAATATGGGTTCTTGAAGGGGAAGTCTATCTGCTATGTATGACTTCATAACTGGAGTCGTAAATGAGCTCGATTCCAGAATTGTTCAGCAGGGCTTTTCTTTGACCTCAGTAAAGCATTCGACACTGTCGATCACAGGTTGTTGCTAAAGAGAATGAGTGAGGCAGGAATACGAGGCCTGGCCTTAAACTGGATTTCGATTTTCGAGTTACCTTGAAGGCAAAACAGTTTGTGGAGATCCGTTCAGCAGATGAGACCGGACTCTTGCGTCCCAATTCCTCTGTCAAGTCCTCCAAATTGAGGGGTGCCCCAGGGTTCTGTACTCAGGCCTGTCCTATTCCTCCTTTTTATAAATTCCCACCCTTCATGCACTTCAGCTGCAAAACCCACACTCTTTGCCGATGACACATCCGGCACATCCCTTTCAGTTTCCGGCTGGGTTATCGATAGGTTAGGGTTGAGTGCCTTTTCTGAGGCAAACAATTTAGTACAATGGTTTGATGATAACTTGTTATCCTTAAACTCCGAAAAACCCCAACTCATCAATGTTTCCATAACCAAAAAACACCACAAGAGTTTTAGCCTTTTCATAGATGAAATAGTGGTGCACTCTGCTGACAGAGTTAAGTTCTTAGGATTAGCCCTAGACAAAGGTCTTAGTTTCAAGGATCATATAGAAAGCATTTCAGGAAAGATCAGCTCTGGAATATATATTTTACGTAGTCTGAAAATCACAACAAATTACGACGTTCTGATTTCAGCATATTATGGCCTCGTCTACCCCCACTTGGCGTATTCTGTACCAATTTGGGGTCATGAGAGTGGAAACACCAAGTTTTTATTCAAACTCCAAAAATGGGCAGTGTGAACTATTTTTCACTGCCTAAGCACCAATATTGCAGAGATTTCTTCAAGAAATATAAAATTTTAACTTTCCCCAGTTTATATATCCTGCAAACATAAACTTTTGTCAAACAGAATTTGTCTTTATTTTTAGTCTCAAATAAATCTTTAGCCTGTCCATACCCTCTGCGAAATTCACATGATTTACCTGTTCCAAAATATGCAACCAACTTCTTCAGAAAGCATTCACTCTAATGGCATTAAATTACACAATATTTAACTTATCCTGGTCCCTTAAGTTGGAATCAAACCAGTTAATGTTTACAAAACGGTTAAAAGATCATCTCATTAACTCCTCATGTTACAGTGTCAAGGAGTTTTTTTTTCAATTTGTAATAGAGACTGATGAGCTCAACTTTCCTCTTGTAAATAGATGGTAAGCTGATTTGTAACTATATTTTATCTAGGCTAAGATGAGTTGTTCTTTGTTTTGTGACTTGGCTAATGCAATTATTTTGTTAATCTTTTACCTGAACAAACAAATTTGAAATTTGAATCTGATGGCGCTGCATGCACGGGGGACGATCAAGATGACCACGGAATATGTTCATGATTTTTCTACAATATTGGATGATGATGATAATGTCTCAGCAACCGCAGGAGATGTCTATGAGTTTTCCGAAACCACATAATATGTTCACAATTTCCCGTCATGAGGAGGAGATTGTGAGAGAAATATGTCCATTTTACGACCGCAGGAGATAACAATTTCGCTACAATCGTGGTAGATGAAGTACAATACTCATCAACTCTTAAACAAAATGTAAGGAACGTCGTCCACTCACCACAAGCGGGTCTGTACCCAACTTAACACTAACACTAGGCACGATCACGCCACCAACGTACACCAGTAGGCCTACACCCGTCTATACCAGTTTTTTTACACCAGACACAAAAACTCTCTTCCTCACTGTTCGGGATCCACGACTCGAATGTCCGTCCTAGACTGTCCTGAAAATCAAGGATACCCGAGGCTTATCGGAACTGATATGCCGGGTCAAAGGGCAGTAGCTCGTTCGCCGCTGCTGCTTGTTGATGTCAACAATAGGTGCAGGGTTATAGAACAATATCTTACCCCACTAGGAAAAACGGCTCATTACAGCATTCTTTATTCATAGGGTACCCACATCCTTCTGTTTTCCATGTTGCGATACAGCAGCTGTGTGAAATTCCACAACAAAAGAATGGTCTGTTTCTCAACATTCATTGTGCCTTGATAATTGTACATCAGAGACACTAATACCAACCGATGTCAGTCATCAGTTAACACTACGAGACCACACTCGCAAATACTGAATGTGAAACCTCTTTGATGCTCTGAAACCTGAACTTTAATGCAGCCTTACTTTCTGCTGAGTGTCCGGTTTGCAACATGGTGAGTCGAGCGAATTGCCTCGAATGCTGTAATGGCTGGCCTAAGAAGACTCTAAAATAATATTTCTATATTGTTTAAGGTTTCTTTTAATTTAAACTTACCAAATGTTGTAACGAAGAGCGATGGAAGTATTAGAAGTTGCAACCATCTTGAAACTTTTATATTTCTCCAATAATAGTATCTGGAACAAAGTAGATACAAATGACCTTCATATTCAAATAAGTTTAAATTTATGTTCCAAACAGAGTAGTTTCTTACGTGTTTTTGTTCATATGATGGTCTATATAACTTGATGTTTATTTAAGGAAACTGGACCACATTCACCATCAGCTGTCCTATGACCTGAGATACATTAGAGTTAGTGGCCTGGTAGGGAGCGTAATTACATGTTATGTAATAGTTTTGATAATGTTACCGAAAGCTTTGTTATCTTTAAAGGAGTCCTTTTAAAACAAGCCTTTTATTATTTCGAAACCAACAACCAACAGAAGGAGGTACAAAGAACTTCGAATCTAAGATACATAAGACCCTTATAATGAAAGTGGGGTCTTTGCCTTAGGCTACGCTGATGATGTTGCAATCCTTGTGGTTGGAAAGTTCCACAGAACCATAACTGATCTCATGAACAGAGCTTTAAGAGTGGTGAACCGTTGATGTCATGAAGTTGGGCTCTCCATTAATCCCAGGAAAGTTGTAATGGTACCCTTCACAAGAAGGAGGAAACTGGAAGGGATTGGCCCACTAATACTGCAGGGTACTGAAATTGAGCTGCAGAATCAGGTGAAGTATCTAGGTGTAATTTTGGACATAACACATCACTGGGGACCACATCTTTAAAGAGTCATTGACCGTGGCAAGTGGTCCCTATTAGCATGCAGGTGGATGGTAGGCGGAACTTGGGGGTTACAGCCTAGACTCTTGCATTGGTTGTACGTATCTATTCTGTTGTCCGACCTGCCTTGACATACGGTTCGCTTGTGTAGTGGCCTAAAATGGAATCTACTGCAGCTGACAAAGCTTTAGCAGGAGTTCAGAGGCTTGCTCTTCTAATTATAACTGGGACAGTAAGTAGCAATCCTGGAGCGGCCCTAGATTGTCTGCTTGATATGCTACCCATCAACATTTTTATAAAGGAGGTAGCAAGAAAAACAGCCCTACGCCTTAGATGCGAAAACTTGGACAACCACAGGAAACAATAAAGGGCACTCTAAAAATTATTGTTCAGGTGGTACATGGCAATGAGTTGGACCTGCCTTCAGATCACACAAAAAAATACTCCTTTGGAAAGCCTTTCAAAGTAGGCCTACTATTACCAGATAGGAAGGATTGGTCTAGCGGAAAAGGGCCCATCCCCGTAGGTGATTTAGAATGCTATACTGATGGTTCTGAGATCAAAATGGGGGCACTGGAGCAGGTGTGCATTGGAAAAAGAAGGCACCGGCATTTGTCTTCCCATGGACAAACCTAACTGTTTTTCAAGCGGAGGTCACTGCTGGTTTGTGCTCGAGAACATCTTAACAAAGAGATTAGAGACAAAACAATTAACATCTACACTGATAGTCAAGCCACCTTAAAGGCACTCAACTCTTACAAATTCAACACAAGGCGCGTGTGGGATTGTCTTGCTTCTGTGTCTGAGTTGGGTAGGAGGAATGATCTTACGCTCTGCTGGGTGCCTGGACACTCAGGCATTAAAGGAAATAAAGCCACAGATAGACTGGCAAATGCCGCCTCTGTGACAACAATGATTGGCCCACAACCCTTCTGTGGCATTTCACGAAAAAGTGTATGTTATTCAATTGTCATGGGCCAACGAAATGCACCACAAACGCTGGGTTGATACTCCCCTCAGCAAGCTTACTCTGTTTAGGCGAATTGATAACTGGCCACGGGCTATTCAGGAAACATTTACAACGGATGGGCTTATTTGATGGTGAACCTATCTGAAGGCACTGTGATAGGTCAGAGAAGACAGCCGATCACCTGCTCTTTGATTGTGATGAGCTCTCTGATGCTAGAAGGACAACATGCTTGGCAATGTGGCAAGAGGTAGATATCTTCCCGAAGAGGAACTAATTGGGAAACTACAGGCTTTCATCGGATGCCTGAATTTGTAAGGTCTATCAAGGAAACAATTGTTTTGGGGTGCGCAATAATTCAATTTTCGGATGAAGTGCTTCATGGTCTCGGCCTGCCCCTGTTAGATAAGATCAAATAAGATAAAGAGGGAGTCTTTCCAAGTTCACAAAAGATTTCCAGTCATTCCTGTATTTAAGAAAGGGGAGAAGTATCAATTGAGAAATTATCAGCCCATCTCCTTAGTGCCAATAATTGGGAAAGTAATTGAAGCAGTCATTAAACCTCAGGTATGTAAATACTTAGAAGTAAACAAAATAATTTCTAATTGTCAATTCGGTTTCCGCAAAGGAGTGTCTACGGTGGATGCTCTAGATAACATTATATCTGCACTTCTGAAGGCCTTTGAAGAAAATCAGCTTTTGATTGTATTAATCATGACAAAAAATTGGAGTTCTATGGCATCCACGGTGTTCAACTTCAGTTTTTCAAGTCATACCTAAAAGGTAGAACTCAGTTTGTCGATACAGACGGCAAGTGGTCTAGTGTCTCCCAAGTGGAGGCAGGGATACCCCAGGGTTCCATAATGGGCCCTATACTTTTTTTCTTGATGATAAACTACCTACCTCGTAATATATCGGGCTCAGCCACCACCATTTACGCAGATGACACCAATTTTTTTAATGTGCACCCATCTTTTGATGAGCTTTTGTTAATGGCTGGTAATACTCTTAACAGCGCTTGTACATGGTTTAATGCAAATGGTCTTTGTTTGGATAAGGATAAAACACAGAATCTTGTTCGCTGTCTTAGAAACATACCAGATATACCTCAAGTTGGCACTGAAAATGTTTAAAATGTCTTGGGAATTAAAATTGATAAGGACCTTAGTTGGTCAAACCACCGAGTTGTTCCTGAAACTTACATCAGGACAGCCTATTTTGACTTTTTTCAATCAAATATGCGCTATGGCCTGTTGTTGTGGGGAAATAGCAGTCACATTGCTGATGCTTTGTTGCATCATACAATACATCATACATTTGTTGCATGATACAAGTTGTAAAAAAATGTGTTAGAATCTTAAATAAAGCTCCCTTGAGGTTCAATTCAATTCAATTCAATTCGTTTATTCACGGCAGAAGCCATTGTACAATAATGCCATGTTACATACGGGAGATAACAAGCAATAATAAATACTAAATAATACAACAAGCAATAATAAATACAAAATAATACAATAGGTGAATACAAGATGCATAAGAGAGGTTTACACATACATTGCAAGTATTTGTTTGTAAGAAGTAAGCTGCTAACTGGGATAAATCTGTATATATTTGTCTGTTCACTCAATTAAAAAAAAACACATAAACGCTCATGTACCTAGGTCAATCATACACAACCACGATACTATAGTTCGGCCGCTTAGAAAGCGACCTCCTCCAGCATTGGTTTAGCATTAGCGCGCAGGTCGTTTTCTAAGCGGCCGAACTATAAAAATGAGCATTCTTCAGATGTACCTTACTGTAGGCTAAGTAAAACTCATGACAGCTACCATTGTACTGGTTTACAGCTTTTTAACACACTTTGTGCCGACTCCAGAAAACTGGAGTTTAAGATATTTAAAGAGAGATTGTACCGCTGGTTGGTAGTAAACCCTTTTTATGATACAACAGATTTCTTCAAATTGATTTGTAAACTTTGTGTAGCCTATTTTAAATTTTTACTAGATTTAAATCCTGGCTGTGATTAGATTATTATCTGAGCAAAATTGTATTATTGACTACGTCGTTTTTGAATACTATTGATGTTTTTAAGATTTTCAATCAATGTACGGGGAGGGCCTCCCCCGGAAAATATTTAAATATAGTTACAAAATGGTTGATAGAAAATGGAATATAGCTGAATGTTGATAAACATTTTTAAAACTAGGCCTAAATTTGCATTGCCGGTTCAATTTTTTTTTGTTGCACAAGCTGAAAATGAAGTTAATGTGGTAGGCCTATCTCATATTAGCCCATTTCAGTGATTGTATTTTTAAGATAGGTAGGCTACCTGATAGGCAAGGGTTGCCATACCCCCGGATTTCCACGGAGATTAACGGATTGTATCGTTCTAATTTAAGCCCCAGGGGATTTCTGAAAAAAGTGAGAAATCTCCTCTTTTTTTACTCTCTACAATATCTAAAGATCTAAGAATTAAATTTCTCAAAGTTTTTTGCTGTAAATATATGTTTTGTGTAAATAGTATTGACGCCATCTATCCAGTTATACTGGTCAACGATGAAGAGAAAAGTATGAAGTAAGTAAGTAAGTATAGGCTACATTGTATAGCGGCACTTTTGAAATAAAATAAATGTAGGCTTAATCGCAAATATTGTTACGGTATGCAATGACTGAAAAATGCAACTCTTGTACTTACTACTCTCTACTAACTTTTTTTTTATAGGCTATTCATTAGTTTCACTTTGGCCAGCAACGTCTTAGTTAATCGTCTGTTTAATTGCTCCCGGTCCTTCAATTCGCGTCTGCCGGCCAGTCCGAAGGTAACTTATCCGTGTTCACTACCAAAGTCGAACCGAGTCTAGCAGACAGAGAGCAATTTGTTTACGTTATTTGTTAGGTATTTTTAGTGAGATGTGACAAACAAGATGTAAATTTTATGCTTTCACGTGTACCATATTTGAATAGGCCTATTGACAATGTAGCATGAATATTGAACAGAAACGGTATGGATTAATTAACATAAACAAATGACGTCACTGGCCCAAATGTCAATACTTATAGCCGCATTGGACGTTTTTTGACAGTTCCATTTAAATACTGTATTAATAAAAACATGTTTACTTTCGGGCCAGTTATATAAGTTTGCTTATTTTTATGATAGGCCTACCGTACTATTTCTTTTATAACATTAGTGCTACCTAGGTTACCTATATAATTTTGCTAGCCCGTAAATTTGTATCTACTGTAACTTAGTGGGGAACACCAGCTAAAATCTCCTCTTTTTTATAAATTACCATATGGCAACCCTATAATAGGCTCTAACATACTTCTGATTGTATCCAGCCTACGCCTACTGAGCTAACCTAATCAGCCTAAGGCATAACTCATCCTAAAATAATATTAACATAGCACAATGATTTCTTACCTCATGATGACATAAAGTAGGACTAGATGCTTAAGGAAATGTTAAAATATAGCCAAAGCAAGTTGTATCTGTTAGTAAGGGGTTTTGTTTACATCGGAGTTTCTTGAAATCATCTGAGTAAGCAGCCTATCGTGGTGAAGTCCAGACACAAAGGCAGTTTTCGAAGTCAGCAAATAACAACCAGCCCTAAATGCTGGAGGAGAATGTTGCATCTGAATTTTAAATGCGAATCTGATATGTCAGGTCTAATAAGGGGCAATATCACAATTACGTTCACAGGTAAGACTTTAGGTAACCACGCCCATAGGCCTAGTTGAAAATAGATTCATCTGTCAAGTTCACGCATAAAATATTGCAATACACCACTCATAAAATGTCTTATGACTAATAAGTCATACAAAGTGCACACTATCTGTTATCATAAGATAAACACTAGTCATCCGTAAATTATTTTAATCGGGGGATCTTGTTAACCTCATCTCCACACATTCTCGTATTCCTTTAAACATTTAAGCGCTATGATATGGAACAGAGTGACATTCACTGATGGAATTGGAACCAAAAGAATAGTTGGTGAATTTGGAGTTTAGACAGTCTATTCATTAGTAACACCCTTCACACGATGACAATATCGATATTGAGAAACTAGAAGAACCACAACCACAATATCACCTCGGACTCGGACATCGACATCATATTCATAAACATAGAACGAAAAAAAATAAGTAAGCTCTAAGCAAGCTAAGCTCTCTCCTCAATCAGAATCAGTGTTGCCAATCCCTTTTTGGCAAATTACCCTCAGTCCAGCCCAAAATTACCCTCGAATACCCTCGAAAACCACCAACGTCGCAAAACTAGGAGTTTTTACATTACTGGGCCCTGTTTCGAATATAAATTATATTTAAGTGTTGAAAATAAACAAATTACAAGAAACTAATGGAATAATAATTATTTCCACTCGAGTTCTGCACCCACGGGCACCTCAGCTTGTGCATGCGCAGAAAGCTTTTGCTGCTCTTGGAGCACTTTCCGAGGTAACTGTTACTTGCACTTCTGCTTCTGATGTGTATTAGCTTCTCACAGCTTTCCTGTGAAACTGTAATCTACAAATTTCACACATAGCTCAACCTAACCTAGGCCTTTATTAACAATCACTCTTTCTTGAGGAATCCGAAAAAATAGATTAAGTAAACAGTTAAAACTTCAATTCGTAAATAATTCATGCATACACATCAATTTGTCAATATAGTACTTATTTAACAAATCACTTTAGCTTCAGAACACTCAATGCTCGTAGCAATTTTTAATAAATCATAATATTGACTTTCATTCAAGCAGCTCAGGTCAATTAAATAAACAAACACCGGAACACCTTCCCTTCACATTTACAATGCACAGTTCGCAACTGCAACTGTTGAAAACTACTATCTAACCTGGTTCAAGAAAGATATACAAATAGCTGTTATCCCAGGAACTGTTCTAAGTTCCAAGGCTTTCTGTGTAAGTGGAAGCATATAGATGCCCTTGGGTACGGAACGTCGAGTATACAATTAATTTACTAATAGATCGTACAAACACTCATAAATCATGTATCAGACGACTGTGCAACACATTCCATAGAGAAATAACAATTATGAACGTAAATTAATTATTATTACTGTATTAATATATGTTGCACTCGGGTTGTTCAAAATACCCTTTTTTACCCTCAAAAATTAATTACCCTCGAAAATACCCTCGAAGGCCCAAATTACCCTCGAAAAGGGTAATTACCCTCGAATTGGCAACGCTGCAGAATCAGCTTTGCGATTTGTCTGCTCTTGCTCTAGATACGTTCTTCTTCTAGCTCCAAAAAAAGTCACATTTTTTTCTAAAATTTATCTGCCATGATAATATCATGTTAATACATTATTTTTTATATTTTATTTTACTATATAAAATAAATGCAGGGTTGGACAAAAGTATGGACACCCCCTATTAAATTTTTAATCGGTTACACCAGGAAACCAAACTCTGCACACCTGTATATTGCATGAAAATGCACTTTTTGTTGGGATTCCAATTTCGTCAAAACCCCCAAAATGGGTTATTTTGGGGACAACTAAATATTTGTAATGCCAAGCCCTATCAAGTGACGCTTCATTTAAAGGCCATTCGTTTTAAAGAATATCGGCGAGAATCAGGTCTCTATCTAAAATGAAGAGCTTTAAAAAATAAATTAAAATAAAATGCTTTATTTTCTATTAGGCATAATGCAATATAGGCATCGTCAAGACAAATAGCAATACATACAAATTTCATGGAATTAAAACTACAATGCAAAAATCACACAGCAAACAAAACCAAAAGCACAATAAACCTTACATACATAAAACTACTGGCAAAAAACAATTAATCCATTACTTACATTGGAAAATCCTACTCAATGTCTCCTTTGGAATGTCGAGGAAATCGTTGGTGTCATAAAGTTGGAAAGCCAATAAAAGTGCCCGGAGGTTGTTTTCAAATTTTTTGTTGCTTTGGTTCCAAGAGAGGTAGATATGTCTGCAGGCAAGGGGCATCATACTCAGCATTTGCTAGAATTCTTACTGGTCTTTCTTGGATTAGCAAGACATCATTAATTTCAGCAGACCCAAACCAGAGTCTAAGTCCATACAAAAGGACTCCTTGAAAAAAGCTACATATAGGTTTTTTTAACCCGTTTTTACTCAGAAAACTTTTGAGAATTCACAAAAGAAAGATAACTCTGGAGAATTTACTGCATACCAAGGTTATATGAGGACTCCAAGTCAGTTTCGTATCAATGACAATACCCAAGAGAACAGAGGTCACATCATATTTAATGTTTTTCAGTGTAAAGACCAAAGATTGTGTTTTGGCTTCATTGAGAGACAAAAAGTTATCATCAAACCGAGGCCTGCACAAGAGATTGCTCCATGAGTTCCACAAGATTTTGTAATTTTTGAGCTATGAATCAGTATTGTGTGTCATCTGCATAACAGACCACACCACCTTCAACATGACTGGGCAAATCATTCGTCATTATTATAAATAGCGGAGGCTCGAGGGCAGACCCCTGCGGAACACCATGGGAAACAGGTCGAGACCGAGAGCACAGGCCATTGTGGACAGTGCTTACGTCCCCCAAGTATGACCATAGATAAAACATACTCTTTGTATGTTTTATCTATGGTATGACTAAAGCAGCTGGAGTTCAACTTCAACACCACCGATTCCGTAATCACAACGCAATACAGTATGGTGGCCGTTTTTATTTGTCATCAGCCTGATAGACCCCATGTAAAAATACACATCCATATCCCCTATTAACGTTTTTATGTGTTGACCAGGAAAACTAAACTCAGTACTGTAACGAGAAATTGAAAACTACTTTTTGGTCGTTATGACAATTTTGCCCGGGACCCCAAAATGGGGGTTTTTGGGAGAAGCTCTCAAAATCTTTAATGCTAGCAGTACACTATTGCCGAATGATCGGCCGATTGTTTCGCCAAATTTTTGACTCTAGTTGCGACTGCGACCACGACTGCTGCCGAACGTGAACCACGAGCAGTACTATAGTACAATTCGCTTGTCCATGTTCGCTGAACATCCTTGCTGGTGGTTATATTCGGCGATAGTGTACTGCTAGCATGAAATATAAAGCCCTGTCAGTTAAAACATCGGTGAAAACCAGGGGTCTATCATTCTCGATATGAATAGCATAAGGTCATGTCCATATGAATTTTGATGCAAATTTAGCATTCAATATAAATATAGAACTAAATATAGATTGTTTTACATTTTTGTTTTTGTGTGATATTTTAAAATTAAAATTAATCAAAATTGAACTAAAACAATAGATATTTAAGAATAAGAATATGTTTATTGTCTTTCAGGCTACATAAGCATTTACAAAGTCGAATTTACAGCAGAAATGCCAAGTCTCTATTTGTGTAATTAGTGTGCAAAGTGGCAAAGAGACTTTGCACTCGTGTTATGCATTACATATTTTTCCTACAGCTACCTACTATAAAGCATAAATAATATGGGTAATTGTATGTATATATTAACAGGTTAACTTTTAACTTTTACTATGCAGTTTCACAAATTAAAAAGAATCAAAACCTAAATGAAATTATCTCACAAACCAATAAAAACCTAAATGAAATCGTTTCACAAATTAGCAAATACAAATATGAATGAAATTTCACCAACATAATGAATCGAAATCTGAATAATGGAATGACAAAAATAAACACTGCACCAGCTGATCAATTTAGCAGTGTTGGCTACTTGTTTTCAAGCATACCGGAGGCTGTGAGCTAGTGTGACGGGTAGTAACCAAACATTATTTTCTAAATCTTGGGATTATATTTCAAAAGTAAAAGACCTGGTATGGATTTCACAATTCTTATACCAGTGTCAGAACATTGTCATTTAGTAGACAGAATTCTTGATGACATGTGACATATAATAATTAGTCGAGTAATTTACTAATTACACTATTATTAATCAACAATTACTATGATTTTTAAGGAAACAGCTGAATAATGTAGATTTTGTAAAACATATTTTTGTTATAACTTTTTTATTACTTAAGATACAACTTTGTACCTAACAACCTTTTCTATTGGCCATATGGTTTTGATAAAAACTAAGACTACGTTTTGACCGATGTCCCATCTCGTACCGTTCTGGAGATAGAGTCGTTTCAATGAATAGCACGTTCCACCATCTTTGTCCCCCTCCCCCAACTCGACCACCTGAAAAGTAGGCGACATGTTTATTTTTTATCACTACAGTCCGTATTACAACTTATCAGCAAAGGTATTTGATATTACTTCTTATTGCGACACTCACAAATTAATTCAACTTTTTGGGGAAAAAACTACACGAATAGTCCATTTTTACATCTTTTAATACAATAACTTGTTTATTATTAAAGATACGACCTCGGACTTAATAACCATTATTGTAGTCCATATTTTTAGGATTACACAACGACGTTTTAACCGATGTTCTCACCGTTTTTGAAATATCGGCGTTTTAACGCACAGCACCCCCCGCCATGTTTGCCCCTTATTGACCACTTTTGAAATAGGCGATACGTTATTTTGATCACCACAGTCCATATTACAATAATCAGCAATACCTAACACTGCGTACTACTTTCTTGCATGCTCAAACCCCCTCAGCTCCTGGACTATATAATTATTAATTATTAGAGCGTTTTAAAAATACATTTAATTTTCTTACTTATGTGAAAGGAGCTTGTAATAATTTTATTATCCATTTTATAACTGATTTTATTACTCTTTGTATTACTATAATTTTGTTACTCAATTTATTAACATAGTCAATGATTATTTGAATAATAAAAGTTGTTTTACTTCTCAACAAAGTATTTTTATTATTTAACACGATCCCGATTACGCCCCCGCGGACACCTAGACCTAACAGTGCCTAATACGAGTACACTATTTTGTGGTGTTTGGTTACCTTCCGTACATGATTGTAAAATGAGTGTGAAGTGTGACAAAGTGATATTGAATTCGGGAAAGTAATTAAATGTAGGAATCAGCTACTTTGTGTGCTATAATTAGTGCAAGAAAGCACAATTTGTCAGGTAACTGTAGGAAAAAGCATATTCTATTCTTTACATAACTCATAACAAAATAAACTATAATTTAAAAAAAATATTCAACTATATATAAAACAAAAATCAAAACCTATAACATTTATTGAAAAGAAAGAGGACCTAGGTGTTCACATACGAGCATGACAGTAAAAAAATCCTCGAATTGCAACACCACCAGCAACAAATCTATAAAGTAAGTAAAACATGAACTAGCCTACATACGATCACAACAGTTGATCTAAAGTTGCTATGGTGACGGTGGCACAGTGGTTAGTAAAACTGTACAAGGTTAGGCTAGGCCTTTCTGCTATTTATTCTTTCAAAATAAAGTCAAGTGCAAGTTAGATTTATAAAACAAATTTTCCACATACATGTGGTGTAGAGTGAGACACAGATTAGTGAAGGTTGGCAACATTGAAAATGATAAGGGATGGGTTCAGAGGAATGGGGTTACAAGTTTGTTCAATAATCCTTTATTGTTGTTAAACCATATGAATGGTGCATGGTGTAGTTTGTAATGGTACAGTTAAATGCACTATTTTCATGATAATGAAATGAAATGTAATTCTTAGATCAAGCTATGTGTTGCATACTAGTGATAAATTGGTTTTGATGCCAACTAACTATTAAAAAAAAAAAATTAATGATCTATACTTACTCATTATAACTTTTAACATTTGGACTAGGCAAGTTTAGTATTACAAAACAAGTTACCCCCACAAATAAAGTAATCAGAAGGTCCATTGTTTATTAAAGTAGTATTATGAATAAGAGCTAAAGACAGTTAAAAAGTTCAAAAACTTAAAAAATGAGAAAGTTTGTTTAACCTAAAGTAAAATATTGAAATTTACAAAATTTTTGAGTCATTATAAGTGTCTTTATTGTAATTGCAATTCTTCAATATACTCTTGGTAACTTCATAGATTTGTTATGTACCTTCAAATGAAATAATATTAAAAACTGAAAATTAGAATTAGACAAAAATTGCATAGGCCTATGTCAAGTTGCTCATTGTGTATAAGACATACCGTAGGTGTAGTGAAAAAAACACCAATCTAAAATAATTGCTAATTACAATAATAATATTAGGTAATAATTTAAAGCCTCGGAAATCAGTTGAACAACTTGAATTTTTCTAAAACATTACTCTTATTGTAGCACAATAAATAAACAAGAAATCACTTATTTATAATTATATTTTTCATCAGCCCCTTTGCTCTATACTGCCTGGTTAAATTATATAAATGTAAAAGTGTTAAAACCGTTATAGATGTTTCAATCAATATAATAGATCAAATTCCAACAACGGTATGTTAGATACAAGGAATCCATGTAACTTTTTTATAGTGAATATATATTCTATGATAATGAACAAATCACCTAGTGATGAGGCAGTTCACCAACTTGCAAGTGATGGAACCAACAACCATCACACATCACACAACCATCACAGCTTGAGCTCATCCTCTCAGTTAGATATATCCATGAAAAACTTTTTGGACTTCCTGGCCACTGCGTACAGGCTAAATGACGCTTTGGAAAACTACCCTTTGGAGACGTTTAAGAAATCAAACACAATTGATTGGAATCAGTTGAGTACATGCATATTTTTGTCAACAATTTTCTCAAATGAGGGTTCAGATAGACATTGTCAGAAGAAGAGCCAGGAGCATGATCACAGTTCTCACTATGAAGAATCAGATGTAAACCTCTCTTCCAAACAAAATGGAATTACTGATAAATCACATGATGACATTCAATCTTTGGACAAAAGCTCCGAAAAAGTTGAAGATGATTGCAAACCTATCCCGAAACAAAACTTGAAAAGAAGTGAGAAACACAAGAGGGGACGATCGGCGAGTCTGACCAATAATGGCAACGGAAGAGCTGAAAAAAGTAAGTTGGACAAAAGGAGAAGCAGCTTTGCGAAAAAAGATAGTTCAGATAGTAAAAGCAGAAGTAGAGGTGATGTCAGTATTGTGGAGCGGTTAGTTAAAAGAAAACTAAGCGAAGTTTTACAAGAAGGTATCTTAGACTCGGTTTTACCATACGTGATCCCCAAACAAAGTGGGACTTTGTCCCCGAAGAAACCACTGACAGTGGAGAAGAAAAATAATCATGATAAACTGCCAGGATCCTCGGTGAACCAAAATAAAGACAATATATCAGTGTATCACTCCAAAAAGCCAAATTTCATGATTACAGAAAATTCTAAAGATACAACAAATGAGTAAGTGTGTATTCCTTATTTTAAATAATTGCTTTATATGATTATGACATTTAACTAATGAAGGTACTTTCGTATTATATGGAGGTCACCCTTATACAGCGCACTGCGGCGGCTAGGTTAGGTTGGGTTATCATTCATTTTTTATGACTCATCTGGTATTGTTCGATTCACAACGAAACGAGAAAAGTGTGCTACAAACATATTTATGATAATCCAACCTAAACTAACCGCCGCAGCTCGCTAAAATAAGTGGCCTCCATATGATACGAAATTACCTACCCTAATGAATGTGTTTGTTCAAATAAGCCTTAAATTACACGGTGTTGTATTGCTGTTTCCAAGGGTGTCTCTCTCATACCTATATCTTTTGGGCTGTATTGTGATTTAAATAAAATAAAAATATTTTTTTTAAATATAAAAGTATGGATATAGAAACTAAAATTAGTTTTTGGAAGTACTGGGAAAATCACTGCCAAAATGTTGTTAAAAATATGATTATTGCTGGAAAAAAGGGCCAAAGTTTATTTGTGGCGTGTCTGCCTTATCTGTTAAATAAGGATAGTGTTTTAGTTTTCACGTAAAACTCAATATTTTAATAATTTATTACCAGGCAAAAATGTTGATCTGCACAGTAATCCAGCGATTGTAGCCCAGTATTATGGTTTCAAAAGTTCTCAAAGAGTTTTAAGGTAAAATAATTATACTATTCCTCTTGCTAATTTTTCATTAACACTACATTAAAATAGGAAAGGAAACTCCCCATTTCCTAGGAAGTGATCATTTATCTACATTTTAGCCTATGCAACCTACTTAAGGGTGTATTTTTACTTTTCTTTTTTTATATTTTTATTACAGGTGGAATCTAGGAGGGGGAGTGAATTTCTCTCAACTACCCTAGTAGCACAAATATGTATTTTATTAATATTTTATATATTCAAAGTTGTATTTGATAGAACCTCGAATAAAATATATAAATAATATATCTTTAATAATAGTTAACTTATATATATTAAAACTATTACCAAATAGCAATGCAAAATATTAATTAAATATAATTTTTGAATATATAAAATAGATTCATAATATATATTGATAAAAAAGTATAATATCTATAATATACATATTTTATATGTATATTTTTCCTAATAAATATTTAAAAATATTATGTGTTGAGAACATTTGAAATATATATACGCTGCAATTGTGAAAGCGTTAAAATTAAGTAAATAATAATACATACCGGTACACTGTACGATGTCACTCCATCATGCACGTAAAGAAAAAATTTCACATATAGTTAAGAGGCAGTATACAGTGCCGGATTTAGGCTACTTGCGGCCCTAGGCCAAATTACTTTAGCGGCACTCCCCCTGTGGTGGAAATTCCTTGAGATCGCGGAAGTAATTGTGAATATCTCCCATGCATCAAGGGGACATCATCATCAACACCCTTGATCATGGTTGAAATCGTGGGCATCTCTCCTAAATCAAGTCAAAGTCATCATAGGTATCCGTGACCGCGGCAAAATCATGAACATCCTCCGCGGGCTGCAAAAAAGGAACATCATACTCGACACTCGCGACCGTGGCGAAATCGTGATCATATCCCGTAAGTTGTGACCTTGAGGACATCATCACCGTCACCCGCGACCGCAGTGAAATCAGGAACATCTCCCATGGGCCACAGTCACGAGGACATCATCATCGACACTCACGGCCGCGGCTGAATAGTGAATGTCTCCCGTGGTCAGCAATTATGTGATATCATCACTGTCATTCCGCGGCCGCGGCGAGATCGTGAACATCTCCCACGGGCTGCAATCATAGTGACTGACGGTAAAAAAAATACATTATAAAAAAACATTTTTTCAATCCTATAGGGGTAAAAGCTGGCAGCTGGATCTTACTTGCCCTCACAGGAACATGAGTAGGGTTAGAATTTACATGTAGGCTCTAATTTCGACGCACAAACATGTTACCTTGCCTATAAGATACCAGACAATGTAAACGTGTGCTGTGTTTTTCCTCCAATGAGAATCACAGGCGCATTGTCTTAAAACCATTTGGTGGGTTCTAGAAGTGGGAGCTTCTGAAAGGGTAGAGATGGATTGTTAGGAAGTTTCTTTGCTTTTTAATTACTTTTTTTTAATTCAATAAACCCTCAATTTCATTTTTAACACTGTGTGCAGTAGGAATTTTCAATAATCCAATAGATGTATTTAAGCATTTTATTTTATTTTTATTTTTTGTGTGCCAGTGGAATTTTTTATGTTTTGAAAGGGAACGGTCCAAACCCTGGTCTTGTTATTAGCTTAACGTCGATATTTTTGTTAGATGGCATAATTAATTCATAACCCAATAACAAATGGCATGTGGATCTGGAAACGATCTCGCTTGGATTCGAACAAGCAACTTTAGGATTTGAAGTCAAGCACTAACCACTCGGCTACCTAGACAATCAATTATGTATTACTTTTAGACATGGGATATAAAATCCCCCCTTGTGGTGTGCCAAGTTCAATATATTGTAGAGCCAACAAACAAAGTCATTTGATCATACATTTATTCTGTTTCAGCATCGAAGTTGAAATACATGTGTGTGATGAGGTTAAAAATACAAAGAAAGATTTTAGATGCTCTCAAAAACTACTTGTTTCAAAAATGGGTTACTTTGCAGAAGTTACAACTGGTAAGCTAAATCTATGTATACTTTTTGACTTTTGCTTCTGCTTACTTTTCAATTTGGTTTTCCTTTAAGAAGTGGTTGGCACTGTGAATGATGTATACTAGCTTTGCGACAAAATTAAGTTATTGAAAGGCTAGTACACCAAGTAGTAAAATCAGGATGATATTTTAAATGAGAGTAAATAATAATTATTTATCAAGGTATAAATAAAACCTTGATAAATAAATATTGAGTTTAAATGAGTTGAAAACAAGTCAAACAAATTTTAAAATATATTTAAATTAACGATTGTTCTAAAACACTTATGTTTTGAGTAAAACACACTGATTTATGTTCTTTTTTATTCTGCTTATTAATTTATGGAATCTAATTGTAGGTCAGAATCTTGAAGATATGGACATCTCAGTCCACTGCGATATAACGATATTTGAATGGCTTATGAGATGGGTGAAGAAGGACGCTTCTAGACCAGAGTTAGCACCTCAGTTAGGTAATTGTTCTTTATGTTAACAAATAAATAATTAATAAATTTTTTAATAAGTTAATAATTAGTAAAATATGTAGAGTGCTAAACAGCATAAGCGGAGGTTTTTATGTATATTTTTTAGATGAATCATCAAAATTTGATATCCTTACAATGAAGTTGACTGTTTCGAACCAAAAAATATTTGTTTCAATCTCTGAAATGTTGTATTTTATGTGGGTACAGCCCAAAAACCTCAAACGTAAACCCCCACTAAGAGATACACATTTCAAGGTTAATTTAAAAAAAATAGTCAACTAAAAACCTTCCTTTTCGACATCAAATGTTATATGAAACAGTATTTTATGACATATTTGAGCATTTTTTTACTGGTACGTAAGAGAATTAATATTATATAAACTGTTAAAATTAAAAACGTTGTTAACAAAGTACCCTTTTTAAATAATTATTTTATTTTGACTGATGACGTGTTTTGGAAATGAAGTCCATTATAAAGTTAGCCGCCATATTGGAAAATGGCGTCCATTTTTGAAACATGGAATAGATATTTTTTAATCTCATTAAAAATAGTTGAAGTTCTCCGTTTAATGTTCTCTCTAAATCTAATAGTTTATGAGATACCAATGGTAGCACAGTTAAGTTATTCACCATATGTATATCTACATACAATCTGACTCACTGAAAAATCAATATTTTACGCCATTCATCTTAATATCTCTGGCACATTATTTCTTGGACTATCTTGACATTCTCAGCATGGAAATTCTTTTTTTTTATTTTGATTAACAAAAACCAAATTATTTATGCAAGTTAATGTTTTGTTTTATTTAGCTATAGTTGTTTAATCTTAAAACTGTGTGTGTGTGGTCTCTGTTAGTCTGTCCAAGAGTTGCCTGTAAGTTAAGCTCTCCATGAAGCTCCTGTCACAGCCAAGTAAACTAGTTCAAATCTGAGGCCGACCATGATGTGCTGAAAAGGTCGAAATTGCCAAGTAATTAAACATTTTCCTCTAAATTCTTCATCTACATTTTCACTTCAAATTATTTTTGCAGTTAATATGACACATACTTATTTATACAAATAACATGTTCATTTTACAAATACCAAGTTTCATGTAGATGCTGCAAATGTGATACCAGTGTTGGTCTCAGCTGCATTCCTACAGATGGATCCTTTGTTGAATGACTGCCTGCAGTTCTGTCAAGAGCACATGAATGAAATCCTACGACAAGCAACGAATCTCTCATGCTTGAATGACAGTATTATCACTAGGTAGTACAATATAACCATACAAATAAAGATGAATCTTCCACTTTACATTTTAAAGCTTACAGATAAATTAAAGTAACTTCTTGGCATTCTTAATTATTGAGGTTGTGATCATTCAAATCTCAGTATGTTGTCACTATAACAGTTCAGGCAGTAGGCCTACACATTTGTGTGCATGTTCCATTCATCTTAAAATCTTTCTCTTCCTCCACATCCCTCCTCTAATATTAAAGTTTGACACATGTTTATAAGCTTCTAGAGATTTGAGGGGTTTGCCATAAAATTTGTATTTGTGGATTAAGAAGTCTTTCAACTGTAGCGACTAGTTCATATTTTGCAGCACGCAAACAAACTCTTTTCTTACAAGGGTTTTAGTGGGTAGTGTATGGATCTTAAACTTGGTGGAGTCCCTCACTACAAGCTGGCTACCTGTGTACGTGAATAACAAAATAAAAAAATAAAAAACTGAGCAAACAATGTTCTCTTACCAAACATCAATGTGTTAAATCCCTCGTTTCTTTTAGATTGATTTTTTAATTCCTAGGATAGTCTTGCAGTTTCAACATTGTAATTTTGTCTATACAGTCATAGTTTACCTAACAAAAACCAAAATGTATTTTTTTCAATACTTTGATTACTGTGCATAACATTTTGGCGATCTTCACAGGTTGGCTAATCAGTTCACCAATGTTGAAATAGAAGAAATAAGAGATAAAAGAGACAAACTTCAGTCCAGACTGTTTTGTAAGCTGATCACATTCCTCGGAGAGCCAGAGCCTGATCAACGTAGAGGTCACTTTGCTTCACTGGCATACATGTTTCAGTGTGCCTACTGTCACAAGCTACTTCCACAGACTCTCAGCTTATCCGTTGCTTGCCGTTCCTCGAGCAACCGTATCAACTCCATGGGTCAGATTCAAGGCGTCCATGTCAGGTATTCATCTATTTTTTTCATTTTAAAATTGTTACTGTACACCGGAGCCCCACTGATACTTAACAATTTGTTGGGTAAAGGTTTCTGTATTTAAATGAAAAACAAAGAACACATCTGTCCAGCCAACTATGAATTGTACAAATGTTTTGATGACCGGGTAAAAGTTTGTGAATTGTACGTGAATTTTGTATGGAACAAAAATTTTGAACTATTGCCAACAGCCTATGGCCGAGCGACCATTCTTCAACAGCGTTCTTAAAGTTCTCCTTCAAGATCATCTTGTAGTTAGATGAACGCACCATCCCGCTCAGGTAGATAATCAGGGTAGATAATCACAGGTACTTTCATGGTTGCAGAAGACAATCACAATGTAACCGTTGTCACACAAGCACCTGGCTGATAATTTGAAGATAGCTGGTTAAGGTGTTGTCGTGGTTGCGAGAGCAATATATGAACATTTACAGTTACTAAAATGTGTTGCTTTTTTTGTCATGCAATTTTTCTTCATTTCTGGCTAGTAGAAACTATTTCCTAATCTGAACATTACTGAAGGAGACCCAATTTTGATTCAAGTCAGAGGAGACTGTGGTTAATTTTGGTTGGACTCTAAAGTGTAGGTCTCAAGTGACTCTGTCAAGGGAGGATCACTTTTCTGAAGAAGATTTTACGCAAACTGTTAAAGTTTATCAGGTGGATGGACACATCAACCGGTTGGGGTGTGCAACCTTCCAACCTGGATATGTTTTGTAAATCAATAAATGTTGATATTAAAATAATAAATAACAAAGTTTTCAACATGCATCCAGACTATATGGTTGTTTAAAGGAACCCAGATTGGAGTGTAACAGAGTGGATACGGCAGGTTCGAGCAGAACTGGGCTGTTGGCGTAGCGTCTATTGGCGACTCTGGGGACATACTCATTGGCTTCAGTGCTACGTCTGTCACCTGTACTATCCAGTATCACAAACCGACTGGTGCTCTTACCACCCCGACTCACCACAGTTTTTTATCATGGAGCAGCACAGGACAATGTCATTTCCCATAGGTAATATAGAAATCAACTAAAAGTAAAAACATCAAATCTTACACTTGAGCTGGCTTCTAATTCAGCTATTTGAAAAATGTGTTATTGTTTTATTTACCTTCTATCGGATTCCGATGCCTTTCTGGTTACCTGCAGGTTTGTTGTGACGGGGGTATTTTATTAGTAGGATGGTGTTTAGTGCCCCATAAAAATTATTTATTTATTCTTACAAACTGCCATCTCAGTTTTAAGCTTTACATATTAAATTCTACAGAGCTCTATAGTAATTAAATGCTTTTTATTTATAGGGAGATATCCATGCTGCGGTGAAAGGGCTTACCGGTTTGAAGTTCTCCAGAATACAAATGTGAGTAAAATAGGAGGAGTGAAGGCAAAAGTAAATACAATAATAAAAATAGAAATACAACACATGGTAACTGTTTTGATTATTAAGAAGCTAATATATCAAATCAACTAATAAAAATTTTAAAATGTAAAAGTTTAAGAGAAAACAATACAGAAGATAGTGAGTGATTTACTTTTTTCTTGGTTTTCTAGGGATGCACTTATCGTTCCCATGTTCCAATAGTAGACTCCAACATAAGTTTTGCCATTCAAAAAATCTTCCAGACACATCGGCATCTCATAGCTATAGAGCCTCCCCGTACCGTCTTCCAAGAGCGTCTCACTCGTTTAGTTAGATCTAATAGAGGTAAATTAAAATACACACACTTCTTTCATATAATTTTAAATTTCCTTTAAATGAAAGGTTCAACATTCTACTAGTATCCAACTTATTTGATCAAGTACATTGATACTGATCCTGCTAGAATTGCTGGTGGATGTGCAAAATGTATTTTAACTCAAGATAAGTATCGAGTCTGAATTTAACGAACAGTGTTGTCAAAATAATTAAGTGACACTTATTTATTCATACAGTCGCGTTAAAATGGACAAAACATCCAACATATAATTTAATGTGTCTAAACAAATTTTCAAATGATAACATGTTAAATTTCCTAAGAATAAAACCTATAGGCTGCATAGTATTCCTATCTAGAATAAAGAAATTATGCTTTTAAAGAATTGAATTTATTTATTAAAGTATAGTTTTGGCAAGAACATAGAACAAACACATAGGAAAGATAAAACAAATTAATTTCTTTTTACAGATGGTAGCAATATAGAAGACAACAAAGACTGTGTGCCTAATACTTCCCTCTGGTGGCATGGACTAGAATTAGCTCCATCATGCTACAAAACTGCTTTAATCTCCAGAATTTGGGAAAAACCAAAAGAATCCAAGAGTAAAGCACACTGTGAGTATAACTAAGTAAATTTTAGACAAACAAAATTAACATTACTAAAATAAAAAGCCAAGGAAAGAAGCTATTATCAATGACTTAAAGTTATCATTGTAGAAATAAACAACCACCAGTTTTATTCTTTCAAGGAGATCAACTCACTTTACTTGAGTGTATGCTTTGCAACATTAATATGAAACTGGGCTTAGGGGTAGAAAGCTGTCCTCGAGTGTCTAATCAGCAAGTGTACAGCGAAGTCTCAGGCTCAAGCGAGAATGCAACTTCCTCCCCAGAAGACACTGAACGTGATTCATCTCCCAGTTTAGGGGAGGATAATTCTGAAGATTCTCTACTATGTACTTCTCCAGTACAAAATACAAACAAGAAAAACTGCTCCATGTTCGTATACTGGTAAGCTCAAAAATTATAATCAAAACTAAATTGTTATACATATTATTAATTTTTTTAATACATTTTCCCTACAAAATAAGTGGTTGATAAGTAAATGTTTACAAATTTAGAACCAAACAATAATTTATTTAAATGTATTTTTTTTAGTAAAAGACATGACTTATTCCCAAATATTTTAATTCCTTCAATGCTAGAGCCAGTCTTAGGCATGTGAGAACTGTGAGACCGCACAGTGTCCCGCACTTCAATCTTGTTACTTGTGGGTGTTCGCCTCCGCTGTCCTTAAGAAAGGGGGCTTCTCCGGATTTATTTCTGTTCTTCACATCATCTTCAGTCATCA
This sequence comes from Macrosteles quadrilineatus, assembly GCF_028750875.1. NCBI lineage: Eukaryota > Metazoa > Arthropoda > Insecta > Hemiptera > Cicadellidae > Macrosteles > Macrosteles quadrilineatus. The sequence continues at coordinate 70,479,072 of NW_026542600.1, read as the reverse complement.
ACAGCCTCGAAGAAATAATTTATTTTGTAGTAGGGTCTTGTTACGAAGAAGTCTTTAAGTTTATTTTTAAAGCCGTTTGTGTTTTGAATATTTTTTAACTGATCTGGGAGGTGGTTGAAAAATTTTAGTCCTTTGTAGTTTGGATGGTTTTTAGATTTTTTAAGTCTAATGTATGGTAGGTCAAATTGTTGTTTTCTTCTTGTGGTGTGGTAATGTATGTCTTCTCTTCTATTGTTGTTTGATGTTAAGGAATGGATGATGGTTTCGTAGATGTAGATGGATGTTTCTGTTAAAATTTTATCGTCGATAAAGTATGGTTCAATCACAAAGATAAGCACTTGGGGCAGAAAAAATTGCACTTACCCTTTACTTTAGTTGGCCACATATTTATATCGTACCTTATTCACCGTAGCTAGCATATAACGTATGAATGGGTTTGTCAATTTGAAACTTGGAAATAAATGCTCTAAACTGGTGATATTGCATTAAAACTCAACTTAGATTAGTTTTACAGGATGTTTAAATACCAAATTTAAACTGGAAACCAAGAGTATTAGAAATTATGTCTTCTTTTTTTGCTATCCCAGGTTCAAGAACTTGAGTTATTGTAATTATCTTTGTTACTGCCTTTGTTCTTGAGAAAATGTGAATTTTTGTATCAGCTTGCATTTACCAGCTTGTGTGGCGTCAGGGGTCTTCTTAAGTTGTCTTCTTATCCCTTGGACTATAGTACAGTGTTTCCCAACCTTCTTCCGTTCAGGGCACACTAACTAGAACACGTTTGTAGTCACGGCACACTTGTCTACAAAAATATTGTTGCTTAAAATTACATTTAGTAAGTGCATAAAAAACTCTTTTTTCAATTACATCTTACTCCGTAAAACCTGTTTTTTTTACGAATGGTTGACAAGCAGACTCTCATATCGCCTTCCAAAGACTTAAGTTGAGAACGGGTTTTGGTCTTGATTGTGTTCATTGATGAGAATGCAGCTTCCCAAATGTACGAAGTAGTAAAGTGCAATATTGCTTTCATGGCCTTATTTGAAATCAACGGATACTCCTTTAGAAAAGTAATCCAAAAAGATGAGATATCAATATTAACTTTGGTTTTCTTCAGTTTTGATTCTGCTTCCGCATCTTCAACTAATTTGGAGTAGCCTACTGTAGCTTTAAACCTCGATAATTTTTTTTTTTTTTTTTTTTTAAATTAGGCCTACTTTCTTGGCTTCATACAGCTGGTTGCAGCCGTTTCATTTCCTATACAACGTTGTGTGGACATGGAGGCCATTAAATGTGTTATCCACATTTTTGGCTCTCATTTCCTTAATTTACTACTCTATGATTACTGCCAGATAAAATAAAATCGCTAGATGCAGACGACTTTTAAACGTTACCGGTGACAAGAGAAGCTATTGATATGCTTGCAAGTGATTGACAGGGAAATTAGTAATCAATTTAGTTTCTTTATTATATCGATAGTGTTTCAACTTGGGTTTTAATGGAAACCAACACTAAACCTTAAAATAATGAGAAAGCTGGTCTATCAACCTTTGCTTCAGCTGTTGATTGTGGTTCATCATCACAAGCCCTTCCTTGGTTAGATTACAAAGATTTTTCAAAGGTTTACTAAATTAACAAAGAGGAAATTACCTGATGTGATTTAAGATATGCCTAGACTAAATGATAATTGTAACGAAAAAATCTCCATATAAAATTAAACTTACATTGAAAAAATAGCATAGGTAGTTTGCTCCTGCTAACAGCTCTTGTATAGGACTATTCTTAGGCTATGCTATGGTTTAAGACAAATACCAAGTTCCAAGTTCAATTATTAGGAATATATCTGTTTAGTCCTTAGCTTGCAAGAACAAGCCTACTATAGCCAACTTGTTACAAAGCCAAGTAGGCCTACATGTTATTTTTATTTAACAAATTTCCACATGTTTAAATTAAAAGCCGATTTCAGGATAAGTTGCTGAATACTGTTTTCTGTACCAACTAGGTTGAAGCACAATTTGCCCTATGCATAATGACAATAAAAGACGATTTCTTGACATTAACAAGTGTTATTCATAGAACAAGTAACTTATTACTATGGTTAAAAGTTATAGCGATGTCGTTTTTAACATTAAAAGTAAAGAAAGGCAATAAACTCCAATTTCAGTAGGCTAACTTAGGCTCTGTAACACAAACAAGTATTTTTTTTTTAATCGTTTTACAGTTTTATAGGTCTTAATTGTTTATATAAAACATCTATAAATGAATCTATATTAAAGAAACAAAATGAGCTTTTAAAATATAGTTTGGTTGTATGTCCTTTCAACCTAATGAAATTTACATATAAGATGCTTAAAAATAATGCAATATTTAAAAATAAGTGCTAAATATGATGGGAAACCCAACTGTTTGGTTCTGTTGTTGAAATGTTAGGTATATAATGCCAACAAATTACATACAATCTAGGAATAATTTGTTTTCCAAGTAATGTTAGATACAATCATTGACTATATATACCTGTAGGTATATATAGTCAATGATACAATACTGACATTTTTTGTTTAAATGTTTGTTCAATAAAAATGTAGTTGTTTGTTCAATAAAAATGTAGTTGCAATTAATTTTACATTTACCTAATGTGCGTGGAATAAAAAGTAACGTCTTTGGAAAAGTAGCTAAAATTGTAGCTGTAGCTACATTTCGTTGTAGCTGTAGTTGTAGCTAGCTACTTTTTCGGAACTGTAGCTGTAGCTGTAGCTAAGCTACTTTTTTGGAAATGTAGCAGTAGTTGTAGCTAGCTACATTTTAAAAGTAGCTTCCCCAACACTGTCCTAATCAGCCAATTGGCCTTTCCTTAACTCCTAGCCTATTACGAGATCAATTTTTTTTACTACCGGTACTTAAAATTTCGCGGCACTCCTACAGAGGCCTACTGGCACACCAGTGTGCCGCGGCACACCGGTTGGGAAACACTGCTATAGTAGGTATATATATATTTAAATGTGATCTGTAAGTATCATTCAGCTTAAATTTAAATGATAAACTGACACTTTTGGTTAAATTTGTATGAAGAGTAGTAAAGAAAATCCTCAACTTTAAAATTGTAGTCTTCAACCCAAGATACTTTCCTTGAAGCAAGTAAATGTACTTTTAAATAGTTCATACTTCAAATTTAGTGAAGCTAAACATTTCATAGATTTGTTGTATAATTAAAGGTAATTTTTTGTTGGATTTCACAAATATGTTACATTAATATTGCCTATACAACGCTTATCATTCAGTCAGTCAACTACAGAAAACGTTTTGTAAAAAAGTATTGTATTAAATAGCAGTTTGTTCTACTTTTGTCATCATAATATAATCATTGATTCGTATAATTAACAACTGCTAATATTGAAGAGTTTTAATAGCTAGGCAAACAGTATGTCACAGTTTATAGTTATGTTATATTTAAGACGGTACCACAGCATTGTTTTCTGGTTTAGTCCTAACCAGCCTAACCAGTGGTTGGCTCGATATTCAACCCGTTACAATCAAGATAGTCTGCGAGATTACGAGGAGTGGTCTCTAGGCACTGTGGTGGGATTGTTATCTCGAAGACATGGGGACTTGCGAGGGTCACTACGTGGAAAATGGGGTCCTCATATCACACCTCTAGGTAAGTTTGTTGTTTAAAAGTGGATTCTAAAAATAATACTCCTTGTTATTTTATTGATAACCTAGTTTATGTAGTAAGAATAAATAAATAAATAAATAAATAAATATGCCTTTATTCATCAAGCGTTTCTCAGTACAAAAAAAATATCATAATGTGAAGCTGCTTTTCAGAACAACTTTCATCAATAACACTAATTAAACCAACAAATAAATAAATAGAACAATAACAAAACAAAAAACAAGACAATGTAAATAACAATAATCAACCATCAGCTTACAATTCTTTTATCTTAACTCTAAGGATGACAAGGCATATTTTTTGAGGCCAGAGGGGAGGTCGTTGTACAGCTTTGGGTCGAAATACGAGAAGCTTCTCTTTCCAAGCTCAAGCCTCATTCTTGGAAAGTGAAGCTGGAGACTTCCATGGCGGGTACTGCGCTGAGAGACCTCCTCCCGGAAAGAGAGCCTTTCAGTGTAAGGTTTGCCTAATCATTCAGCACTCTCAATTGACAAACAGGACTAACTTAGTGTTATCATGATTTGTTGTATGTCAGGAGGCACTTATGTGAGACTAGAAGCACAGTGGAGAGAAGGTCATATGCATCTCTACCAAGGCTCCAGAGTACCAGTCATTACCAATTCTAGAGGAAGACCTATCATCTCCACTAGAGCTCGCCCCAGAAGCAATCTTCGTTGATCCTGAGTCACTGCTTAATCTCCTAACCTAACCTAACTCATCACTGCCTACTGAAAGAATGTCAAATAGTTTTCTTAAAGTTTGTAACCGGTTTAGTGATTTGGGTTTTTATTGAATAAACTTGTATTTAACACAATCAATGGCTTTGTAGTCCATATAACAAACCTACCTCTTACAACCACTTAAAATGAAATATTGCTCTGTCCATAATATCAGCCATATTTTTGTAAATTGCTGGTTTTTCAATGTTAGCCTGTATAGGATATGTTTTTGTTTACTTATGCATAATTATTAGGTTTATTTTCACAGCTACTTTCAGACAACTTTAATGCATAGCTCATTCAAAGATTGTGAATAAAAAAAACACCAATATAAAAAATAAACATAAAGATGAAGTGATACTCACTGTTGAAAGTATCTAGTCTTACACTTTTATAATAGAACCAGAACCAATGTGAAAAAGCTGTTAACTATTGGGATAATTTTTGAATAGCGGCGAGTGAATAAAAATAATACCACATATAAACCAGAAGAGTTTGGTTTTTACTGCCATTTTAGTTAATTATATCATAATTTTGACACGTCTGGAATAGAAAACAACACAAAACTATTGTTTTTCAATACTAAGGATTTGGATTAAATTTATGGTGGAATCAAGGTTTATAAATAATAATTTAACACCAGCTTTAACAAAAGACTGTATTCACAAATGAAATCAAAATTTACAAAAGCTTATAACTACTATTAACAATTATCACATGAGGAAATGTTGTTTCCATAACAAAACTAGTTCAATTTGTATTATTTTGTACTAGTTATTTCAAATTTGGGTTTTTTTTCTTTAAGACTAAACTTCACGAATAAACAGTCTTAAGCAGTATACTGACGTATTATAATTTGGAACAAAATTTAAAAGACCTCCCTGGTAAAAATGAAGTAATACAAATTGAATAACTAGATTAACTCATTGTACAGTGTAAGAAAAAAAACTTAAAAGTCCTCTGGTAAAAATGAAGTAATAAAACTTGAATTACCTTCTTAACTCAAAATAACAGAAACTCAAATAGAAAACATAATATGAGGAAGCAGTCATCTTAAACCAATAAATCCTCCCAGTTACAATGTGATAAACAGTAGCAAGTTGTAACATAAAATTATAAAAGGGTAAAAAAAACCTCAAACTAAATCCATAAAACAAAAAAACTTAAAGTTGATGGTAGTTTGAACACGTTTGTTTAATTATGTTGTACTGAAACTTAAGTTAAAACAGAAGAAATATCAAATGGAAAATATTATTTTTTTACAAACTATTTATTTAGAACAAACAAATCTTAAATATGCAAACTCAAACTTATCTGGATGTGCAATACAGATTATCCGGAAATAAAGTGTCTTAGTTTATTGCATAACTAGAGTACTGTTGTAGAAATTTATTTTTTGCATAGTAAAATTAGTTAATTACAATACATTTTTATGAATGAACAGACAATTACATTATGTTTAAGCTATCTGGGAGGATAAACTTAAATACTTCCTCATAAATTTAAAAGGTAATTGAACATGTTTCAAAATAAACCATGGCTTGCCAAAAAATTCTATAAATTTTCTATTACTAGCATTTTGAGTATTGTGAGGTCTGGTGTAAAATGTTTATAAAACTACAAAGGCACTACTGTACTTTGAACCATAAAAAAATACAAAAAAAGTTTGTCTAACAGAAAGTATTGAAAACCTAACATTGTCTGACAATAGTTAAGTCAATCCTGGAACTAAAATAACACCTTTTTTGACTCCACACACTTACACCGTACCTTCTTATTGAGATATGAGTACATATTCAACTGAAATTACACTAACTCATAAAGTCACAAAGGCATAACTGTGGATCAAGGTACAAAATGTAAAAAAAATACAGTCCACCATTATGAAAATTGACACTAAACTGAGATATGGTGGAATGAAAAATAACATGGATTGACTATCTTTGGCTCTTCATAGTTCATTAAATAAGAGTCTATTCATTAATGAAATGTAATAAACAACTAAAACTTAACTTTATTTCTTGAGAAAATTGTTTCTTATGAAAGTTTAACATAATGTCTCATTAAGGGTTCGGTAAAAACATTTTTAATTAGTACTCGGGATGTAGACACTGGTTGATGCAGTAATTATACTGAAGGCCAGGGGAGCGGAAAGGCACACTGAGGTCTGCTGCCCGGCCAGGGCTCCCACATCACTCACCGTCCTACAACAACAACAATCATGATGAGTATACAGAGTAAGCTGTATTTATTCTACTGGTAGCCAGCATACAATAGACTTTTTTATATAAAGTCAAACACTGTCTGGGGAGTCTAAAAATATTTTCATTTCAGGTTTCATACCTGTGGTTAAAATGTATCGTTTCTGGTAGCTCATTTTTAACTGAATTTATCTAATTTAATAATTCTAGAATATACAACCCTGTCTAAGTTTTTAAATTTTGAAATGTTTCTTACAAGAACTGTGTGGATGAGGGATTATGATAATGTGAATAATCCGTTTTTGTAACCTGAGTATAGATTTTATGCCAGTAGCTTGAACCTGTAAAATTAAAATGATACCATATCTTAATACAGACTCCACATAAGTATGATGAACGGCTTTAAGTGTCTCAATAAAATGAATGTAGTCCCTTATCATAATTTTTTAAATGTACACTGCTTCAATTAAACCAGCCCAACCCAAATATGCGGTTAACAATTGAAAACAATCATCAGTTCACTTCAAGGCCTGACATTTAGACATGAAATGTAGCTAAAATCGCAGTCCAGCGTTAGAAATACTTTGTTAAAGTTCCAAATAGATCATGAATGGTGTTCGTTCAAGGGATATTTTCCTATACTTTAAATCATTTAAGAGCAGATTATACACAATTTCAATCTTTAAAGGTCATATTTATCTATTAATAAGAGGTCATAAATTTTTTTTGTGCTTGAAAGGGTTAAAATTTGCCAAACGCTTTTAAATATCGTACTATGAAATGAATGGTTATATATAAGTCACAGATACTTAAATTTCCTGGCTCTTGACACTTTGAGACTGTTACATGTACTTTCAATTTCAAAATTTTTAAAAAGTTAACTGTAAAAAAATTGTTAATTGTCAAATTTTACTGTAATTTTCAGTATTTTATTCATCAATTTCTATTGCAATTTTTATATTTTATGACTATTTACGTTTGAAACATTATTTGAAGCAAATAAGGGTTAAGCTTAACTCATTCATATCATAAATTTAAAGAAATATTACAGTTTTAATGGTTACGAGTCTAGATGTTTTCCAACATGGGTAACTCTTAGTATGGAAAATAAATGGGAGATATTGTAGAAATATGATTTATTGTTCTATATTTCATGTAATTGTGTAGCTTTTAGAGTATAATTTATTAAAATCGGTCGGTAAATAGATTGCATACAGCCAAAACTAAATATGTAAACCAAACTCTGAAAATAACTCTTAAATTTTTGCCCTGCAATAGATCTCAAGAGATAAAACCTTTTGTTTTCTGTGTATGTGTCCGTTAGCACGATAACTTGAGCAAAAATGATCAGATTTTGATGAAATTTGGTACAAACGTGAAGACCTACGTTTATTCGAACAAGTTCACGAACCAGCATAATTGGGCCATGGGAACAGGGGGTTATGGGAGGTTATATGGGGTAAATAGGTTTTTTCCCATTTTTGAACCTAAAAACAAAAAAAAATGCTATTTCTTTCTAAACCATTTTGTAGAGCAAAGTAGTATATTAAAGCGTTCTTATATGCCTAACGGTCATGGAGAAAATTGGGAAAAAGTGTAATTAAAAATTCCCAAGTTATTCTTAAGGAGAAAGTGAAAACAGTTGTAGATTAGGTATCTAGGTGGATTAGGAATCTAAAATGGTCTGATCATCAAATACAAACTCTTAGCTTGTCTCTAGCAAAAGCACTGTTTGGTCTAAGGGTGGTTTATAAGTCTTCGGGTTTGCATGCAGCTCTTGCTAGGTCTTCCTATGGTATTATCTCATGGGGCAGCTCCCCCATTACCAAGAATATTTTTATCTTACAAAAAATTGCCGTTAGAATTTTAGCTGATACCAGACCATGTTCCTCTTGCCGCCCCCTTTTTATTCAGATGAAACTCTTGACAATTTATGCAGTTTATATTTTTCAACTGTGCATCTTTGTAAAAAGAAATTATAAGGAATTTATGTTTAAAAAATTACACTCATCAATATAACACCCGACACAGGAATGATCTTCAATATCCTGTGCATAGAACAGCTCTGTATGAAGGATCGCCATGGTACATGGGTAGGAAAATTTACAATAACCTCCCAGATCAAATTAAAACTGAAGAAAATATGCCATCCTTTAAAAGAAAATTAAAATCTTATCTCATTCTCTTGTGTCCTTATTCCCTAGATGATTTTATAAAAACTTAGCTTTAGGTTTTATGGATTGATAAAAACAAAGAATTTAGCATAAGGTATTAAGTAGTATTGACATGGCATATGTTTATATGTGTAAATCACAATCTTGTAAACTTATGTGACGAATAAAGATTTCATTTCATTTCATTACTTGTTTATGGATATACTCGTATGTTGATAAAATTTGGCAAATTTATTTTTTTCATCTTTACTATTAATCTATTGTCAAAAAAACCTTTTTCCTTCCCTGTAGAAGCAAGTCTAAGCACTCGTTAAATCTAATGTTATTTAAATTGGGAATGCAAATGTCTTATTTATAGAAATATTTTAGTAAAAATGTAATCAGACAAGTTGAAATGCGCTTAGACTGCAGGTTTGCTGCTGTGGGGGTATTACTTATTTCTTCCTTAATTTTCTTCGTCGCCAACTATCGTGTATGCCTATTTCTTTTATAGGCTACACGATTGTATATTTCCTTTATATACCTTATATAGTTATCACCTTCAACATGGTAGGTAAAATAATTATAAGTGCATCTTGTGATGGTTCAACATGGAAGAATTTATTCATTGTTAGTTCATTAGTTAAAATAGTAGTGGTGGGGACCACGGCCTCATGAATATAGTAAACACCAAGGAGTATACAACTGACATATACTACTTGATACATTACATGTGGAAAAATGTAATAACATCAAGCTGCCTGAAATGCTTTCCTCCACTTGACATAAGCAACAACAAACAACAAAATCTCCCTACACCTGACAACGTGCAAACAGTACCAGCAACTTCTTACAAACTGCAGATATCCAATAAAATCCAAACAACTTTTAAAATTTGAAAAATAAAAAATAAACTACAATTTGAAAATTTGAAAAAAAAACTCGGATCCAGCCTAAGATCCGATTTTTTGTGGATCCGATCGAACGTCGGTTCTAGCTCAGATCCGGCGGATCCGTTAGTCCGATATCTGGATCCAACCATCACTACTATAGGTTACTTACTGTCTTCACAATCCTGATTTTGTTATAGCACTACAACTATTTCGGAGATTACTCCATCGTCAGGTGTGTAGTGGTATACTAAATTAAAGTACTGTGGTATTTACATTTTTTACCAGATTTCTTCAATTTCATTGTGTTAATTCCTAATAAGTAGTAGGTACATATACAACACAAAAACATTTAAGCACGTGCATGGCTAGAAAACTGATGACCAACTGCAGTCAGGTTACCTTGTTTATTGTTCCTCTTGACCACCATTGTGGCTGCTTCATGCTCAATGCTTTGACGAAGAAGGCAAGTTAGGACAAACTCTCCAGGATAAACTCCTGTAAAATGTACATAATCAGATAAGATATTTTAATAAATCACAAATTCTATAAATAGTACACTCTTTCTAATCTGGCACGATATGGGAGAAGATGGTGTGAAATAACATTCAACATGATTTCCCTAGGATCAGCATTAAAATCTACTTCAAGATGCTTTATATCTTCACACAATCCAATTACCCAAAAAATGCCACTGCGTTATTAAGAGGACATAATAATAAATTTAATAAATGAAAGAGATCATCAGTCCAGGAATCATTACTATCGGAGGATTATTGTTGGCTGATGAATAGTTGAATAACTAGTGATAACTGTAAAAAATTAAATATTAACTGTGTTACCTAAATTAGAACGAAGCACATCTGCGACCAGATGATAGTCTTTGGGCACTGCGATAACAAAGTATGAAAGGGGTTCCATATCTAGCATGAACTTGAGGGAGCGTCGTTGTCGATCTACGCTGCCTCCAGCATACTCAATCATTCCTCTTAGGGCATTGCGTCCTGGTATCACACAAGGAGACAAGAAAAACTTCTTGCCTTTGAAGAGATTTCGTCGGTTGGGCATGGAGAGTGTATGGGCCAACTTGAAATTGTATTGCTTTTCCAATTCAGGGTTTGAGTAAATGTAAGGAGACTCATCTGGAAAAGGAAAATGTTTGATTTTTAGATTTCTTCCACTCATAATGGATATACATCATGACTTAAAAATGCAATTAATTTATTGTTACTAGTGTTCTCAATTTAGTTGTATATAAGAATGTGCAGCCTTTCTTTCACATACAAGATAAATATGTATCTATTTAACACATATATATATAAACTAAGTTCTATAGTCAGAGGGCAAATTTATAATTTTTTTCCAATTTAATATGAGGCACTATATTATAATTGTATAAGGTGGGTCATTTATAGTCAGGTCTCACTGGTATCAGTCTTTTGGCTAGGAAAACTTTATAATTTTATCAATTACTCTATACAAGTAAATGAATCACCAGGAAAGTATCCAAGCAATGTTAGGGTGAAAAATCATCTGACTTTGTAATTACTCGATGTTGTCATCATTAAATTCAGAGCAGCTCTTTTTCAGTTCTGGTTTTACTAGGGTATAATTTTGTACGGGGCTAAATGGATATGGTTCATTACCAACAAATTGTGAGCGAGCAAAGCTGTCAGTGACCCATTGCAGGTTGACAATGTGCTTGCAAGTGGTAACACTCTCGTACAACTTGACTGTTATTCCCATCCCTACCATCACCAGATGTGTGGCTTCATTAGGGCCTTGCACCAACACTCCGCCGAGCATCACCACTTTCTGAAAGTAATGTAAGTAATTAAAAAACAATAGTAAAAAGAATTAGGAATAAATCTTATGTTATAGCACAACCATCAATTAGCTTTATACATAACACAATTGTACATGAAGATATTGGAACCCATAATCGCTTCTAAAGACTTGCCGTGGAAGATGAGGCTTTCGAAGATGATGTTGTAAATGCTCAAATTTGTCAAACGCCCTCTAACGAAAAATACTTGTTTACACTGACAGCCTTGGGAAAGATTTAGCTCGGCATCTAAACAAATCCCAAAAGCAGTATGAAACAGTAGGATTTCTTAGACCAGGTGGTCGAAGAAATCAGATTTAAATACAAAAAAATTGAGGGTGAAAATCTGAAAGAGGAAGATGCTTTAGTGATCATTTGTGGTACAAACGATGTTGCTAAGAATGAAGCAGATGACTGTGTTGAAGGAATATCTACTTTCTAGGAAAAAGTCAAGCAAAAACTGTGTGTATAAGTAGATTTATGAGGTATGACTTAGACCAAATTGGTCATGCCTTAATAATGAAGTATAAAGAACCAACCTACGACTGAAAGAACTATGTCAAAAACACAGCAATGCCTATTTTGTGGAGGCTAACAAGGCTGAAAGACATTTGCATACTTGCCAAGGTCTCCATCTTAACAACTTGAAGTGGCTTGCCTATAACATAGCTGAGACTGTTGCTGCAAAGGAGTACGAGTGTCCAGTGAGTACACATGATGAACAACCTCCCCCACCTGGCACCGAGTCTCCATTGGGAAACGTCTCTCCACGAACACAAAGCAACGTACCCTAGGCCTATCTGAATAATGTCTTAGTAATTATCGTTGTAATGTTCAATCTATTAGATATAAGATAATCTTATGAACGAACCTAGAAGGTGAGTCTACTCCTAGGCCTAGCCTACATTTGGGTAGGTCTAATGTCAGTACAAATGCCTATCTATTGAGTATTCAAATGATTAACATGCAGTCGAGGCTACATAATAAACTGTGTGAACTGGAAATTATTTTAAATGAAAACTACTCTACTCATGTTATCTATGAAAATGAGAATTGGCTCCTGATAGAAAAAATTTAACTCTTTGTACCGGTACCTAAAGGCTTAGCTTCCTTTTACTGTAGCCATTCTCCTTATGGGGGTTCTTCTATCTTTGTGACAAAAGATACATTGTTTGAGCAACTAGACATTACCAAGTATTGCCTCAGCTTCACTGTGAAGCTTATGCGGTTAGGCTAACAAAGCTGAATGTTTAAGAACTGTTACTAAACAAACACTTATGTTTATATAATCATGATAGACCAAAAAATATACAGAATTAATCACATTACGACGAATTGAAAAACTCTTCACTTCTTATAACTAAATAAATACCATAACGTAACACATTTAACTAAAAACAAAAAAATAAATAAAACCAACATAGCACTTATGACTGCAGAGTGCAAATTCATAGACCAAGTGAAATACAAAGTAATGACAATTATAATCTCTAACAGATATAGATCGATGTATAAGAGCAAACAAAATGCACCCACCTTTGCCTCTTCTTTTAGTTCATCTCCGTATATCCCGGAAAATAGTACGTAAGGTCTTTTTTCAGGAGGGGGCGGGTTATGGTTGATGACTTCGATCCCTTCCATCATGCAGTCTTTGTTCTCGTTCACGTTATTATCTACATAATGACTTGGAGGCACTATCCTCGGTTTCTTTTTACGTGGATTAGGTGGATTGTTTTTCAATCTTTCATATGACTCCTGAGTCACATTGATTGGTGCCTTCCAAGCCGCTAGAAAAAGAATTAGCTCTTGTTGACAATATGTTCTATACATAGTTAACTTCTTTAGATAGTAAAATTATTTTATATTATTTTGTCTGCAAATAATTGTTATAATGGGCATATATAATTTCAAATCTAAAAGACCACAATGTTACAAAGCACTGTGGAGTTATTTAATTAATTATCAATTTTATTTTACAAATAGAGCATGCTACTGCAGGGGAAAGATTGTATTGAATAGCACTACAAGAAAACACATAACAAAGTTTGGTATTTTATTATTACTGTCTTTAGCAAAAAAAGAACACTTTGTACTGCAAATTTTCACTGTATCAAAAACTTTTACACAGACAATTCCCATGATTAATTGTTACCCTTGACTTCATTTTTTTCTAATGATTTGCACATTGAATATTTTAGTTTTTGGCTATTTCTTTACTTGACCAAAGGAGAATATACATAATGAAACCTTCCCAATATTGCTTTAATCTAAAAACTAATACCTCAGATTACCCAGCACTAAAATTAGCCGGTGAAGATATACAAATTATTGAGAACATTAAATTTCTAGGGTTATACATAGACAGTAAATTAAGCTGGAATGATCATATTGATCATGTGGCAAATCGAATGTCAACAGGCCTATTTGCACTTTATCAATTATCAAAATTTTGTAAACTTGAATCACTAAAATTGGTTTATTTTGCTCATATTCACTCACATTTATCCTTTGGTATAAGTATTTATGGAGGAACATCACAAGCTAATTTAGACAGAATTTTAATTCTCCAGAAAAGAGCAATCCGCATTATGTTAAATTTAAATTTGGATTGGCAAGATTCTGCTAAGAAAAAATTTGAAGAACTAGGCATAATGACTGTATATAGCTATTATATCTATCAATGTATATTATATACTGTCCAAAATTCAAATAATGTCTCACTGCACTGGTAGGGGATTCTCATCAATACTGTACCAGAAACATAAATAACTATGCAACACCTTCCCATAGATTAAGATTTTTTGAAGAAAAAAAAACCAATGTATATGGGTATAAAATGTTATAATGCTCTTCCAACAAAATTAAAGGACCATACAAAAACTACCAAATTTAAAAATAAGATAAAAATGTACTTTTTAACTAAACCCCCGTACTCAAAGAATGAATATTTCCTTCTACATAATATATTAGAATAAGAACATTTTCAATAGTGATTATGTCTTGAACTTTTTTAGGATTAAGTATTATGATTTTGATCCAATGTAATGACGCCATTTGTGCACATGTTTGCAAATTATGAATAAAGTTGATTTCATTTCATTTGCAAGTATTTAAATTTATGTATCTGCATTCCTTTCTCCGATTTTCTATTAGTGTCTCTGCAAACATGAGACGGTTTGTCTCAAAATTTCCATTATTTCAAATTGACCCTTGAATTTCTTAAAAAGATGTTTAAAATAAATAATAGGCTATAGGATAAATTTAAGTAAAATACTTTGTTGAGAATAATAAATTATTATAATTACCCATTAGATGAGGGACAAGGATATACTCGATGCGAAAAGGATTTCCCAAGTGATACTGCTGGTATTTGTGGCTATCTGGTTGTTGAAGACAGGAATAATGGCCAAACAATATTTCATTCAACCATTGGACATTGACAACAGATTTGCCCAACTCTCTTGCTCTTCTGTATTTACTGCCATCAGGCCTAAAATTACAAACAGTCAATCAATAACTTAAAGGCATGTTTAGAATAAACAACAGAGCCCAGCAAACTACTCAAACACTAGGCTAATTCACTGAGCTTTACTTGTTTAATATCCAACCATGCTATTTTAACTGCTAATATAACTTAAATTAAATTAATAAAATTAAAATAAATTAATGATAATATAATAAGGGTATAATAAATGTAAAACTTAAAGAAATATGACTTGGTTCTGGAAATATTTTAGTCAAAATGCAATCATACCAATTTAAATTCACTTAGTCTGCAGGTTTGCTGCGGAAGGGGTATTTACTTTTTAGGATAATTGTATAACAGAGGGAAAAGACCATAGGAGAGGTTTATTAATTTCTCTTAATAGATATTGTTATTTCAGGTGGAATAACACTTTTCCAAAAATGTCTCCTTAGCAAGATATCCGCCAATTTGATTTTTGTGTTTAAAATTTAATTCTGAAAAATTATTTAAGATATCTTTATGAAACTTGGTGTACAATTGTATTAAGTCGAAAATGTATTTACAAAAAAATAATTACAAAATATTCTTTGATTTCAAAATGACACCCATTTAAAATTTAAATTTTGTAATAAAAAAAAATTATTTTTGAGTTTTGTTTTATTTTGATCCAATAAACCTATTCCTGAATTCATGTACTTACTATATATGGACATCTTATATATTAAAATTTTGTTTTGAAATCAAAAGGAAATAACAGAAATAAAACATAACTTACCTTCGACAAACCAAAATATTATTTTGGCTTGAAAGATAATTTGTCAGTTTGGCTCCAGTTGCCTCAATCATTTTCTTGATTTTGCTGCGTTCTTCGCCTTCAAATCCAGAATAAGTGATAATCAAGTTTCGGCAGGGTTTTTCCTCGCTAAAAATTGAGAGAATATTTGATTTCTTAAGCCAAATAGCAAAATTATAGTTCTGAATTCATAACCAAAATATTATAATCAAAATAATACAAAATGTGACAATTTATTAACCACGAAGTTAACTATATTAGTAGTAAATAGCACTAGAGTGATTCATTCTAGTTCATTTATGATGCCAAATTAATCGGACAAGTACACGTTCTTAGTTGATAGAACCCTACAGTTATGAATTAGGTTTGTGATACAATCAAGAAATCAGTCTAGATTACATAAACGTTTATACAATACAGTGCAACCTCAATATAACAAATTCCAAGGGACCAATAATATAAAATTATATAGAATATTTCGTTGAAAAAAGCGATTTGTTGAATTAAGGTAAGGTGATCTCAAAATTCCTACATCAAGGTTTATATTTACCATTGTTTGACCTCATCAACATTCTGTGAAATCATATTCAGTATTTTTATAAGGCATACATAATAGACAACATGAATGACAATTCTACCCACAAAGTAAGGAATGTTCAAAGCAAACTTTGCAGAAAAAACAGAAAAATTAAATGCCTTAAACCGTGTGTTGTATTTCATTGGAATCATTAATTAGGCTTTGTTTATATTTTTGTAAGAGAAAAAGTCCATCGTCAGTCACAAAACTGAATCCCACACACACCGCATAATCTAAACTTTCCAGAAACTTGTGACGCTTGCGTCACAGCGAGCGGAGACGCATCAGACGCTAAGGATAAGCTGATTGCTGGAGAACGGGGGAGGGGGTATGAAGCGCAGAGACAGAGTACAGTTGTGTTCCGAAGTCAAGAGGGTGTAGGCGCCATGGTCAAGGCTGGACTCCATCGCCGAACTGATAAGTTTTCCTTAGTTTAAGTAATTTTAAAATATGTTCTAATTTTTTTCAGGAAGGGGGGGGATTAAGGGGTTAGGGAACTATTAATTATTTCAGTTTAACATGTAAATTCTACTTTAAAGCACACTCGTACCCATAAGGTACGAGTGGAAGTTTTCAGAGTTCTTTTCCTTATTATATTTAATTAGATGCATTAGAAATATTAGATCATCAAAATGGCTGTGATATGGATGTGGTTTGGCTCAGTAATTAATTTAAGATCTTTATTATTCAACTCAGAATATCGCTAGCAACACTAGATTGATTATATGAGCCTTTACGATCCTTATGAGTCCAGTACCGTTGCTATAAACTATAGTAGCACGCTTCAAACCGTACAAATTTGTCTATCAATACTGATCAGAGTGCCATCTATGTTGAAACACAATTGTTTTTTGTACATTACATTTGATATAATGAGGTACAGTTATATTTGCTATATACAGGGTTAAATTCCCTATATTTATAAAAGTTTTAAGTACAAGAAGTTTGATAAACCGAGGTTGATTTTTTGTGCCAAGATTAAATGCCTACTTTAATTTTGGTAATCTTGATCTTATTACAACACTATGTTAGTCATTAAGTTTAGTAATAGTTTTATATTGACCCCATTTATGTATACATATTGTATATAAAAATAAATAAAGATTATTTTGATTTGATTATAACAAGTTTGTTTTGCAGTTGTAAATACAGTCTATTTATTATGTAGAGACGAAATAGACATGTCTTCTTTTGGAGAGTTCTGGGTTTTTGAAAATTTGTATTTTAAGAAATTTTGTCATACAGAGGTTTGTTATATTACATTGTAGTGACTACATAATTCCTCCAAACAACCAGAGCCTATTGCAACTCCATATGATGAATGTGTGGTAAGTAAGTGTACCTGTAAGGGGTAGGGAAGTGTAAAGCAAGCCAGGGAGGCAGCACTTGCTGTTTGAGGCAGACGTCACTTAGCCACTCTGCAGTCACACAGCGCTTCCCATCTCTTATTCCCTATATCAACAACACAAGATATTACTTATTCATAAAAAAGAACAATATTTATTTAAAGCACTTGGTTTAATTTCAATTGTCGGTTTTTGGATAAAGAAGTAGTTTTTCCAACTATGTGCAACATGTGTGGCCAAAACGTTATCCATTTAGTTTACACTTATTAATCTTCAGATACAAGATACGATCAATTTCAGTCTGTCGTTGACAATAACGATTGCCACACAACCAAAGTAATATCAAGAGAAAAACTCTCCTTGTCCATACATCAAGTTAAAATGTTACAAATAGGTTTACGAAAGAAAATTTAATTTAACATTTGCATTGATCATAACTAAACGCAAGTAACTACAATCAAGTAACCTGTGATGTCCATTTACCTGCTGGACTAACGGATGTTTCTGCGTCTGACAGATGATATGGGTAACACGCAGAGTATATGAACCCTCGACTTCTCCCCCGTACTCCGTAATGCAATGGGTCCACTCTGAGATGTTATCTCCAGTGCGATCGTACTCCACTATCAAGAAGATGCAGCCCAACAAAAACATGTCTTGAGGTACTGGAACAATCATTGACAAATCATATTCAACTGTAGCTCGGAGCTCGTGATTCACCTGAAATTTAACTTTTTGTGACAGTATCTCTAACTTGAAGACAGGAGTAAGAAATTTTACTAATTTCATCATAATCCCTGACTTGTAGTACTCAGGAAACAAAACTTAGGTAGGTTAATAAAATAGTAGACCAATATTTTGAATATAGAGATTATTTACGTCACCCGGAGTTACGGTAAAGTGTTTTTCACACTTTTGATATTTTCAACTCCTTGGCTCTGTCTTGAACTTGAAAAGTAATCTTTAAACATTCTATCAGAATTTTACTAAGAATTTACAAAAACAAACCCTTACATTCATACACTATTTTGTTGGGTCACCAATTATTTATGTATGGTAAATATAAGAATCCAAAATAAACCAAGTTATTTTGTTCTATAACAAGGTATTACAGTAAAACTCCTATAACTATATCCTGTGGGTCAGGAACGTTTAAATATATAACAAATTTTCATTCATAAGAAAATTACGATAGTTAGTTGTGGACATAAATTACATAGTGTACATGTGAATGACACTTAGTATAATTTTATGTACAGTGCATGCATGGCAATGCATACTAAATACATTTTTATAACTGCAGCGCTGCAAAGACCTTAAGTAAAAATAGCCCAATACAAATTTTAGTTGGCGGATAATGGATATTGACCTTTAAAAAGTTATGGTTAATCAAGGTTCTCAAGTTAAAAAAAAAAAAAACTGATTGGCCAACTGTTAGTTGTAAGAAATAGGCTGCTAACCTAAAAGATTGATTGCTTGGAAGCTTACATTTTAAATTAGGGTTGTGGCCAAAGAACTGAGGTCTCTGATGATGTTGGGGTGGTTGAGTAGCCGCAGCACTCTTAGCCAATACTGCAGCCACTCGAGCTGCGGTCTGAGTGTAGGGTGGTTTGTTGGCTGGTCCTAGCACGGCTGGGGGAGTTACTGGGCCACATTCAGTCTTCATAGTCACTCCTACACGTACAGGCACACTGCCACTCTGTACTCCTACTGGTCCTCGCTAAAACATGTTACAGTGTCAGGCTAGATCCAACAACTAATTCATCTGGAAGTGAACGCAACGATAACAAAATGTGAGACGGACACCTTTTGATAAACATTGAATATCTTTTTATCACAGCACACAAAAACACTTTATAACGGGTTTAAACTTACCTAACTGTTGCAAGGAGGTATTCTATGAAATATCAATAATTATCGACTGTAAATTATTACAAATTATTAACAACACTTTTAGAAATAATGAAAATACATAGAAGCATTCAAAAAAAGCAATGGTGCAGGTTTTATACATGTGACAGATACCTAACAAAGAGTATCTACTTATGGTAAGCTCAGATTTGGTATGATGATGATATGTGCGAGGTGATTCATGAACAAGTGAAAGGACTTTTGTATAAGATAAATAGAATGTAACAATTACAATTTGAGATATTTTGTCCTTTCCAGTCTCAGATTTTCTAGAATAGCTAATAACTTTTTAAACCTCTAAACATGGTTATTTTTTTAACAAAAAAAAAACCCATATATTCAGCTATAAGACTTGAGTGAAAATAAAACTAAGATAATGATATCACAAATAAAAAAGTGGCCACTTAGGACACTTAACAGTTAACAATATATAATTACAAGCTATTAAATATTTCATTTAAATACATATATATATATATTTTTTTATATATATATATATTTTATTAAATATTTTATTGGTTGTGTTGCTAGCCTAGTGGTTAGCGTCTCGGACTTCGGTGCGGGAGGGACGGGTTCAATCCCCGGCACATCCACTAAACATTTCTCTCGTGAAATGCCACTGGCATTGAAGAAAAAAAATGAAAAAAATCAAATTATTCATATAGCTTGGATAAAAAATACATATTTTTGAATAAATGTATGGAATGTTCCCAATTCAGCTTGAGTAGCCAATAATTTTGTTTTCTACAGAGAACAAAACCTGACACTGCTAAGCACTATATTGGAGCTTAAAACCTTATTTTAAATATTAAAACTTAACTATTTTACACCACAGTCCTGCTAATCCGAAACTCACTGATGTGAATGTCCGGCTACTATGAACCAACTGTCGGGGAAAAAAGGATGCTGTACTTTAATTAAAAGACAAAGTTATGTTCTGAAATACTAACCAGGATATCTAACCGACCGTGAATCTCAGAAACCGTTAATTTTGATGACCAGAAAAAGTTTGTGAATTGTATCTGAATTTTGTGAACTGAGAAGTTTGAAATAATCGTCTATAACACATGGATGAGTGTCCACTCATAAATGTCATAAACCGGTTCTCATTTTAAGTCACCTTGAAGTAAGAAGAACACGATCACTGGAAATTATCACGATATTGCTGTGATCGTGGGAGACAATCACGGTTTATTCGTGATCGTAGGAGTTATTTATGGACATTTACCGTCATAAAAATACGCTGTTTTAAATTTCTTTTACAATTTCACTGCTTTTACAGTCCAAATTAGCAGGACTCTGGTGTCTCTGGTCCAGTATGTACCATCTGTGTAGGGGTTGGCTGAGGGGTTGGGGCAGAGGTGGGAGGGGGTGGTTGTAGCTGCTGAGCTATGTGCTGTGCCGTCATGAGTCTTAGTTGTCCTGCAGCACTGCCTTCTACACTGCTGGACATCTGCAACCATCAGTCACACATGCACACTATGTACCTCTATCCATTATGTTCTCCACTTTCAAAATCATTATGTTTTTTACTTGACCACTTTGCATAAAGTCATTAAATTACTTTTTGTCATCCTGCAACAAAAACAGATGTTTCAGTACATGCGTTGCAGAGCTTAAGTAGCGCTTTTGATTCCTAGGGCAAAATAATTAGCTCATCGAGAACATCAGCTGTACATTTTTAAAGCTATTAAAATTCTTCCACTGATTTTGCCAAAGAAAACAGTTTCAATTAGAGATGGGTCGGCTCTCGGCTGTTAATGTCAGTTGTGGTTTAAAACCGAAACTGTTGACATAAAAAGTCGGTTTATCTGTTGTTGTGCAATATCTTTGCTGCTATTACATTTGGTTTGTCAGATGTTTGTTTACGACTTCCATAATTGATTACTAGGGCAATGATGCAATTACAATACCATTAATAGTCCGGTTTCATAATTTATTACTAGAGTAATGATGGAAACCCATTAATAGAGTTTCATGAGTACTCAACGAATTTCCCATATAGGGAATAAGCTGTTACCGTAGTACTCATGGTAAGACCTGGACCCGTGCACAATAAGCTGTTCTAGCTGCGCTGCAATCCCATGGTTACTTAAAGCCTGGCCCTCTATTAAAAAAAAAAAAGACCTGGACCCGGGACCGATTTATTTTTTTGTTTTGAGGTCCCTAGAGGCCAAAAACACCATTCGCTCAAATTCATATACACATGTATATATGTCCGTTAACACGATAACTCGAGCAAAAATTATCCGATTTTGAATAAATTTTTTACAAACGTGTAAACCTACATTTATTCGAACGAGTTAACGAACCAGCGTGATCCGATATGGGAACGGGGGTTTATGGGGGGTTTTATGGGGTAAAATTGGGGTTTTCCCATTTTTGCCCATAAAAACATAAAATTCAGCAATTTCTGTTAAAACCTTTTGCAGAGCTTAAAAAACAAATTATTTAGTATGCTGAAGTGCCACCGGCATTCCATAGATAACGGGAGAGGAGCAAGGACACCTCAGTCATGACCACGCATCTACCCGTGCTGCATCGTAGTGTCCTGTACTTGCCAGTTATCAATATTTATACAATGTCCCTCCGTGTTTTCGTGTTTCATGTTTTATGTGCGAGTTTTGGGTTTACCGACGACCTCAATTTGAGTGAAATGACATTTTTAACAGCCTAATGATAGGATTTTAATCCCGAAACCAGTCGCCTAATACGACAATAGGATCACTGATGGACAGGTAATATAAACCGTTTAATTTAAATAATAAAATAAGTAAGTAAGACTCTATGACCATTATTGCATGTTTTTGGATTAGTCCTTAGAATTCATAGATGGTTTTACTATTATTTTATTCATTATACAATTTAAGCAGATCTTTTAAAAACTAAATCACATAGTTACAGTATTTTGATGTGTGAATCTGCTTCTTTTACATTTTGTACTAGGTTCCTAATGGGTTTTAACCTCTTATAGGAATGAAAAGAAACTATTATCAAAACAAATATGATTCAGTTAAATGTTATTTCCAAAACCAATGGCGGACTAGTGTATCCACACGACCGAAAAAATAATCCCGCTCACTGGGTTGAGAAATCTCGTTAAATCCCGCTTTAGAATTATGAAAAATCCTTGTTTTAACCCGCATAATTTTTTTATGTTCAATCCCAAGTGTTATATTTGACGTACAGTAGACTCTCGCTCATACGGACTAATGTGGCGGACATCTGGTCCGGATTACGAAAAATCCGGACTATCGAGAGTTGAGCAAATACAGTACTGTATATAGCTGTTTTTTTTTCAATTTTGTTCCAGGTCCACAGTATTGATAGCCAGGCAAATGCAGTTCCACCGGGAATAATTTTTACTGCCGTGTTATCCGATTTTTTGATTATCCGAGGTAGTCTCAGTCCCGTTTAGCTTGTATAATCGGACTTCTACTGTACTGTGCTGCTAAAAAAAATCACGATTGCCGATCCGGACAAGCGGGAGTCCGGACAAGGTCGATCCGGATGAGCAAAAATCTACTGTATCATGTTTTATTTTTGCAGCAACAGTTGCAATAGTTGTTTAAACATTGCTATTATATTTTGGTACAGAGGTTTAATAAATTGGAGTTAGGTTTTCTCTAAAATTAAATAGAAAAAATCAAAATAGACGTCACAGCCGAAAATTCTGTTTTATCCTGTATCCTGTTGTAATCCTGCTCATGGTCTAAAAATCCCGTTTCCGGGATAATAATCCCACGTATGGAATCACTGTGGCGGTTGTGTAACTATTTTATACAACAGGTTTAAAGAACAACAGATGTTTAATCCGCAAACTTCCCATTACAGAATCTAGTTAATTATAATGTTTACTCTATACAGGATGACAATTAAGCCTTGGGACGACTTTATAACTTTAAAACTAAGAGATATCACAATCAAATTTGGCATATCATTACTGGTAATAGTGAGATCTACATTTTTGTGTAGATGATGATTAGATGCTACCTATGGGGGACGGCCTATAGGGAGTAAATAAAAATATTTAAGGTAAGCATAGGCCGTCCCCCGTAGGTGACATCCGATCACCATGTACACAAAAAAGTAGCTCACTATTACCAGTAATGATATGCCAAATTTGATTGTGATATCTCTTTACGTTTTAAAGTTATGAAGTGGTCCTGAGACTTAATTGTCACCCTGTGTATTAGTGCTTATTACATTATGATGTATGTTGTGCAACTCAAAATTTTGCGGGGTGGAATTTTACCCCCCTTGGCTAAGACGTCAGTTTTGCTTTGGGGGTAAAATTTCGCTAACCCAGAAAAAGTAAATAAAAATAATACACAAATGCACTGTGCAATTTCCGTTGGAACACATTAGGACTTTTAAAATCAAATCAGCCATATTATTTCTACATTGTTAATGATCACAAGGCTGTTATTGAATCACACATCTATTGCTTGTTACACTTCATCCAATTGACTGCCAAGTCAACAGAGAAGCTAAAAAAATATGTCAATCAATATCAAGTTTTGAGTCAAATTTAATCACTTCAATAAAATGTATAGTTGTATTAGTTGTTAAACAAATATATTGCACATGCACCATACTTAATGACAGCTATAAAGTAACAATTAGTTGAAATGAATGTATTTTTAAGATACTATAAAATATAGATTCTATCAGTTTTACGTTTTACCAATTAAGATTTACTTACAAAAGAACAAAGTTTTAGTGTGGCCATTTTCAGGATTAACTTGCACATTTACATATTGTTTTTGATACACACCAAACTTAAATTTTGTAATCACCATGGAAGATGTTTCAAAAGAAGAGACAACAGCCCTTTAAAATAGAAATAATGTTTCACTGCACCCTTTAAAATGTCCTAATATCAATCTTAATATTTTATTTTAACTAAGTAGGGAATGCATTTAATCAACAAATTTCTTGCATGCATTCACTGAATAGAGTTTATTGAAATGAAACCTGACTGTTGACATATTTAAAATGAAAAATCAATCATTAAGGATGGATAAACAACAAGGGATACTAAGGATTTTAAATTAGTCTTTTAAAACTTGAATAATTGTAACCAATCAAAAGAGAGGTATTGATTTATAATTTGTGTAATTTTAAATATTGTTTTTTTCAATATCAAAACAATCTTAAAATTATATACACTTCTTGCAATTGAATTAATAATGGAAATCTTAGAATAATAATTAGGTTTAAGGAAATTTACATTGGATTTGTTTATATGCAAGCCCAAACTATATTGACACAAGGATTTAAAAAATCACAGGGCTTACATTAGGTTTAAGGTAATAATAGAACATGAGGAATGTGAAATACTATATCCCACAGAAATTTCAAAGCTTCCATCTTTATCAGTGAATACACCACATCATTTTCACTTGTTTAGTTGTTGGGAACACTGATACTGGTGAAGGGGTGAGGAGCCTAAAATAGCCCATTCTATATTCTGTTATTAGCTCAAATTAAATGTTGTTTAAATACCTTAGTGGTCTTGTAAAATACAATTTCTTACAATAGCCTAGTTGTTTAAGGGGTTAAGTTTTAGATAAGTTCGACACAAAGATGAAGATATCAACTGTTTACAAATAAGTCAACAAATGTCAAGACGTCAAATTTATTTGGTATCCACTCAGAAACGGAATAAAAGAGTATAACGTCAACAGCCAACAAGAGTTAATTATAACAAACTTTAATGATACTCCACAACGATATCGAGTTCTACAGAAGAGTTATAGGAGAGATAAATTACATGCGTGTTACGTGTTATGTGTTAAAGTCCCAACGTAAGTGTTAGCAGGAGCAGGATCATGCCATTGCCAACCGTCACCTGAGTGTTGCTAGCGCTACCGGATTGACCCGTCTGTAATCTGATGCTCAACATGTTTGCTAGAGCTGTCTTAGTTTTAGCATTCACCATGAAGGCTTGAGACTGGCCCGCACCCTGCTGATTTCCCTGGGAGTAGCAAAACAAACCTCAAACTAACACAATGTACTACAGTAGTCAGCAAAACTAGCAACTTACACTGCCACCTCTACCCCTGGGGAAAGGAACCGGATTGGAAAGGAATGTTGGGTCTTAAATTACTTTAGTCTACAAAATGATTATTAGTGGTTAACTGAATGTAAATATGGCCCTTAAGATATGTAGAATATAAGTTTAGCTGTGATAAGTTTTTGTAGGGGTGTGTGAATATTTGATAGTTCAAATAGTTTAACAAATAGTCTATTTTAGTATTCGAGCCCAGCTGCATACTAAAGGATACGTTTCAAGATTTAAATAATCAATAAACCTAGAAATAAACTTCCAATGAAAACAAATTGTGAATATTGTATTTGTTTATTTAATATCCAACCCTCGAAGTGTCAATGGCCGTAATTACGGCGACGTTGAAGGCTTTCTGTTTTGTTCGATATAATCCTTTACTATCGAACGATTCCAGTAATAATGCATACCTGGTATTCAGCAGATTCTGGGCTTCATGACAACCAATAAAGATGGCCGTTTTAAAGACTATTTATTTTGCCCTGTGTTTGTTTTTCTGCATGTATGTTCTCGTCTATGGTTGTCATGATTATATCATTTTGGTGTTCATATCTTTGTTTTTATAAAGTTTAGTAATCATTTTTCAAATAAACACTATATAACTATATATTTTCTTTTTCCTCACTTAATTTTGAATAAAATCTATATAACAGTGTCTTATTTAGTGACTGTTTGTGTTTTCCCACATGTCTGGTTACTCAGATAGAAATTGTTTTTGCATCTTCTGGATTTGAACCCATGTCTTGTGAGGTAAGGGTATTAAAACTTACTATATATTTATAGAGACCCTATTTTATATAGTTTGAGAAAATATACATATTTATGTGTGTATGTCTTTATTGAAAGGTTTTATGGATGTTAACATAAAACTCGACTAAAGTGCCTAAATACTCGTGACACCTAGAGGGTTAAACCGGATTTCCTTAGATTTCATGATTGGTATTCACCTTAAGTGTAACTTCAGAATGTCACAATATAAACTATACAAGCTCATATCCAAAGCCGATTTGGTTGTTTTATCATTTCAAATTCACTATGTCTAGTTCACTTCCTACTGCAATACAAGACTGCTACTTGCTGGCATTAATAGTAAGACATAGTGATTATCGCAACAGATCCAGTGAATATTTGTTAATTAAGTTAAAAAGCAATTAACCTTAGTATAGTTTCAAGAATGATTGAAAAAATTTTCAGTAGAGCATCTTTTCTGTAAATCTTTGCTCAAATATGTTCAATGTTCAATATTGGAAAAAAAATATTGTGAAGTATTGGATTTGATTTGAACCCCTGAATCAATATTCACACACCCCTATTTTTTCTAGAGATTTATTGAATCATAAAAGCCAGAATACTTAGTTTACAATAATTAGACCTTATCATTATATTTCAATACAATGCAAACAGAGATGTGCAGTTAAATTAATAAATAAACAAAAATATGATTCATATATAAGATATTTTGCCAAGCTTATTTAGATGACAACATTATTAGATAATAATGCAAGCATGCTGTTATTTTTATATTTTACCCAAATTTAAAATCTAACTTAAACTCATGTTTAAAGGTTAAATGGACAAGAAATTACTCTATATTTCATGTGCCCAGTAAAGATCTTAGCGCTATAAAAGAATGTTAAGTAAGTTAAGACTTTTCTGTTGATGAACAAAAAGCAAATATGCAATAGTATGATGCAAAAGGACACAAATTCTTACAGGTTTGAGAAGGGAACTTTTCAATTAAAATCGAACTTAATTAAACTTTACAATCACATATAAAAACAGTAAGATATTGATGAAAAACCATAAATGTAATCACACCTTTAGGAAATGCATAGTGACTAGTGAGCACATATTATTTCTTGATTACATATCCTGTACGTTATTTTAAACATGTAATTGAGATTGCTTAAATCTTTAAATAAGTCATTCCAAAAGTGTGTACAAACGCATGCCATAAGTATACACTCAATTTAAAATAGGCTTACTACTGCCCAAACAGCATTTATATCACTCTAGATGAAAATGAAAATAACTTACAAATAAACTTACTAAAACAAATCAAAAGTACAGGGTGTTTTTTTTTACGCAACCCAAATTACAAGTACCATAAGAAACTGTTTATCACAAAACAAGCTCACATTTTAGTATGCCTGTATTATTTATTTCATTGCCAATCAGCTGGTTATGCATTGTTGCATAGTTAAGATTTTTTTATTATCTTTGAGTTTTAGTGTTATTGGGAATTTATTGTAAGTCTCAACAACTCTTTGAGCATGTAAAAAACCCCATATTACGTCTTAGGCCTATTTACAATAAATTATCAATAACCCTAAACCTTATAGATAACTGGAATGATGTATATTCGCTGATTAGCAATTAAGTAAAGAAAACAGGGATATCATCATATAAGCTGAAGTGTTTAGTTGTAGTTATTTGGGTTGTGTTTTAAAAAAACACACACACTGAATAAAAACAAAATGGGATTGAATGTTCATTAAATAAAAAAAAAATGCAGTTTTATAAATGGATAAGAAATGTTTAACAGTATGTGTTTTATAACATAAGCGCTTGGACTGATGCCAGCTAGCTCCATATTGGTTTGAAAGCAAAATGTAAGCTTACTAGAACAGGTTCTACTTTTACTTACCAGTAGTGGGCAGGGAAATGCCTTGTTGGAGGGTTTGGTAGGTACTGATAAAATATACAAAACCAGGACACTCTAAACCAGTCTTTAAATAGTATGTGGGAGTTAAAATTAATGATATATTATAGTTTCTTTGAAAAAATCCTAGCAAAATAATCAAAATGCCTTTGATATAGGACCAAAGCAATACATCACTTATCAAGGTGGACAAAAGACATGGTGCTTGAAATTGCAAAATCTTAGCCATAACAGAATGTTGAATCATGAAACAAAAAGTAAAGACAGAAGATTGCTATTGGCACGTTTGATGCTTGATTGATTGCAAAATTAGTGAAACAGAAAACAGTTTTCCTCTTACATTTATTAATTTTCAGATGTTATTCAGTTTTAAATGAAATATTTTGTAATTTATAAATTAATATAGATTTTAGTATTTTCCTGAAATTTTGAACCAGTAGAGTAAAAATTTAATATAAAAAAATTTAATCTCACCACATTCTATAATAGAATACTATAGAAATATATTAGTTTTTATGGCTTTTCTGATGAAATAAATGCAGTTATTTTTATCCAAAGGTAAAGACAAAAACGTTATAGCATACGGTAGGCTGTAGTTTCACGTGTAATAAAAGAAATAAGTTGCGGCTTCAATTCCATGATTACAAAATTTTTCGAATCCAACCATTTTGAGGTTTCTTAAACTTAACTTAGAAGGATTTTCAACATCTATTGGTTTTTTTCTTGCATCACACAATTTCACAAGAATCATACTATTTACAATTGGTAGCGATAAAGCCTTTACAAATACAACAGAACAGAACAGAACAGAAAACACATCCAGTGAAATTTCAAACATTTGGAGTAGGCCTAGTTCCGAGGCAGGAAACAACAGAAAACTGCCGACAATCCAATAAAAAAATACCTAAAACTTCACTTTCTTGTGGGCATCCATGACATACAGAAAATAAGTACGGAAATGAGTATAAAGTGGTAAAAAATTACATAAAATCATTCAAAATCGACTTTTTTTTAGGAATTACTATTTTTTACAGTTTGATAACCCAGTAGCAGCTGTTTATTTTATTAATCATACTGGCCGTAATTAGTTTAAACTGTGGATATATAATGATGGGTAAATTGATTCAGTAGAAATAAATTCACATGTTTATGGTACGTTTTATTTGTGTGTGTGCTAGCTCTGCATCCATTATTCTTTAAAAATGTAAAAATTGATATTGAAAAAAGTTCACCCAGGTTTGTTTTACCTAGGTTGAGTAACTGAAAAGTTTGGAACTAAAAGTTTTCGCTGTTGGTTGAGTTGCTGAGTCAGAGCTTCATTGAGAAGGGAGGATTTTAAACTCAATTTTGGTAAGTGTATTTTAAAACACAAAACCACTTCCCCAAAGTTGCAGAATAAGGAGCCAGGATTTGCAAATGGTCACAAAGCTCAAGCAAAGTAAACAAATAGCAACAAAGAAACAACTGAATGTGTAAATCAGTATAATAAATTAATGTAGAATTACCGAAAACAAATCTGTAGAGGAGGCCACTGAGTCGGCAGCTTCTGGTATTGGCTGATGGCCTTGGGCGACTGTATTCCCTTGAGCCATCTGAAAATGAAACAAAAATATCAGTTGATGAACGACAGGGGCTTCTAAAAATAATTTTAAAAATCCCTTTATCCTTTTAACAACAAGGTTTTTGGAGCCAAACTTTTATAATAGTTTAATTGTTTACTGCCCAAATTTCTTTATTATTCTATTCTATAATACAAATTTAAAACATCGATAATTAATTATCTAAAAACAAAAACTCCTTTTGTTCAAAACATCAATGCAACAAAAACATCGGTCACTTAAACCATCCATGCAAAAAACATCAAATATCGACGTATCAAAAACATCGGTTATCGATGCATCGATACTTATTCGCATCTAGTAGCCTATATGCCTGCGATCTAGTCGGTGGAATTGTCGCTCGTGTGAAGTGAAACGTTGCTGGGCCACGGCAAATGCTAATCACAACCGGGAAGCTAGGTGTGTCGCTCATGTAAACTTTGCCTAATCTGTAGCCAACTAGTTCTGGCCCTTCTACTATCAGTACTATCCTCATCTCTAAGAAACTCTAAACAGCAAAAGTTAGCATGTTATTGTAACTAGCAAAATGTTCAATATGGCAAATCTTTCATCATAAAACCTTTGTTATGTACACCAAAGGTAGCACACTCTATCTTGTTTCCCCTCACACAGTATCATTACCTGATTGTTGAACAGCATAGGCTGAGGGGTGGTGGGGTGGGCAAGTCTGACATTGGCAGTGGGAACTTGTTGCTTCTGTTGCAGTTGTTGGAAGCGATGCAGCTGGAGTTGTTGCTGCCTCAGAGCCATCTGTTGTTGAGATCCAACTCCCACTTGACCTGCATTGTCAATAGACACTTTCATTTAGTTATTGAAACTGATTTGCTCAAGTCGAGAATAAAAGAAGTTCACTTGGCCAAAACTGGTAATGTCTACTCACTTTGTGTATAGACTGATTTTATGGCTATGCTTTTTAGCTATACCAAATAGTAGTGTGTCAAAACCGAATCTCAAATCTCAAAACCACAAGAACTTAAGAAAATTTTCAGTTTCGAGATTCAAAACTAAGTATTGATTTAATTTCAATACTATTCTCATTATCATATTAGTATGTCAATGTCATGAGTTCAATGTATTTCAGTGTTTGTTGTTCATAAACAATTATGTTTTTAAGTTTAAAGTGGAGCTGTGTTTTTCATATTGTGTCAGGATTAGGGGTGCATGTGTTCAGTTTTGATTGCGTAATAAACATTTTACTATTGCCTATATTTTTTGTAATCTTGGCCAACCATGTAAAGAGTTTTGGTTTCGGTTTTGAGATTCATAATTTCAGTTTTCTACCATAGTTAATACTATATCTACATCTACAAACACTTAATTAGTACACAAAAATGTTTTTAGATGAACCAAGTATTTTTATTGACTATACAGCAAAAAGTTTACTAACACTATTTAGGTAGGAGTTAGGCCTATACATTTAAATGTCTCAAATTGATAGAGGTGTGCGGTTATCCGAAAAATCAGGTCGGATTTGGTTCGGTTCGGATATCCGTATCCGAACCGAGCCTAAATTTGATATCCGATACTATCCGTTATATATCCGACTTTTTTGGATAGACAACATATTTTGACGTTTTGGACAGAAAACTAAATCTTCATAACCATCATTAGTTTCCCTGGACAAAATTACAGCAATACGTTTCCAACGACGACGACGTAACAGCAAACGACAAAGAAGCCGTATGATGCAATACCGATGTCTAGTTTAGTCGTCATCAGCTGTTTTGCTTTATGATTAGATTCGTCTGGAACGTTATCAGCTGTTTTGCTTTACGATTAGATTCGTCTGGAACGAACATACATAAAGCAGAAAAGAACTTCCATGGTCAACTCGTGCTTGTCTCCTGATATTCCCGTGGTTAAAAAGAATTATTTTATAAACCTATAAAACAAAATCATAAAATCTTACATAAAGATAATAACAATAACAGCAATTGTAAAAAGGGTATAAAGATAACAACGTCATTATACTTTCTCTTTGTTCTTCTATTTCTTGGGTTTCCTTTCATCACGCATTCAACAAGTTGCCTAGTTGCCCATGTCGTTATCAGCTTTTGTGACATAGCACAGCAGGGGGTAAAACTTGACGAAAATCGGTTAATTTTTACCTATTATTTAATTACCAATGTACTTGATTGGTAATGTATTAATAAATTGGCCGGTTTTTGTCAAATTTTACACCAAATTTATTGGAATTTCAAGGTGAATATCAATAAAACAATTATTACCAAATATGTTTATTCATTTAAAAGATTGATTTGTGGTATTGGGTTCCCCACTGAGTGCAGCCGAGCGGCACTAATGAGGGTTGAAGTGAACAATAGATGGCTTATCAGACCCGACCCTCCCCAGTGGTCTGGAGAAAGCTTGTAAAAAAACTATTGTTGCACACGCGCCTTATTGACCTTGGGCAAATGAACTGTAATGTTTCAAAATCAAAAACAAAAACTTGGGACCATACTGAATAACAATAATGGACTGCAATAATTGTTGAATTTAAAATCCATTTTTAACAAACTTATAACTTTTTAACTTTTAAAACTTATCTTAGTATTTTACTTGGGGTAATGAAGTTATGTAGGCTAGTGTAGTTCTTGGTTCATCAAGATTCTACTGAATTATGTTTGGCAGTGAATAAGTGTAGAATGAAATTTATAAATTCAGGGATACACACCTTTTACAGAGTTATAAAGCCTAATTGCTCTAATTAACTTGCCACAACATTAAATCTAGAGCCCAGTTTAGTGTATTAGTGATGTTTTCTAAACTTGGCAAACCCCAAGAATGCCACTTAAGGCCAATAATCTGTTCCAAAAACGTACGGAAATACAATGTGAAAATAAAATTGAGATAGAAATCCTTGACTTGTGAGAACCAGGAAACAACATAAAACATAACCTCTAGTAAACAAACCCAAACGTTTTGACATCAGTCCTGCTGAGCTTAAGTGTTGTGTGAAGATTTCGGCTGCTAGTGTACTTAATTCAAGCAACCAACTTTTGAAAATAGATGTTGTGAATTGTGATTTTCAAGAGAGAAAAACTGTGGACGTGGCTAATTTGAAATTTTATGATTCAAAATCGCCATTTATGTTTATTTACACAGCTTTACAGTGTTTTATATGTTAAAAATGCATATGCAGCTTATTATTAACCGCGCCGAACTATCCGAATCCGAAAATATCCGAATCCGAACCTCCCAATATCCGATCCGATCCGAACCGAGCCTCAACTATCCGATCTGAATCCGATCCGAAATGAAATTTCACTATCCGCACACCTCTACAAATTGATGACTTTCCAACAAAAACCACTTTAAATATTGAATGCATGGTAACAGGGTTTTGAGATCTCCAAAGTCAAATTTGAACTTAAACAGTATTTTAGACTAATTTTGAACAGAAAATTTTATGAAAAATAAAATTTGCAAATTCATTTGTAAAGATATTAGATATGTAAAAAATATTGTTATTTGTGTGTATGCTTTTGTGTGTTAGTGTGTTATATGACGTAAGTGATGTGCAATAGTAAATGAATATGGCTAATTCTTCACGGATTGACGACTTTCTCACTGAAGATGAACTAGGTGATACGGACAACAACCGTTTACAACACAAACTAAGGATTACTTTTGATGTCACGTTCGTCAGTTGGCGCATGATGAGTATTCCCGTCACAAATGATGACGTCAATTATCTCGTCAAAAATTGAAAATTTTGAAGAAATAGCACCAAATTATTATCCAACACGCAACACGACATTTGATAGTTAATTTGAGTTTTCATATTTTAGCCATACAAGTGATATAACCAATTTTGGTGCCGCATTGAACGTGTTTAGTATATGTTTATTTGGTTACTCATTACCTTTTTTCTAGTTAAAAAATCTAATCTACACAGATAAACCCACTTAGGGTCCATTCCATGCGAACATTTTACAGACACAACTGCTGAAGTTGTTTATCAAAGAATGAGAATTTAGGTTTCATTGTCTATATAGCCTAACACCATGTTACTCTCAATACTCCAGTCCACAATCACCGTGCAATGGAGAGCTCATAAGCCATGAATTTCAAAAGGCAAATTCAGCGATACAAGCCATGCTAAAAACACCAGACCTCCTAACACGCCCTTTACTTTTTCCTTTTACCTGCTGTTTACTAACTATGTGAAAACCCAATTCATTAGGTAAAACTACCAATAAATCTTAGTATTACGCCTTCATGAGTGTTGTGAGGACAGTTGACACAACTCGCATGACAAGCATGCATTATACAAGATTTCTTCAGTATTTTTAATAGAGGGAATGAGATGGTTCAGTGTTAGAGCATGGGGCTTCTGTCTCAAAGGTCCTGGGTTCAAATCATGCCAATCACCAATGGATTTAGTTTTTTATAATGCCACTCCTCTCAACAACATGGACCCTCAAGGAACATCCTTTTAAAGTAATCTGTAAAACCGTGGAGGATTTGTCCTAGGTCCTCACCTTGCAACTGAGCGTCTGCCACCCACTGTGGCTGCTGAGCTACAGTAGGACTGTTGCTAGTGATGAGTTGCTGTGCAGGCATCTGCCTGTCACCTTGTTGTGGGTGTACCAACACCTGCTGCCTCAGCTGAGTGTTCTGCTGTATCACAATCTGCTGCTGATGGCGTTGCTGCTGAAGCCATTGCAGTTGTTGTTGAGGGTTCAGCCCAGAAGGTATGTGTCCTCTGATAACTGCCACTGATTGTTGTCTCAATGCTCCACTAACTACGACAGTGCTGCCAGCAATACCTCCTCCCTGCACAACCTGTCTTTGCTGTTGTTGCTGCTGCTGCAACACAAATTACACTTATTTGAAACATATTTTAGTATAGACTTCAGCTAACACATCTGAGAAATTATCTTGTCCAGATATTTCCATTATGTTCAGGGTGTGCGAGTACTCAAACGCTCGAGTATTTTCAAGTGAGTATTTCAGTACTCGACTCGACTCAAACTCTTCGAGAAAACTCAAAGAGTCGATCTTTAACGGTACGTCCAGAGTGCACGCCGATTCAGATTCAGATTTTCGGTGCATGGTTAATCTGAGTCGGATATTTTGTTGGTGGTCACAATAGAAGCAGGAAATAACGCCGTCGGTACTGACTCGGATAGCAAAGAAGCAAGTCAGTCGT
This sequence comes from Macrosteles quadrilineatus, assembly GCF_028750875.1. Classification (NCBI taxonomy): domain Eukaryota; kingdom Metazoa; phylum Arthropoda; class Insecta; order Hemiptera; family Cicadellidae; genus Macrosteles; species Macrosteles quadrilineatus. Next base: position 70,444,012 of record NW_026542600.1, on the reverse strand, counting down.
TGTTATGGAATTGTTGGATGAGGAATTAACGTGTAAAATGATAACGCCTGAAACTGTTCTGAAGTTACAGCCAGTTAAAAATGATGTTCATAATATTATATATCTCTTTTCCGATAGCTAGAAATGATAGAGCTTTTTTCTATATTGTGTTGAGTGGAACCCTAAACCACCGAAACTTATTATTAAAATTGGACATCGTATTGTAAGAAACTTGTCGAACCTACACACAAACAAAACAATTATCCTGAAGAGCTATTATTAAGCAAAGACAAGATAACACTTTTAGTGGTAACCCTAATTAAAAGTAAGGATGAAAAAATTGAATATTTTACTTTAAAAACTAAATTTATTTAATTAAATAGTATGCGTATGAGCAAATCAGAATCTGAAACCAGAATGAAGAATTCATTCCGGTAAGCAGGTGCCTGAGCGCGGGCTCGGAAACCAGCAGCTACTACGGCCACTTCCATTTGAGGCAAGTGCCATTCCTGTCGCCGAAAATCTGAATCGGCGTGCACTCTGGACGTACCGTAAGATTGTCCACAAGAAAGATTTATTGATACCACATGTCGATGCTTTGTCACGAATACCAAGCTTACTTGCTGATGCCAAACCAAACGATCAGAAGTGTTATTGTTGCTGAATGACAAAAAGGACAATATCAAAATAAAAGAACAATATACAGATATGTACACTATATCAGATATTTCTTTTCTTTATAATTTATTGTAAAATGCTAAAATATATTTTTAATCAGGTGTGGAATAAACAATAAATAATTAAACAAGTACCTTTGGATACTATAGTCTTTCTTTTGACTTCTGTTTTCTTTGCACTATTGCGTCACGGTTTTTGGCAGTAGATGACTGACTGGCTCTGGCTAGTGGCAGTGCGGCAATTTCTCTGCTGTGTCTTAATTCTTAAAGGTCGCGAGCAAACTTAATATTTAATTCTTATTTTAACATTTTAACTCTTCTGCAATAATAGATATAATATAAGTGTTTCTTCGAAAATAAATTATTATTCTTTTTTTGGCCTGACCCGATCAGGGCCGGCAAGAGCCGTCACGAGCCCCACGGCTGAGCGATCCCTGGCCCCCTACTTTCCTGATGTAGTGTTCAGCCACCTCCACCCCGTTTTGTTACATATCTAAAATACCTATCTAATAATAATATAATAGGCCTATGTAAAACGCTTGATAGTTTGATTAATTTTCGTGCTCACAGTTGCAGCTTTATTCACAGTCATGACATAAACAATTCAAGTAAAAAATTACTTGGTGAACTGGTAAAGCATATTAAAATTTTTGACTTTAGCAGATTAAATTAACTAAATGCCTACATTCAGCATACAAGATTTTACATTTAGCCGAGCCCAGCCCACCCTCTAGCCGGCTCTGGACCCAATCTTGGCCCGAACCAATCTCTGACCTGACCCGGTCTCTCAGGCCTTCCGCTGGCCCGACCTGTCCTGATTCGTGGATCCACAACCCGCAGACCCCTAGTTATCAGGAGACGAGTTTGTAGGACTTTGCTGTAGTAAATTGAAATAATTGTTTTTAACCTATGTACCAAACTCTTTTAAGTTTGATGGTTTCACAGGAAAAGACTGATCACTAGTTGTAATGACAGCCCAGACTTACCTGCATCTGTCTTTGTATTGCGATCTGTTGTTGCTTCTGCAGATTGTGTAGGAACATTGTTCTCTGTTGAGGGTCCAGTTGGCGCAACTGTGCATGGGTAGCTTTGTCCATCTGAATCAACTGTCTTTGGTTCGGGTTCTGTACACAACATTATAGTTATAGGTGGACACATGCAACTGAAATCTACACATACAGTAAAGACCCTTAATTCTACCACGGCATAATCAAGACATTATGCATGGAACAAAATGTATGAATTTAGAATAAATCTTTAGACTACACAGCTACTAAAGATTTGGAATTATGTTGGATAATATAAGTTGGCAACTAATAATCTACAATTAAGTTCCAAATTTGAAAATATGTTCTGTAATTTCTTTGGCCAGTTTGTTAGTTGTATTATAAGTTTACATACGTTTCGTATTGAAGTTATGAATGATTATAAATAAATTTGTAGAACACAATAAGACATATTTGTTTTTGTCTTTTTAAATGGCAGTATCTTTAGTGTTTCCAACACTGAATGTCAATATTGAATAACATGTTTTGTATTTTATTAAAAACTGTAATTTAGAGGCACAATAAATTTAATGCACTGTGTTTCTGGTATTAAAAATTCACTGTTTCACAAGTCAGCAATAAACATGGTTAGAAAAAAATGTTCCTATTTTATTGTGAATGTTTTACACAACTTATTCTTAGATTTTATGGGAATGCGATTTTTATGATTTGAACGAATAAAATATAGAGTGTCACATTTTATTTTATTTATAAACTTACTAAAAGATAAGTAAAATTTTATTTTTAGCATCACTTGTTAAATAAAGGAGGAAAATGGATGTTAAAAACCAACATAATGAAAAAACTGAAAAAAATAACAAACAACAATACTTATGTTAGCAATACTTGTGTTGTGTTACTTCTGTTGCTTATGTTAGGTTAAAAAGTTAAACTACAGACAAAATCTCTTAAGTCAGAAAAAATTTAGAGAAAAAAGGAAAGCAGAATTTTCATTATGAATGAAAAACTATAGGGCAAATAAAAAGGAACAAGAATTCCAGAAATGAACCGTCTTTACTTAACGTCCAGTACTTTGAAAGCTTCTTGGCTAATTATAATGTGTAAGCCTAAGGTATGTGATCCTTGAGCTCGATGACATAAATTTAATAAATTTTCTTTAAAAAATTGTATAATAGTCACTTCAAAGTATACTCTTTATTATTTTTTATACATCCACACAGCCTGACTTTGGCATTTCTCCAGTAAAGAGACCTTTTCTTGAATTAAAAGAAAAAACTCCTGGTATGATAGGCACATTTTAAATTATATGAAAGTTGTTATTCTAAACCTCTAAACATGACCCCTTGAGAAGTTACTAGTACGCATGCTTGTTCACTTAACATCCCATGTTAGCTAGCATCAACTAAAATATTTTAAGCATGCAGACCTGCTGCTGAGTTTGCTGGGTCCAAGTGATTTGTCTCTGTTGTATCTGTGGTTGATTCTGTTGTTGCTGTTGTTGTAGTTGCTGTTGACGCAACTGGAATTGTTGCTGCTGCTGTTGTTGTTGTTGCTGATTCCAGTTGATCTGATTGTTATTGGAAAGTGTGACAAAGCCCTGCTGATGCTGCACCATCTGAGGTTGTTGGGGCTGGGGCTGCTGTTGTGCCTGCACTCCTCCACTCGTTTGATTGGCCTCGTGCACGATGAAGTGCTGCTGGGTAGGTTGTTGTTGTTGCTGCTGCTGCTGCTGTTGTTGTTGCTGCTGCTGCTGTTGCTGCTGCTGCAAGAGCGATTTCTGCTGAGCCAACACCAGATGTTGCTGGATGTGCTGCGGTTGCTGGATATTTTGTTGCAAAACTCCTTGCTGCTGAATTGGTTGCTGCTGCTGCTGCTGCTGCTACAGAAAAAGGAGCATAGCACCATTATTTACCCGATGTTGAACAACTTCCAAGGGTATTTGTCAAAAGTTGATTTTCTACAAGCTAATTTAAAGTTATTCTTGCTGACCTAATACACCAGAATACCTGTTTTACTACGAATTGGAAGGATGAAGGTGCAATGTAAACATTCAGTTGCGAGTACAGAGAGAGCAAGCATTACAGTTGAGGTGACATGCAAGTAACCACATAGCCAGAATATATAGCAAAAGTACTAATTTCAACATTCTATGAAGGAGACAGTCAGTGGATTAGCCAAATATACTCTGGGGGGATTAGTAATGTGACATGTATTTACATAAACAGAAAAATAAATATAACTATTATCTGCTACAGTACAGGATTATACAAAGCAGCTAAGGTAGATATAGTAACTGGAATGGATTAGGGTTTATCAAATAGGGCAAGCAAACATGCAAGATAATTAATTTGAAATATGAATTTGCAATACATTACACACCATTTAAGTATCAATACATGCAATTTGACAAGCAAAGCTACCTAGTTGAATGAATAGTAACAGCATACAGTAAATATAAGAATACAGTTGTAGATGTTTGACAACAAGTAGTTTATTATTCTTAGGGCCGCTTTCCCCAAATCAAGTTTAACTCTGATCGTGGTTTAAACTCTAGTTTAACCTCAGATTCACTTTCCCCAAAATAATTTCTCCGTTTAAACTAGGTTTAAGTTAACCCTCCGGGTGAGGCTGGTTTAACTGGCGATCCATGGGTTAAACCAGGAGAGAAGAATAATAGCTTGATTTTGATTGGCTTTGGCTGACTTGTTACGTTCGGCAGACGGCAATGGCAAATATCTTTGTTTGAGGTTTGTTAAACATAACCTCAAATAAATTGAACTGGAAATAAATTAAGAAATAGTAAACCACAACCTATGTAGATAATTCATGACTATTCTAAATTTAAAGATATAAGGCTACAGATATAATGGTTTTAAGGTTTTTAAATGCGTAGAGTAGGCCTGAATTATTATATTTTCGGTAGGTAGTATCGTAGTTGTGTACAATCGATAGGCTACCTTGCCCACAGCAACGCAACAGTGGTTGGAGAGTTTGCTCATAAGAAGCCTTTTGGTTTGATTTTATTTTAACACGAGTCTTACATTACATAAAAGTAAATATTAGTTAACATTCGGGCCTAACCACTAGCCTATTATCATGTGTGAATTATCAACTACTGTAGTAGGCCTAAAATTAAAATTTAGTTCTGAAACATTGATCGAACGTGTCTAATGCTGAGTAGCCTAGGCCTGACATTACAAAGGATAGGCTCTAGTTTTTAATCCACAAACATTAATTTTGTGTCTTTCCCAACATTTTATTTTCCCATGATTGTTATTAATGCTTTTATTTGATGCGTACAGTAGGCCTACTGTTTAATTAAATTTAAGCTTAAATAAACCCACAAGAATTGAAATGCTTATAAATTATAAGCATTATAGCATCAGTACAATTTATCAGCCTGCAAATAAAAATGTTTCTTCTTAATGTCAACAATTGGAGACAATGACACGAAACTTAGTACAAATAACCAAAACACGAGAAAATTAATGACAGATATGTCATAGTGAGTGGGAAGTTAAACAGCTAATATTGCAGACAAAATTGCATAACAGTGTTGCCAACATTGTTGCTTGCAAAGAAAAGCTAGGTTAAACTAAACTTTCATGACAAAACAGTGGGGAAAGCCATCCTAAGTTTAACCCACCGATTAAAGTTAACCGAGATTAAGTTAAACTTGATTTGGGGAAAGCGGCCCTAAATAATATTTGGATTATTGTAGACAAATTTCAAAATAAGGGATAATAACTTTGAATCATCAATTAACATTGCACCAACTAAAGCAACACGTAAACTTATTTACTGTATCATGAAATACAGATTTACAAAAGTAATAGGCTAATGAATTATCACAAAACTTTGTAGATAACACTTTTTTATTATGTAAACACAAATTAAGCTTAAGAAAATTGCCAACATTATGGAGACAACTTCTTGTCATAGAGAGTAAGTATCATTAATACAATTAACTGCTATTAAAAGTAAAATCTGATTGAATCAGAACATATTTCCATTTATTAAATGTAGGTGTTGCAATTAGTTTAAACAAGTCCATCCATGATAAACTCCATTAAATTCTCAGATCTATTTGTTAAGTTGTAAAACGCCTTGAAACTTAATTCATACATCCTTTAAAATTACAATGACAAGAAAAGAAATGTTAAAATAAAGAGTATTAGTACAAATCATGTAATTTACAAGTTTTAAGAATAGGTCCATTCATCTTTGAAGGACTATTTCTATTCAAATTTAACATATTTCTTATCTTTAAAATAGAAAACAAATGTTTAATTAGATGTTAAAGAAGAATTTGTCTTCAATTAAAATAACCTATAAACATGGATTAGGGAGATTGTCATTTTCAGTAGAGTCTCGACTATCAGATCTCCGTGTTATTTGACAATCCTTATCAAAGATCGAGTACCTTGGAATCTCATGCAATTTCAGTGTGGCATGACTATATACCATAGCCGTTATGTCGAGACAACCTTTTGATGAGTTCTTCCCTAACGGTTCTCAGAAACTCAGAAGTTACGAGCCAGACTAGCTTATGACTGGGGAAATAGGGCTAAGGGCACCTGCCCTTATATTGTACTGTACATTCCTTTGATTTGCACGCTGCATGCCGATAAGATTAAGGTTACTAAATCCTCATACACGCATAACTCCCTACTATTCCCTTCGTCTTGGTGTGAACACATACTTGTAGCAAAGTAGACATTTATGGTTTTATCTTGTATTTCCCTGTTCCAGTATTGGTGATTTATTTGTGACAATGGCTTCAGAATAACAAGGTATTGAGATTTAACGTGATTATTAAACTATTTACTAAACGTATATTTTAAGTTTTCATTATTAATGTATTTTTAAAATTTGTATGATGTTTTGCATTAATTTCCGGGTCATCCGATCTTGCTACTGCGGGTTTAGGTTGGATAATTGAGACCCTACTATACCATGGAACAACACTATGCAATTTTAAAAATTGATTCTAATACTCCTGGTTACTGTCGGGGGAAAAATTGTTGACACTCGAATTTGGAGCTCTACAAAAAAGTAACCTAACTACTTAGAAAAACACGGAGTATATATAAATTTTTGTTGTTATATTCCTGTGAAAACAAAAAACTTTTAGCTCGTTTAAAATTTTTTTTATGACAGTCGGAAGGTAGAAACCCCTGTTTTTGGAGTATCAAAAACTATCTTATGAAAATTCGCACATTATACAGTAAACCAAAAGTCAGAACTTCATCAAACTTAATAAAATATAAATACATATATAGTGAGTTAATTTGTATGGTTTCAGAATTTTAACTTTGTCCAAAAAGTTTTTGCTGTCAATTGTGTAAGTTAACTTTTTATGAAAACGGCAAACGCTAGAAAAAAATTGAAAAGCTTGTTTTGAAGGTGATTGTGTTTGTATTTGAAATATTCATACTGCTCAACCAAATTGTTACGCATATTATTTATATAAATTAACATAAAACTGTATTATCTTGAGCCTGCAAGGGTGCAGACGCCATCGCCTGCTCAGGAATCCAGTGCAGTGTTGCCACGATGAACCCTGACCGAGCGTAAGGTGATTCACGCAGTGTGCGTCCCTGACGACTGACTCACAGGACACATCATGTTTTGCATTCTTTCAAAGGTGCAAAGTATTACCACCCCAAAAATGCAATCATTAATCCAACTCAGCTTGTCTCCAATTTTAGTTGTGATCACATCGCTAGAAATAGGTGCCAAATGTAAATTGTCAGTTTTGGAATATGCTATGGTAGTCAGTGCTATATGTTTTTTTAGAAGTGAGGGAGAAGCATTAGGTGATATCCAGTACATTAAAAAGTGCACGAGTGTTTTGAAAGATCATTGTAAATATGCAGTTGACTCAACGTCCCTGCCCAGTGTCCATGTATTCAATACGGCAAGCACCCGGTCAGAGTCGGCGGTAGTCTGGAAGTGTTGTATTCGGCCGCTACATCATTCAAATTTAATGTTAATTTATATAAATAATATGTGTAAGAATGTGGTAGAGCCTTATGAATATTTCAAATACAAACACAATCACCTTCAAGTAATAAGATGGTTTTTGATACTCTAAAACAGGGGTTGTTTACCTTCCGACTGTCATAAAAAAACTTCCAATTGAGCTAACAAATTTTTTGTTTTCGCAGGAATATGTTGAGTAAAACAACGGAAATTTATATATACTCTGTGTTTTCCTAAGTAGTTTGGTTAGAGTTCCAGGTTACTGTAGAGCTCCAAACTCGAGTGTCTAAACTATTTTCCCCTACAGTTGGGGGGAATTGAGAATAATAATTTAAAGTTTTTCAATCACAAATCCCTGAACTAAAAAGGCAGGATGGTAAATTTATGTATCTTTCGAATAAGACATTTTTCAAAACATAGCATATTTGAAATACAAATGAATTCTTTCGACAAATAATTACCTGGGGTTGATGGATCGGTTGAAGTCCAGGCTTTTGTCCCATTTGCTGCTGTTGAAGCTGAAATCACAAAAAACATGGTTCAGCTAAACTTAAACTACAAGCTTGAAACCTTATAAATTAAAATTTTATAAAAATATAAAAGAGTAGCTGGAATGCTCTAAATAAAAAAAAAACTACTCCTACAAACCACCTGTCTAAGCAACGCTAATATTTGAGTTTAATGATGTAACATAGAGCACAAGGTCCTAGGTGTTACAGACAGATTTTTGTTAAGATATCAGTCTTAACTGATTAACAAGAGTTGATTTCTCTAAAAACTCCCTTAGTCGAAAATCCTGTCAGTGAAGAGAAGTATTCTAGTTTTTGTGTAGGCCTATTTTTAGTGTAAAGTATTTCTTGTGCCAGAGTGGTCTCTTTCCCATTCAGGATTCAGAGAAGCCTTTTAGCCTAGTATTTTTTTAAAACTTAGAATTAACTCTGATAATATTGATATATTTTTATTAACAACAGAATATTTACATAACTAAAGGGATAGAATGTTCAATTGAATAAATTTTCTTCAAGAAACAAAAGAAAAAGTTCTATTAAAAAAAAATTTTAGTTAAGTAATATTTCCTACAAGCTAATACATTTTCAGAAATATACCTGGTTTTGAGGACGCCACTGGGATTGGGGGATCAACCTCTGCTGTTGCAAGGTACGTTGCTGTAATAACTGATGCTGGGGTATCTGTGGCCGATTTTGCTGCATAATGGTTGACATTGGACGAGGCGGGGCAAGACCCATTTGAGAGCTGGTAAAAGCCTGTTTCTGGGACAAATTAAAACATGAAATTCAAGTTTCTGTGCTAATATTTTTTTCAGGTAACCACAAATGGTATTTAATAAAGTTATGTTAGTTTCATAACATACTTCAAAAACCAATTCAACATCTTGGGAAAAATAATATGATTCCTTGTTACCAATAGGGTTTCTTTAAAGAGAGAGCGCTTATCAAATCAAATCAAATCATTCTTTATTCATCATACACAAAGAACATGTATTGAATAGAGTCAAATAACTTATAGGCTATAAATACATCTACACAAATATAAAAAATGCTGAAATGCATTTAGTTTCCGGGCTGAAATAAATTAAAAAATAAAAAGTATTCTTTTAAACATGGTAAAAATTTACACCTTTCGCCTAATTTTGTTATGGAATTCAAATTGAAACCATGAAGGCCTACCAAAACTAATTTAACTTTTTTTTTAAGTCTTCTAAGGAATAAAATGGAAATCGTACCTATTAAAAAATCTTTCAACATTCTTTGAAATTTATTTAAATTTTCTTCCCTCCTTATCAAAGCTGGTACCTAAGTGCTGTAAAAATGTTAATCCTGAATAGCTAGTTTTCTTTTACAAAACAATTCCAGTTAAAGGCCTATTTTGCTTGGAGCGACTGTAGCGATAGTCGCGCAGCGATTATCGCTCAACTACTATCGCTGTTGTGGCAGCCGTTTTGCTTAGAGCAATTGGTTTTCGGCCGCTGCGCGATTTTTCATAGTTTACTTGAACACCAGCGGTCAAAATAGTATAGTCATGAGTGTGTGTTGCAACCTTTTAAAATATCTCCTCAGTGAGGAGTTAGAAGACAAGGCTCTACTTGAAGTTTTGACTGTTCCAAGAACAGTCAAACATTCTATATTTGAATATCGAATAGACGAGTGATATCTAAAAAAAATATATACACGACCATTTGCGCAACGATAATGCAAAGTTTTCTGATTTTTTTTTTCCGACTTGATATGCGCAGTAAGTGTAGATTCCAAAGTTGTTAAGAATTGAAAACCTATAAAATGATGTGCCACTTGACATATGTTGCTATTTAAACATTTTGAAAAATGGGCATTTTAAAATGTTCTAAAATGAAATTTTTGGGAATTTTTATTATTTAAAAAAAAACTTAAAATCCTAACTTAAAATTTCTCCAACACTATTTGATTGTCTGCAATGACTGCTCACCTGGATTAGAGGGCCTCCCATAGGCCCAGCAGTAGAAGAGGCGGACGACACAGTTTGGCTTGGTTGGTTCCAAGGCATGCGCAGCTTGAGTTGCTGTAATATTTCTGAACTGGGTACGATTCCGCTACTTGAGTTCTCGTCTGGGACCACATCATCCGCAAAACCTGTTATGTGAGCTGTAGACTGATAGTCTACAAAGGAAAAAAAAACTACAGTACCGTATAAAAATGTAGCATATAGAACTAGCCAATTACATAACTACAGTCAGTAATATAAACGGGGGAGCGAGCTGGTCTAGTGGTTAGAACACGGGACTTTGGTTCTTGAGGTCCCAGATTCAAATTCCGCCATGTCACCAATAAATGTTACCCAAGTGATAATGCCGCAACCCCTAGGTCCAGCGGCAACAACAACAATCCCCGGGCTCATGCCTAGCGTCTTCTAGGAGAAAAAATATATATAAACAGTTTCTACATCTTCTGCAAACATTTATTGATCATTCAAATGGTTCTGTTAAAAGAAACATTGAATTGAAATATTTATTATTTCAATAAAACACAAAGACAAAATAACTAGATCACAGTACATGAATCATAGGCCCACACGGAAAGATGGATATGGGTGGGATACAAGTCCAACATATTTCATGAGAAAAGAAATTCATTAAATGTTTATAATCAAAAGGAAAGTCCACAACAAGATAATTACCATGCATAATTTACTCTTTGACAACATTTAATAATTTATATCACACTGTATTTACCACTTTAAAAACACAGTAACCAATAAGTAAAAAACAGTAATAGGCCTATTAATTGAGAAAAAAATATTGTTATTTTATAAAACCGACTAGGTCTAATAAGAATTAAAGTTGGTTCAGACTTTTTTCGAGCCTAAGCTAATTATACCCCCGCCGCAGCAAACCTGCAGACTGAGCGAATTTCAAATTGTCTGATTACATTTTTACTAAAATATTTCCATAAATAAGACATATTTATTCTCCCAATTTAAATAACATTAGATTTAACGAGTGCTTAGGTTTGCTGCTATGGGGAAGGTAAAAAGTGTTTTTTAACTATTCCTCAATAGTACAGGATGAAATAAATAATATTTGCCAAATTGTATCAACATCTATCCATAAACAAGTAAACTACAACAGTTTTCATTTTCTCCATAAGAATAACATGGGAATTTTAAATAACACTTCTTTTAATTTTCTCAGTAACCGTTAGGCATACAACAGCGCTTCAATATACTAAATTATTTATTTTTTTTAATCTCTACAAAATGGTTTGGAAAGAAATTGCAATTTTTTTGTTTTTATGGTCAAAAATAAAAATGGAAAAACCCCATTTTAACCCCATAAAACCCCCAATAAATCTCCGTTCCCACGGTCGGATCATGCTGGTTCGCGAACTCGTTTGAATATAAGGTTTACACGTTTATACTGAATTTCATCAAAATCAGATCAATTTTGCTTGAGTTATCGTGCTAACAACAAATAATGGAGTGCTAAGTCAACATCCGTTTTTAATTCTTTTACTTTGAAGTGAATATGCAGCTTATAGTAAAATTTATTTTGTTTAGTGGAAGTTAAATAGAAAGTAAAATAAACTAATTCCGTTTTGTGATTTTGATTGTGAAATTTTCAATCTGGTGGTAGCGACATGGCAACTGCAGTTTGAAGTTGTTTATTTTAAATTTGAAGTGATTTTAACATAACCTAGTAAGTGGTGAGTTTGGAAAAGGCCAATATAACCGGCTACAGTGAAATATGTTATAAATTAACCCGTACCGCGGTACAGATATGTAGGATGGCCTTGACCGGAAGGCTACATATACCTAAAAAATATTTGTTCCTAATAGTCAAAGCTGATTTTTTTAAACAATTTTAATTATATAACAATAATAAACCAAAAGCAATATAATAATAACGAACACAGCGGAGAACGAAGTTTCCCACGGAGTCTGCGAGTGAACTAACTACTTGCAAGTTAGTGCGTCCACAGTGCTGGCGTCTTTCATAGCAGAGACCGGCAAGTGTACACGTCGCCATTTTTACATTCTGGAGAACATCGTAGAGTGGGGAACATTGTTATATTGATTTTCAATCACGAGAGATACTCCCCAATAGCTGCTGCACTCTATTGGCAAAACTGGGAACTACCAAGACCAGCCAATGCACTCTGTATTACAAGGCGAGTATAGTCGTCCATTCCATAGCTTTTGAGCAAAGGGAATTTCGGAAAATATTAGTCTACAGCGTGATAAGGGTTAAGAGTTTAACGTGGGATTTTATTTTAAGATGATAGGCATACTACATTTTGGTTGGTTTGATATTTTTAGTCTGTTAGAGACGAGTGACTAATGTAATTATTGAAGAGGAGGATAGCCCTAACCTTCAAGCTTAAGGCAGCTACCGCAGCTCTGCAAATACCGTATTGCATATTGATGTTTTAAACTAAGGTTATACAGTGGCATAGATATGGGGGAGACCAAAGGGATATATTCCCCCCCCCCCCTGAACATATAATAGGTGGAAAAATCCTTTCTGAAATTGTTTGTTTTAAAATTCTGTTACACTGAAGGACTTATATTTTATTATTTGCAATACAATATGTTATTTTTTTTTATTTTTACCTCTATTACTAAGTTTGTTTTTTGTAAGTATACTTTCAATATCGATAACTGGTACCAGATAAACTGCAATACCAGGTAGCAGAATACGGTATTTGCGTGCCAAACAGTCAACAGCATAAAAACCCCTCCTCCTTCTCCTATCCCTTCAACCACACTACGCTTGATCTGACTTCCATCCACCTAGTGTCAGTCATCTGGTGTTCATTCACGCATAATTCATTGGTTTTTACCCGGAGTGTATAATTCACGTATAACCCCTGATCTTCATGGAATTCCCGGTTGCTGACAACCCTGACTACGATGAATAGAGTAGGCTAATAGCTTTTTCTTTTAGAACGAGTTAGCTACCAATTAATTGCAGATTTGTTTAAACCAGAACTTAACTTAAAACAAAAGACAAATAGTTTACATCAACGTACCTGATTTTTGGGGTTTCTCGATGATCAATAGGCGAGGGTGATATAAAATCTCTGCGCAGAGGCTGTTAGTTCGAACTGAGTCAATGAGCCAATCTGGAGTTACCACATGGATTATGTCAGAGCACTTCAACGCTTGTTCATACTTTTCCTGGAATCAATGTTATTGACATCTTTAAAATGTTCAGTAGAAATTAAAAAATGAAATTACAAAAAAACCTATACCTAGTCATATAATCAAGTGCATTTTAGACACAACCAGACTAAACATGGCCTTCATTCTTTCAATTTTTCCACTGACGTGTTCTTGGAGGTAGACTATAATATAATAAAACTCACATTTGTAACACGGCACAAATGAACTTTATTAGGTAACGCCAGAGACAAACATTGTTGATATTTTGACTGCCCAGACTGGAATGGCCAACTATCTGAGTACGGCTATCGGTTACCTGGTGGGGGCATACCTATGATACATCACTCACCAATATTTTAGGCTAGGCAAAAGTAAAACTCAATAATCGAGAGGTGGAAGTACTGCTACCAACAGAAATATTTGTAATTGTTAAACAAACTCAAGTGTCTAAAATAAATTTTAGTGTGTATATAAATTTTTTTACCGGAACCGAAAACCGAGAACCGTTTTCAGCCAAGAACCAAACCGGAACGGAACCGTTAAAATTGAACCGACACATCACTAAATTTTATAATAATATAAACTACAAACTCATAATCCTAGGGGCTTAACACACAAGACTCAAGATACATGAAGTAAAAAACACTTATATATGGTAAAACTACGGTACTGTATAACTTATATACAATATAGCATCAGTCAAGCTAACGTACAACACAGAACTTTAGAAAAAGAATGTAACGATTGTTAATTCTTTAATAATGGAGATGAATGCTTAGGACAAAATCTAAAGCCGGGAGTTAAATCGCAGTAACAAAATGCCATAAAAAACTTAGAAAAAACTTACCCCTTCAGGTTTCGAAACGATCAAATGGGTTGTGTTCTTGTTGAAGCTAGAGCTGTAAACTCCTCCATAAAACTTTAGCATCGCCCACAGTTTCTTGTGGTCATCTCGGGTCAATTTTGAGAAGTGTGCAACAACTCCAGTAAATAACAGTTTTTCACCACCCTTGAAAGCAGAAGTACTAAAAAATGTTAAGGAACCTTAGACTAAAAAATGTTATGTACTCGTAATAGATTGTGTATTAGTATTTTATGGACATTTTACTTAGATCATCATTACACAATTTCAACCACATTAACTAACTGAAGAAACCATAGCTTACATACATAAATAATAACATCACCAGAATCTTTGAAATGGGCATCAAAATAGACCTACACTCAACTCCCAAATGACAGTAATCGAATTAACCTTGTTGCGGCTTGACAGGGACACCTTTAACGGTCCGGAAAAAATATGTAAAATGAAAATGGAGATGGTCTTGATTCCGACACAAGTCAAATGTTTTTGGGAAAGTAGGGTCTTTTTCACAGAAGGAAGCACAGTAAGACATTAATATAACTGTGCCTTTTACAACAGAATCGCACATAGTGAGGATTAACTGTAGACGACAAGAGGCCAGCTAAATAATAGTAAATAAAACAAAAGGATACGGCAATAGCTTGTTGCACTTGAGACTATATGAGACCCACTCAGGTGTGACTGCTGGTACTTCATACAATTCGTTGGCATCGCTTATATCAGTATCAACAGGATCAGTGCCCACGATGCAGTGAGTTACGTAATCAGAGAAGTAACTGAATCCTTCAGCACCATTGTTTTGAAGAAGTTGTTCAATCTGAAAGCAAATAATACATTTTTATGCAAGCTGAATTTTCAATTTAGGAAGACAGGATATGGGTTAATACTTGTAGTTTTAAAATGAAATTTGTTTTATGATATGAAAACATAACATCTGTTCGGTTATTTATTTCCTTTAAACGGGATTTCATTTTAGTGCAAAAGACATTTTACACTAAAATCCAACACCAGTGTGAATAATGTGTCCTCGTCCAGGAGGAGACTAAACCCAACATCTCGGCTCTTATTTAAATGTAAATTTATAAGTTGAATTTTTTCAGTGTTAATTTTTAGTAAGTTGTCGTCAAACCATTGAATTAAGTTATTGCTTCAGAAAAGGATAATTGTTCCAGATTGTAAAGATTGGAGCTAGATATGGAAAGGGAGGTATCGTCAGCAAACAGTGATAATTTTGAGGATGTGGTGCAGGAGGGGATGTTGTTGATAAAATGGAGAAAAAGGACAGGCCCCAGAACGGAGCCCTGTGGTACACCTCTCACAATGGATTTTTCAGCAGAGGGATAGGATCTCATGAAACCAGCCTCATCTACTGCCCTTATTTCAACAAATTGGCTCCTGCCACAAAGATACGCTAACTAGTCCAAAGCCAGTCCTCTCACCCCAACTTCATTCATTCTATTAAGCAAGCAATGGTCAACCATATCAAAGGCTTTACTTAAATCAAAGAAGATACCGGCCGAATAATTACGGGGTCAAAAATGGGTCAAATTATCCTGTAGAGTAACTTAAGCTGAACAAGAATGTGCAAGAATTTTCAAGATCCGTTGGATATTAACGGAGATACGGCCGGAAAAGCGTCGGTAAATTGAGTTTGCACCAAAATGATCTAAAAAAGGTAAGGTTAGGTTTGGTTAGGTTAGGTTAAATTAGATTGGGTTAGATTAGATTAGATTGGGTTAGGTCAGGTTATATTAGGTTAGGTTGGGTCAGACTATATTAGGTAAGGTTAGGATAGGTTAGATTATATTAGGTTAGGTTGGGCTAGGTTAGGCCTATTTAGGTTAGATTACGTTGGGTTAGGTAAGGTTAGGTTAGATTACATTGGGCTAGGTTAGGCCTATTTAGGTTAGATTACGTTGGGTTAGGTAAGGTTAGGTTAGATTACATTAGGCTAGGTTATGTTGGGTTAGGTTACTAACAATAGGTACCCATTTTATTGATGACATAACCTAACCTAACTTTTTCTGGGGAAAATGACGGTAATTATATCGACCTTCGGACGTCACGAGAAATTAATTTTTTTTTTACAAAATGGTCGAAATTTTACGATGATTTCAAAAAGGATTGTCTCTTTCTGCGGAAACGTCCCGTTTTCCCGGAAAATGGGTAAAACGGGAAAAATATTTTTTTGCTCAAAACCAATGTTGTGAGTACTCAAACCGTGCGGAATTTCATCCTGAACAAGAATATGTAGTTTTTATTACGATCGCTATTAAGTAAAATATCACCGGAAAGGTTAGGGGAACTAACCTAACTTAACATAAAATAACCTACGTTAACCCAACTTAGGAACTTCGGTTAGGTTAGGTTAGATTAGGTTAAGTTAGGTTAGTAGTTTACTTACAATACTCATGTTATTAATAAACTAACCTAACCTAACCAATCCTAACCTAAAATAAAGCCCGCATTCCACAATGACTTAGAGTCACCCGCAATGCTAGGGCTATGCGGCAGTATATGAGTAGCCAGCGGCCTGCTTTTCCGGGGATATTTTACTTAATAGTGTGTTAATAGTAAGGTTGGGGAGCGAGCTGGCGTAGTGGTTAGAGCGCGGGACTTCAGTCCCTGAGGTCCCGGGTTCGATCCCCGCCAAGTCACCAATGGATTTTATCCAAGTGATAATGCCACAACCCCTAGGTCTAGCCTGAAGTAATGTGAAAAACAATCCCAGGCTCGTGCCTAGCGTCCTTAGGACTAAAAAAAAAAAAAAAAAAAAAAAATAGTGGTAGTCTGATCGTAATACAATTTACATATTCTTGTTCAGGAGGAAATTCCGCACAATTTGAGTAGGCCTAACTTACCCACAACATTGGTTTTGAGCAAAAAAATATTTTTCCCGTTTAGGCCTATCCCATTTTCCGGGAAAAGGGGACGTTTCCGCATAGAACGACAATCATTTTTGAAATCAGCGTGAAATTTCGACCATTTTGAAAAAAAAATTTGATTTCTCGTGAGGTCCGGAGGTCGATATAATTAGGTACCAAAATGACAATCATTTTTGAATTCAGGACGTTATTTAGCATAGGTCTAAGAATAGTGAAAAAATAAATTTAGCAAGACGTCCGTGATGGATATAAATACCAGCCTTTCTACATAAATTAGGCTTGGCTACAATTAGGCCTAGGCCCTACTAGGCATAGGCTTGGTTGTAATTAGGCCTAGCCTAGGATTCATATTTAAAGAAAAGTTTATCAACAATCCACCTTACTCAAAGCAATACAATTTAGAGTTATTTTCCTTACCTAATGCTAATTAAGTAAGGGAATTAACTTAAGACAGAGATTTTTATGTGATATATGTAATGATTGAATTGATAATTGAATGGGTTCATCAGGTAATATTGACAGATAAGGCCCGGTGATAGGCCTAAGCGAAGCTTAGACATTTATGAGGCTAAGATAGGCTATATAACTTGGAGGGGTAGGGTAGAAGGACAAGTCCATTAATTATTGATCATAAGCTGATATTAAAAATCACCTTTCATAAAATAAAATAATTGTGATATTATATTTAAATGATAAGTCAGTGCTAAGGCCTACGGAAATTACAAAACTGCTTTGGGTCTAACAAACCCATAGGCCTAAAACTACCTAGCTGGTTACTTAACTAACCTCTTCATCAACTTTTCCTGTGATCTTATATTTAACCTTGCCAAAAAGCTTCGGTTTGTCGCCAGAATTTTCTGAATCCATAGTATCTAGATAGGTAACTTAAAAATTATCACAATAAATTAAATTCAACATAACACGAATCAGTCGGCGTCGTCTCGTCTTTTGCTCACTGCCACTACTTGATTCCTACATTTAATTTTACTACTACTACTAGTCGAGTCGAGTGAGTAGTACAGTAGTACAGTTGTCGTTCCTGTTCTTGTTCTTCAGTTCTTCTTAGCTATTTTCTTCTCTTCCCTCCATTTTTCTCTCTTGGTTTTCTTCTTCTTGTTAAGTTATAGTTATCATGAAAACCCTAATTTAATGGGTCGCGTTCCAGACAGGTTCACAGAAGCCACCCCTGACGTCAAATTGATGGTCCGTTCCCATATTCCAACTCCAACTTTCCAAGATTAGGTTACTTTATTTCAGATCAGCGAGATTGTCTGTAACAGTGACGTCACGTAATTGCCGTCTGCCGCTATAACTGTCAAATCGTCAACACTGGTTGTTTATTTCGAATTTATAATATTATTGGATAGGTCTAGTAGTTATTATATCATTGATTTGACAAAGAATAATTTATTAATACAACTCTTGAGATGATGGTGAAATATACTATGAATTTGTAGGCTGTTGTAATTTTCAAATTAATATAACGTAGGCCTATTTTGAGAGAGTTCTATGTGTAAGCGTAAGCTAGATAACCTCTCCACTTGTGCAGTCTGCAGGGCAGTCATAGGAAACTCCATCCACTTTCGTACTTAGAAACTTTAAAAGATGTGACGCTTGATTTCTGTTATAATTTATATTTTATAAGGTTATACTAGTCTTATTCTGAGCATGTAAAATGTACTGATATGTGTTAGTAGTTATTATAATTAAATAATAACGAGGAGCATGCCCATATGCCCGCGGCCAGGAGCGCGCTCGAGTTTTTGTGCAAACCTCGCACTGTCAAGTTGATAATTTTGAAAATATATATGTGGATTTTAAATTTTTATGGAGCTGTACGATAGTATTGAACTTGTATATGGATGTATAGGCCAGGGTCAAGATTTTTAAAACTACTGGCTCTAAATTGACCCTCATGTTAGTTATTCTTATAGGGGCAAAGTGCCCCAAGTGACTTATCTTTTTCTTATTGTATCTACTTACTTGCAATCAGCAAAACGCTTTTGAGTGTGGCCTTAGTGTACTTGTTAATGCTAAGTTTATTTATGAGGGGTTTTATAGGTTTGTTTTGAGTCCCTGTCATTTTCAGTTGGTTTCTTGAATGGTACAATTGTTTTACTGGGGAAGGTGCTGTTGTTAGGTGATGGCAGCCAATGTGAACTCCTTTCAAGGGAAGGAAAAAAATGCCGAGTGTGGCATTAGAGGTGGCTATGGTGGTACTCCTTCACATATTGATATCATTTCTGTAACAAATGTTCTAGCTGTGATGCAGACAATGTTAGTATAAGTGGGTCACCTAACAAAAGGGTTGAATCAAGGTAAAATTTCTTCTTCTGATTATAACTGGAATGTCCCTGGGTGTTATGCATAACAAGCGGGGAAGCAAGAGTAAGAATAAATCAATGAAGAGTCAAATGTATCAGAAGGCTCAGATTGACTGTAAAAATAAATTTAGTGCTCTACAAGATTTAGATGAGCCAATGGGTACTTATGTATTGGACTCGGTAAAAAATGTTTCTGGGGTATGGAGTGTTAGAAATAATACTAGCTTAAAGAAAATAATGTAGAAAGTAAAGTACAAGTTTTGGCGAAAAACAAATATCATCCTAATCTTACAACTTCTGATGTCCATGTATCAAGAGACAGTGCTTTTGGTCAGCGTGTGGGTAATGGTAATAAAGCCCTAGTAGCACAAATATATATTAAATGAGTGAAAATTTAAAAACGTACGTTTTCAGGAAACACACTTTGCAAATTTTTTTCCCCTTTTTTCAAAACTTTTATTATTTTTTTGATTTCATTAACATTTGAAGTTTCATAAAATGTCCATGGTAACGCAATATCTTTGGTAGTTTTTTTTTTAAAGAGCATCTTTAGTGGAAAAACACAAAATCCTGTCACGACCATAACAGACGTTTAAATGAATATTAAAAATAGTTAATATTATTTTTATAACTATGTTTTGCTATAAACTAATTTACTTTTATGACCATTAAACATTAAAAAGGTCACTGAGCTTTTAGTATATTTGGTCTTTCTAGAAAAAAATAAAAAACTCAAAAAAATTGAAAAAAAGCCAATAATATCTTTTTAAGTTTGTATAACTCTGAAAAAACTTACCTGAGACCCGAAAAATCGTTATGTTTGCATAGAGGCGTGCTTCTTTTGTGTATAAAACATTGAAATATGACAATATTTTAATTTTTGGAATTTTTATGACAGAAATCATAAACGTGATGGTCAGGGACAAGCGGTACGGTCGTGAATTTTATAAAAAAATCTAAATCTTTCCAAACAATCCTTTAATTATACTGTTAGTTATAATAAAAATATGTGTTTCAATTGAACTAAACTGTTCAAATTACAATTATATTAAAGTTATTGTCACGACCAAACACACTATAATCCATAAGGCTGGATAGGTTGTGAAAAAACCCGCGATGGTCGTGAAACTTTGGTCGTGAAATTACGTGTTATTTGGCTCTGTTCTGGCGGTAGCTCTGCACCTCATGTTCGAGGATACAAAGTGGACTTCTAGGTTAATCTAGCAATTGAAATATCTTATAAACAAAAATTAACACCATGTCTACTTCATCCAATGACTATGTACGGTCATGGACACACCAAAATTACAAAAAACACAACCTTTCCTGTATTAATCTTGTAATTCCTCCTTTCAACTCGAAACGACCGGCACTACAATCCTGACGTACACCCCGAACTAGTCTCTAAAACCAACTGACTCCATCAACGCCAGGCTTGCCACTGTCGTGCTCCAAAGTTGAAAAATTTTCCCAAATGGTCGTGACGCCAAATCGAGGGACAGACTTATTATGTCATGGTAGTCAGTTTGCAATGACAATAAAATTATAATATGCTCCTTTTTTGTAAGTTTAATAACCATTGATGACATAAAAATATGGCTTTATATATTTCGGCATGAATAATTAGTCTAAAAACAGCGTGAAAGTTGGAAAATGTACCCTAGGGACAGGTCATGGTCGTGAATTTCGAGACTTTAAAAATACGAAAAAAATACCTAGAACCTATTTAAAACCAAATAAATGTGTGTAACATGTTGCCCCCGTCCCAAAAAATATTAAAACACATAATAATAAACTACAAATCCAGTAGCTACGAAGTAAAAGGCCAGGGACATGAAAACGTACGTTTTTAAATTTTCACTCAAATACATATCAATAAATATATTTAAAATCTATTTTATATATCTCAAGTGTGTATTAATGTCAATTTTATATAATATTTAAAATATATTATATATATAAAATATGTTTTTGAATCTATTAAATATTAAAAAAATATGTTCCAATAATATATTTTAGTGAATAATATTTAAATAAAAAATGTATTTAATATCTCTTCCAAACATCCAATGAGGCCTAAACATAAAAACATAAAATAATGAAGATTTAGTATGAAAAACACAATTATCAGTTGAGTAAATTGATGAAATAGTTCATAAAAACAAATTTTGAAAAAATTACTGGATAAAATTTTTTGGCCCGGGTGGGTCTCGAACCTGGGTCCTTCGACTTGTGAGCCTCTTACCTTACCTCTGAGCTACTTGTGACTGTTGCTAACAATTGTTTTCAAATGGTGAAAGAGCGGCCGTCAGTTGCAATGGTTGCAATACTTGAAAATTTTTTGATACTACAGTATATTATGATTCTGTTAATCTGTTTTTCCGTAATTCGTTTCTTAAACGGTCACCAGTCGCTAGCACCCTTTTCTAGCCAATCATTAGATATTTCTATGATCACATTCATTGTCACATATTGCAATTTAAAAAATAAAACCCATCAACACTTTTTTTTCGTTTGACCCAAATGTAGCTGCCGAACATGTATACTGCCTCTTAACCATATGCGTAATTTTTTCTTTACGTGCATGATGAGTGACACCATTCAGAGTACGTATTATTATTAACTTAATTTTAACGCTTTCATAATAGCAATTATCATATAAAAAATGCATGTATAAATTGATAGACACTATAAAAAAACAAAAAGATGCAAATTATTTATTTGCTAATTATAAAAGATTATATGCTATAGCCTATATTCTACAAATATATTATCATTTTATTAATAAAAATAAATGACGTTTTTCAAAATATATTTATAAATACTTTAAATATATAATATAGTTTCAAAAATATTTTATATATATATTTAAAATATTCTCAACACATATTTTTTTTAAATATTTAATAGGAAAAATATACATATAAAATATTTATATTATAGATTCTATACTTATTTGATCAATATATATTATGAATCTATTTTATACCTTTCAAAACTTATATTTAATTTATATTTTGCATTGCTTTTTGGTAATATTTTAAATGTATATTTGAATATATCAAACTGTTATTAAAGATATATTATTTATATATTTTATTCGAGGTTTATCAAATACAACTTTAAATATATAAAATATTTATAAAATACATATTTGTGCTACTAGGGAGGGAGTTTCGCTGGCAAACACGTTGGTAATTGGGGACTCACTTTTGAGATTTTCAGGGGTAAAATTAGCTGACGAAGGGGCTTTGATTGACGTAAATCCAGGGTCAAAAATTAGACCCATAAAAGACCCACTTTATGGGACTTTTATTAAAGACCCATAAAAGAGAAACTCGTGAATTATGTTACTTGTCAACCGAAATGCATTTATTTTCATGTTCGTACAAATAACCTGATGTATGGCTACAACGGTGGTCCAGGTTATAATGGTGGCTCGGGCAAGCGTGAGGCCTTGCATGAAATGGCAGATCTCTTAAGTACAATCAGCTAGGCAGAATTTCCCACTATCAAAACTTATTGTAAGAAGTGTCCTGTGTCGTAGAGACATAGACAACTCATCACTTGCTTATTTCAATGATCGGCTTTACCTCATGTGTAACAACTTTGGAGTAGTCTTTGCTGATGGAAACAAAACAATTCTCAGATACCATCTGTCTCGGGGTGGGAGGCATTTAAATAGATTGGGTGTAAGAATAATGTGAAATTTAATATTTAATTGGGTTTCAAAGGATAGGCTTAGGGAAGTAGGATGTGAAGTAATTGATGCAGAAATAAAGGCGTCAAGCCAACTCAATGTAAGTCTGGTGAACCCCAGCAATCATGTGTAAACACTGGGTCAGTGTCTCAGGGGTAGTCTGTTTTGGGAAACGGGGAAAAAGTCCCGTTGATGGCTTCAGGATAGGACATGTAAATATAAGATCCCTAAATACAGGTTTTCCTGAGTTCAGTTCTGTTTTCAGGATTTTGACTTTGACATGCTTGGGGTGCCGGAGACTTGGCTTAACCCAGAAGTTTACTCAGACTGTTTTAGATTACCGAGATATACATTTCTGAGGAGTGATGGGAGGTCTGACTCCTCTGTATCTGGCCAAGGAGGAAGTGTTGCAGTCTATGTGAGATCTGATGTTGACAATCGTATGGACTATATGCATGAAAGTTTATATTGGCAACAAAAACTGTGTGTTTGCTTTATATATAGATGCGCCATATAGTTACCTGAAATCTGTTTTATACTCAATTTTTATTGACACTCTCCCAATAGTGGACTCTATAATATTATTAGGGGACTTGAACATAAATCTATTCGGAGAAAAAAGAGTGATGGCAGGTTCTTAAGTAATCTTTTGGAATCCCTGAGCTTATCGCAGTTAGTAATGGAGCCAAGTAGAGTCACAGAAATGTCATCGTCACTTTATTGACCATATCATCACTGAAAATAGTAAGGATACAAACATTAAGGTGGGATTGATTGACACTTCCCTAATTTTAACTAGCTTTGGTAAAAACTAACTGACCACTAACTGGTTTATTGTGACTTTCCGTGTAGCAGACAAAAACGGAATGCAGAATATATTTCATATCGAGACTTCACAAAGTTTGACATGCCTCACTTTATTTCATTAGCTTCAAAAACCAACTGGGTAGCGATAGCCAAGATTGATGGTTTAGAGGAAATCTGTAGCAAACTTACATCCTCAATACTGTAATTCAGATTTATGATGACTGTGCGCCCGTAGTTAGAAAAAAGTCACAAAACGGAAAGCTGCGTGGAGGAATTACGAAACAAAATTTCTTACAAAAATAAAAGATAAATAAAAGAAGGAGCATTTACATGCCAATTCCCCTGAGTCTAGGCAGCAGTACTGTGGGGCTAGAAACAGGTTGAATGGTGCCATCAGGTGAGCAAAGCAGAACCATTTCAGTAATAGTCATTTTTTATAAATTTATTTTGTATACAGGGTGATCAACTCAAGGAGGCCACCATTTTCTTGGGATATCGGAAACGGTAAGAATTAGAGAAAACTTAAATGGAGGACATTCCTTTATTTTTTGTGGCAGTTAAAAAAAATCATTTTAGTTTTTCGAACTTCAGCCGCCATTTTCCAAAATGGTGGCCAACTTTGGAATATCTTATGGAACACCCTGAAATTTCTTATGGAAATTTATATTTCATCATGTTTTCGGATGGAACACGCAATTTAAATTTTGACATTTTTCGATAAACCCACTCGTTTAGGAGTTACAGCCTATGGAAAAATGACTTCCGGTGTACATCTTACATCATGTATTTCGAATTTGAATTTCGAAAAACTAAAATCATATTTTTAACTGCCACAAAAAAAAGGAATGTCCCCCATTTAAAGTTTCGTCTAATTCCTACCGTTTCCGATATCTCGATGGTGGCCTCCTTGAGTTGATCACCCTGTATATATAAAGGTTTAAAGGTGTAAGGTGAGATAAACTTGAATGAGTTTGCGAAACAGCATGATCGGACCATAGGAACGGGGTTTTACGGGGGCTTTTCTGGGGTAAAAATTGTTTTTCTCATTTTTGACCCTCAAAACACCAAATTTCCCGATTTCTCTCCAAACATTTTTAAACAACTCTAAAAACAAATAATTTAGTATATCAAAATGTTTTTGTACAATTATTGGTAACCGTGAAAATTAAAAAAATAATTGTAAATTAAAAATTCCCATATTATTCTTACAGAGAATATTGTAAAATGTTGTTGTTTGCTTGTTTATGGGTAGATTTTTATCAAACTTGGCAAATTTATTTATTGTATACTAAGCTATTACTATTTTACTAAAAATCAACTATAATAGTTTCTTTTGTAGCAGCCATCCCAGGTACTCGTTAAACCTAATGTTATTTAAATAGATTCAACTAGAGCCGACCCGTGGTTGAAAACTCGACCAAAAAGTATGTATTGTGCAAACTTCTCTATTTTCATCCCACGCTGTAAATGAAACATGTGATTGGAATTTCTTCAATTGTTTTGATTTTCTGTTTACATATATATTATAGTTTATTTCGTCATCAACATGGCAACCCAAGGCTCGTGTTAATTTTAAACAAATTTGAAATTAATTTTTCGTGCTTTTTGAATCTATTTGAATTTATAAAGGGATTCTGCACATCTATAGGAAAACATATTTCATTTGGTACCAACCGCGTGTAATTTGGTCCAGTAGTATGGCCAAGCTAGCTGTCGTAAGTTGGGTTTTTTAATAAGATTGAAAATCAATTTAGACAAACGGAAATTCACTTAGTCGGCAGGTTTGCTGCTGCGGGGGTATCATTTTTGATTAAAGTTATAACATTTTAAATGTATAAAACACTGACGAAGTGTTTTAAGGTAGAGTTTTTATGTAATCATTATTATACCTTTGGGCCACAGCACCTATATCTATATAAAAAAAAACATGAATGAAAAACCATTTTAATAGTAATTTTTAAATATATAGTTAAAATATTCTTAAAATATATAAGGAAGAAATATAATTAGGAATGAAAATATTTTATATAATATGATATTCTATGTTGTACTTTTTATTGATACTCTTTTCACGTAAGGTGTGGTCTTTATTGGCTAAACCAGAGCGTGGCTTTGGCTTTCAGGCTGTTTTGTTCATCACATTATTTATATAGTAGTGGCCATCTTCATTTAATGTTGGATGTGAAGAACCCAAGTTTTAGCTGAATTCTTTTGGTTTGTGTTCGTTATATCAGTTTTAGAGTTAAGGTGTATAGTTTTTAAGATTTCATATTTTATAATGTACAGTCAGTTAAAGGTCACCTCCGCTAAGTTTAAGTATTTCGCCCTTCTTTTGGTGTAATTTGGCTTTGGTTGATTGCAAAGTCAACGCACTCCCTTTTTTGTTGGCCAAGTGTTAATTTAGTATATACGTCCTATTTATTGTCATTAAAACTATACCTAAACTGTTTAGGTATTATCTTGATGAAGGATTAGTCATAGGCTACGTAAATTGGAGGTAAGATCATAAACTGTAATGATATTTAGGGGAGTGAAAATCTTATTAGGCCTAGGCTATTAGGCTAAGATCCTATTCCTTAAAGATAGACAAACATGGGCCATATAAAATAGCTCTCCAGCATATAACTGTTAAATTCCAGAATTTGAACTGCAATTTAAGTTTGAATGACTAACTTATTGTATATGTCGGAATAAGGTAGCCTAGGCCTATCGGTACTGCACATTTACCTGAATTTCTGTGGTCCGGCCAAATTATTTAGGTTTTGCTAATTTGAGGTCTAGGTAACTATGAATGATTCCCCTGAATCTGACTTGTCTTTTTTAATGTAATGTAATAACTCCGTTTTTCAAGGCTTAGGCCTTTACCTTTACCTACCTTTATACCTTTATACCTTTATACCATGTATCCATCGATGACCAGTAGTGACTGGATAGATTTCGTCAAAGAAAAAACATTTTAAACATTTTAGTTTTAGTACTTTTTAATTTATGTGGTTAACATGGCTGTAGATTACGAGGCCCATTCACCATTTTCCTCTGTGAAATATTCCTTCATGGAGTACAGGGGCCGCGCCTTGAGTAGTTCCTCCACTCTCTTTTTAAAACTCTTAAGAGGGAGTGACTTTATGTCTTGGTGCAGGTGGTTATAGAGTCTGATGCCAAGGACCGGATAACAGTCTTTTTGTTTACTGAGCCTGCAGAAAGGAACGTTTAGGTCTTCTCCTTTTCTCGTATTGTAACGATGTAGCTGGTTTCTGCAGCTGAGGTTATCTATATTTTCCTTGATCTGCACCAGACAGCTATAGATGAATTGGCTGTATATAGTCATTACTCCTAAGGCTCGGAAAAGTGGCCTACAGTGTTCATGTCTTTCGCTGGATGTTATGGCTCTTATGGCAGCCTTTTGAACTATCAGAATGTTCTTGGTCTCTGAAGCGTGTCCCCAGACAATGACACCATAGCTCATCAAGCTGTGGAAGAGGCCATAATAGGCCAGCTTTAAATATGTATCTGTGACCAGATTTTTTAATTTTCTTAAGAGGAAAACAGTTCTGTAAAGCCTGCTTTCCAACTCATTTATATGTTTGTCCCATGTCAACCTACTATCCAGCCAAAAACCTAGTAGTTTGACAGGTTGTTGTTGGAGAGTTTGGGGTTTTAAACTGCATATAAGTTCTTGGGTTTTATCATTGTTTATTTTGAGTTTGTTTGATGAAAACCAGGCTTTTGCCTCGTCCAGAATTTCAGCTGCTTTGAGTTTTAGTTGGTCCAATTGACTATTGCTCGTGATGAGGGTGGTGTCATCCGCAAAGAACAGGGTTCTCCCGTCAGTCCCCAGGTCGTTGATAAAAATCAGGAAGAGAACAGGCCCCAGGATAGAACCCTGGGGGACCCCTAAGCTGACATTCAGGTCACTGGAGAGAGCTCCCCTTATAGATACCACTTGCTTTCTGTCTCTCAAATAGTCATGAAAAGTTTTTAATGCAACATTCTTTATCCCGTATCTTTCCATTTTCCTCAGCAGGACGTCGTGTGAGATACAGTCGAACGCCTTGCTGAGGTCACATAGGGTTAGGTTTGTCAGGTATTTATTGTCAAAAGCATCATTTATTTTTGATGTTAGATTTAGCAACGCAGTGGTTGTGGATCTGCCCTTTCGAAACCCATGTTGGTCATTTGTGAAAAGATTCGAGCCTTCAAAAAACTCAACCAGTTGGTCCTTGACTATGCATTCCATAATCTTAGCGTACATTGGTATCAGGGAGATAGGCCTATAATTAGATAGTTCTTCCGGGTCACCTTTCTTAAATACGGGGACTGTACGGCTTATTTTTAGAAAACTTGGAAAAGATCCCTCTCTAAGACACATATTGATCACTGTAGCTAGAGGTTTGGACATACAGTGGATGGTAATCTTTAGAATATTCACATTTATTCCATATATGTCAGGGCTGTTCGAGTTTGAGAAATTCTTAACAATAGACTCAATTTGACTTGGGGTTACGAGTTTCCAGTTTTCTAATCTGTTCATGGGGTTTAGAGGGATATTGTCAGCTGGATCAACATTGCAATTGGTGAAATGTGAAGCGATGTCAGTAACACTGTTAATGAAAAAGGTATTGAATGTATCTGGGCTATTGTTGTTTTTGCAAATTGTATTGATCTTTCTGCTTGAGTTTATAAGGTCCCAAGCCGCTTTGTTCGGGTTGTGGGAATTTGTGATATAGTTTGAGTTTGATTCCTTTTTGGCTTTAGTTACTTTACTCCTGTAGTCTTTTTTGGCACATAGATAGAGATGATAATAGCGCTCCTTAACAGTATGATTTGTTGCAGATTTACAAATGTCATTTAGGAATAAAACTCTATTTCTCAGATTGGCCAGGTCAGATGTGTACCAGCTTTTGTTAACTCTAGTCTTGGGAATTTTCTTTGAATTATGGTTCGGGGGCTTTTTTGGCACTACAGGGAAGACCTTGTCAAACACATCCTTAAAAGCTAAGAAAACACCTTCAAATGCATTAGTTGGTAACTTATCGCTAATAATTCTATCCCAATCTATGTTAGATAATTCCTCATTGAGGATATCAAAGTTGGATTCGTCAATAGGCCTCTTATAGAAACTATAATGATTATACCACAGTGGATGAGATGTATGATTGTCACTTACCAATGGAGTCTTCATTTTCATGATAATGGCATTATGATCGGATATTAAAGGATCTACGATGTTTACCTCGAATTCAGATGGCAGCAAATCGGTCACAATGGTGTCCAGGCAGTTTTCTCCACGTGTAGGTTTTCTGTTCGCTACGAAAAGACCATAAGAAAGCATTAGATTTATAAAATTTAATGTGGTTTGACAGTTTTCATTCAGATGGAGGTTGAAATCACCTGTGAGCAGTATTTTCTTGGTTTGTTTAGAAAGATATGCCAAGCAGCTATCCAGTTGAGTGAAGAAAGTCTCCACTGAGCCGCTAGGTGACCTGTAGGCAGCTACCACAATCCAGTTTAATTTAATCAGATTGATTCCTGTTAATTCGATGTCTAATTCTTTACAGTAACTATTGAGATCCAAGGCCTTAGCTTCGAATAAGGTATTTGAACTATTTACATAAATGGCTACACCTCCGTGGATGTGCTTCTCTCTCGACCAGGAGCCTATTAAATTAAGATACTCTATTTTGGCATAGTGTACTATTTCATTTTTATCCAACCAGTGTTCACATAAACAAACAATGTCAGGCAGTGAGTTATCTATAAAACAGCTTAGCTGATTTAACTTAGTTCTTAGGCATTGTACATTCAGACTTAGCATAGAAATGTTCATAGAGCTATCATTTGTTGATTGAGGTACAGTAGGCCTATTTATTATGTTTATATCTAACGGAGAGTTGTTTAGGCTTAGGCTTACCTGGTCCGAGGTTAGGTTAGGTGTTAGTTTGGGTTTTGGTTTTTCTCCCTCCAGAATAAAAAACGCTTAATTACAACGTTTTTAGGCCAGAAAGATCCGTTCATCATGTCATCCTTGAGTTGGAAGTCCGTCCCCACTTTAAAGCTTGCGTTTAACCCTTTGGTTTGTAATTTTTCAACAATGAAGTTCTTGTTGTTTGGAAAAGTCTTCATAAGATAATCCTTTATATTGTCTTCAGTAGTTTCAGATTTAAGTCGACTAAGGTGAAACCACGCTCTTTTTACTCCAACTAGGTCATCACCGCCGGAGCCGATCGTAACAAGCGGTTTTCTAGATGAAGGCCTAGATTGAGAAACTCTTCTTTGTTGGCTTGTGAAGGTATTTTCTTTCGATAGTACGTTTCTCGAAGAATTTTTCTTGTTTCTTTTTGATAAAACTTCACTGTACAGTAGATTTCCTTCAGAAGATTTCAGTTTTGATGTTTCGTCAAGTATAACATCCGATGTTAGGGTTAAGTCACAACTTTGTGAGCTTAGAAGACTAGTAGCAGAAGGGATTGATGATTTGTTGGTTCTCTTCTTCTTCCTCGTGCCTAGTGATTCTTCTACTTGAGCGATGTCGTCTGCTGATTTTTCCTTGGCTTTGTCCATGTCATGGCCGTTTGACTTCGTCATATCATTCTCTATGGTCATGTTCTTAGGGTTTACACCCGCGTCCGTTTCTCCGTCTGGAGTGGATTCAATTTCTGTGGTCAGATTGCAGTTGCCGTCGTATTGGACGTTGTCGTCTGCTCGAGAAATATTTTGATTTAGAACTTCCGGTAGCGTTGTCAAAATTGAGGTTAGGCGAGATTCCATTTTAATGTTATGTTGAGATAATGATTCCATTTTTGTAATTAATTGGATATGGTCTTGGTTAAGGTCCTTTACTATTTTCAATAGTTTACCTACTGTTTCATGGAGAGTCATGCAATCGTCGGTGCTACATACGTATGTCCTCATGGTTTCCATTCGTCTAAGGCACTTTTCACAAGTCCACTGAATAAATTCATGTAGCCTGTTTATGTCACTAAAAACACTTTTTGATACTTTCACACATTTTATATGGAACCACCTCCTGCAGAATCCGTCACAAAATAATCCATCTTGGTCTTCTTTCACTGTTATATTGCACACAGCACAGTCAGAGTTCTCGTCGTCTACCGCCATGTTAACCGGAAGGTTAACCTACCTACCTTTACCTAGGTCCTCTTCCTCATAATCATTGCAACCAGGGAATCGTCATTCTGCTATCAAGGCCTACTTACTTAAATAGTTAATATAATTTACTTGGTAATGATTAAACTCAGTTGAAATTAGGTCATTTAAACATCTATTTACTCTGCAGACCCGAGTGTTGTGACAGGGTGGTGTGGTGTAGGCTGTCTTTGTTACATAGCCTACCTGCCGTGTATATAACATGACTAGCCCATTAAATGCATGTACAAATTGTGAAATGTTTACATTGAAACGTGTTTGTTGTTCAGGTTATTTTTTTGGATGCCCGATTCACCTAAAACATTCAAAAAACACTTTAAAACAGTTCCTATGCCTGTTACCAACACTACAAATTTCTTAAATAACTTAGGCTAACTTTTTTTGTCGGTGAAGCTTCCTATTGTTACTAAAATTTTCAAATATAGGCCTAGGCCTATCAGCAATAGCCTTAGAACCCCAAATCACTAGGGGATCAGTGGAAATTCGGGGTTTTTGGGGGGGGGGGGGGCAGTTAAAACGTTGTGACAAAAGGTTAATTTGACAAGAAGACAGATACGGTAATTTTTACACGTAGGGGAAATGGGATATTTTCTCAATAGGGTAATTGGGATAAATTCCCTAAATTGGGATCTATTTATTTCAGGTTAAAATCCCTAGGCAAATGGTAGTCAGTACAGTTCGGCCAAAACTTCTGTGCACCCGGACGGGTCGTTACTAGCCGAAATAAAAAATATGGGTACCGGTTATTGGCAGTGCTGAAGGTAGGGGTGAGTGAGTGGTAAGTCACAAATGTTTTCACAAAAGTACCCCCGTCAACCCCCTTGCCGTCACCCAACCAGATCGTGCGCACAGAAAATTTGGCCGAACTATAAGTACCAACCTATATTTTTGTTATTGTGTTGGTTTGTTGGCGCTTCGCTAAGTTTATTGGTCACTGCTGATGGCTGATGAGTGGAAAAGAGGCAGGGAGACAAAGAGTAATGATCTTAACTTTAGCAGTGACGCTTGTCCGCCGTGACGCCTAGAATGGCCACCAGCGTAATACGCTAGTATGGGCCAAAATATTTTTAACGGTGAAAAAACCGCTTATAATCAACTCTGATATGAACAATATATATACCATTTGAAAGATCACATTCTGAACTTTGATTTTATTAGGCCTATATAAACAAACTCTGTAGCAGGTATATAACAATGTCACGATAATTAGAAATCAAATGAATTTTTGGCGCGGCACTACTTTAGCAGCTGACACTTGGGAACTGTCAAAACAGGACTTGATTATCCTGCTCGGGTAATTTTCGTCTTGGAATGTTGCGAGTGGTACCACTGGATAGCCATTGATTTTATCTTCATTAAGTGGTATTGATATATAGAACAAAATATTGATTGCACAACAGGTTGCTAGTACAGAAAATATGAATTACATACAGTGAAAGTTATTATTACTAGTCATATAATATGTCATTTTGAAGAGGAAGAAATGTAGCTTGTGATAGTGGCAGCCCTTCGCTCAGGGTTATTTCCGTTTTCTCTCACTAAGACGACGAAAGTGCGTCACTAATGTCAAGGTCTCATACACAAAGTGCCTTTTGCCATTGCAAGTTGTTGCCGGCGAGTTTTCCCTCTTGTTTTATCCGCAATTTATTCGATAATAAATTTGTTATTATTTTGTATTGTAAGAGAAATGTGTGTGTATATAACCAGTAATCTTCATGCATTTTATTATGCATGAATATTTACTGAATAGTGTGAAATTGTGTTTATAAAAGTTTGTATTTTTCTTGCGGCATATTTTGCGGTTTTCCGTTTATTTCCTATATTATTATGCCCCTAACACGTAAAAATAAAAATTTTTACGCAACGTGTTATAC
Source organism: Macrosteles quadrilineatus (assembly GCF_028750875.1). Classification (NCBI taxonomy): domain Eukaryota; kingdom Metazoa; phylum Arthropoda; class Insecta; order Hemiptera; family Cicadellidae; genus Macrosteles; species Macrosteles quadrilineatus. The sequence continues at coordinate 70,411,087 of NW_026542600.1, read as the reverse complement.
ATTTTTATGTAGGTAATTGAATACATTACAAGATGATTATGTTGGTTTGTAGTAAAAACATTTGGTACAAAAGTTTTATACTTAAATACTGTGAATTTTTTCACAGATCGCTAAAATACAAAAACATTTTAACCGCAGTAAATTGTATGTCAGGAAGATATTCTCTTTTTGAGATCTGTTAGCTTATTGCTGGATGGGGATTTTAGTGCTAAATACAATATGTAACCTGAAGTGTGTTATTGTGTTAAAATAGGTATTGTATTTTCAGGTTTTGGACATAATTATGTTAATGTTACAGTCATATTTAACGGGTCTTATGGCTTTTCCGATGCTCAGTAACGTCTAAAACTTCATTTTATACACTTTTTACCCAATTTCACAATTCCGGAAGAACCCTCCCTATGTTTAGGTTGTGTTGGGCGTTCCAAATATTAACCGTTATGCAAACCTCTCTAGGCATTTAAAATCCTTACTGAGACCTCTTGTTATGTCTTAATGAGAGGCAGTGGTCCCCTATCAGAAATCAGAATCTTTATTGTCGTAATTTGCAAAATACATGCATATTACATAGTCAACAATAAGGTTACAAGTTCAACCAAGAAAATAAAACTAGATAAAACATAAATATATAGTCAAAACATTTGTCCGGGCAGTCACAATAAATCAAAAATAAAAATCGAGCTATGCAAAGCATTGAGCCTATCAGAAACAATGACAGTAAAAGGTCAAAATGTTCAAAAAGATCATGGTCATGCTCAACATGCAAATAAATATAGACTTTCAGGCATTGAGGAAATTATGTATATCTCTCAAGATATATCATGGACTAAAGACATCTTTCATTCATTCCACACCTACATTCATAATTCTAAAAATGTAGTTAATTAGCCTATGGCCAAGAAGGATTTAGGCCTACTCACATGTTCTTAGGTATTGATAGTTTATTAGGCATATGTAAATGTTTAAGTAAGATTTGTTGTAGGCCTAACTGATATTTCCATACCAAGATGTTACTCCCTCTGCATTTCCTCTTTTCTGATTGCCATCAGAAATGTGGGATTTTGTGGCTAACAGTGGGACTATTACAATTAAAAATTTAATAGACTAATTTTAGGAGGGTGCTAATAAAAAAAAAAAAAAAAATATAGGCCTATATCTAACCTAATTCGCTCTTTTCTTATAGGGATTCATGAAAAGTGTACCTACCTATTAATTTATTAATTTTTAATGTTTTCTAATTTAAAACATTTTAAGTTAGCATTCCTCCATTTTTATAGGCTGTGTTAAACAAACTTTAAAAATTAAGGGTTTATTACTATATGTGCTCAACTGTTTAAGTTTTTTGTTTTTACTGATTTGATTTGCTTATTTGACTGGGTTTTTCCTACAGTTAATGTAAACCCTCAACACACTGGGCACACATAAGATAATGACTTACAATACCCCTGCTGAAGCAAACCTGCTGACTAAGTTAATTTTCATTTTTTCCGATTGGATTTTTACTCAAATATTGCCTTTAACATGCCAGATCTATTGTATATAACAATAAGTATACAGTGGAGTCCCGATAATCCGAACTTCGGTAATCCGAAAGTCCGCTTAATCCGAAACCAAAAAATAAATTTTAAAATTTTTTTTTTATTTTTTAAAAATTTTTTGAAATTTTTTTTATTTTTTTTTAACTTTTGAAATTTTTTTGAAAACTTTTGAAATTTGTTTGAAAACTTTTGAAATTTTTTTGAAAACTTTTGAAATTTTTTTGAAATTATTTAGGAATTTTTTAAAAATTTTAGTTTATTAAACTTTTTACACAGTTAGCTGTACCTCGTCAAAGTATTCTGTAGCGGCCGGGCAAGATAGACTTTTTTGTTGAGTATTTTAGTAAATATTTCACAATGTTTGTTATTAACATTTTTTATTTTCGTCCAGGGTTCCAATCCCCCCAAATCACAAATGGATTTTATAAAGTGATAATGCTGCAGCCACTAGGTCTAAGTAATCTAAAAAAACAATCCCAAAAAATTTCAAAAAATAAAAAAAAATTTCAAAAATTTCAAAAAAGTAAAAAAAAATTTCAAGAATTTTAAAAAATTAAAAAAAAAACAAAAAAAAACGTTTAATCCGAAATATTCGGTAATCCGAAATGGGCCCGGTCCCAACCATTTCGGACTAACGGGACTCTACTGTAGTTTTAATGGGACTTTGCTGACACAAGAATGGTAGGTAAGTTAAGTTAATGTGTGCTTTTAGTAAAATTACCGTAATGAAATTATTTAAGTTTATAGCTTAGTATGAAATAAACATATTCGCCAAATTTTATCAAAATATATATATCCTTAATCAACCAAACTAGGCCTACAAATGTTTTTGGAATTTTCCGTGAAATAAATCGTACATCCATGCTTTAATAATACAAAATTGTGTGTTTCAAATCAAATCAAATCAAATCAATTTATTGTTGTAGACATTTCACAATGCTTTAACAATCGTCATAAAATACATAAATTAATACAGCAAATGAATAATTAGATGTAATAAATCAATATAATAAGTTCTAGTATAAAAAAAAAAAATATATATATATATATATAAATACAGGCACAATTAAATAGAAATATTTTGACATGTAAAAAAATCCTCCACTGTATATGGGCATTTTTGTATTAAATATGTCTTCAATTTTGATTTGTAAGTGTTCAAGGACAACTCCCGAGACTCCACTGATAAGTTATTAAACAATTTAGCTGCCATGTACCGGTATTGAATGTTTGTTTGACTCTTTGAGTATTTACAGAGCACTGTTTGCAAGTTGTTTTTAAATCTGGTTTCATAATTGTCTATTTGAATTTTCTGAGAACATTTCTAAATGATTTTTTACATACAACAGAACTTGAAAAATATATATTGCAGGCAAAGTTAAAATTTTGAAATGTTTAAATATAGGTTTACAGTGAGTTCCAGAGCGTACACCACTTACAAGCCTTATCGCTCTTTTTTGCAATTTAAATAACTTTTTGGTATATGTTTGGAAACCCCACACCAATATTCCGTAACTCAATAAACTATGTATCTGTGCATAATACACTGTTATCAAAACATCTTGTGTTACACAACCTTTTAATCTTCTTAAGCAGTATACACCTTTCGACATTTTGGTTGAGGTTATGTCAATGTGATCCTTCCAATCTAGTTTTGCGTTTAGATTAATTCCAAGAAATTTTAAAGGTTTTACCTCATTTAATAGAGGCTGCCTATTTGAGAAACAAATTTCTAAATCTTGCAATTTATTTAGATTTAGGCATAATCTATTTGCATTACACCACTGATAAATCAGATCCGTAGCATTTTGCAGGATGTGATTCATTTGATCTCTAGATTCAGAACAAACATTCAAGCCTAGGTCATCAGCGTAAAGAAAACTATTAATGTTTTCACCTATCAAATTGTATGGCAGATCATTGATATAGATATTAAATAGCAGTGGCCCTAAAGAAGATCCCTGAGGAACACCAACGTCTATATTTTTTCCAAGAGATAACTCATTTTTAAAACTAACAAATTGTTCTCTATTTTTTAAATACGAATTGACAAGTTTAATTGAATTTTCTTGAAAACCATAAAATTTTAATTTGTGTATTAATATGTTGTGATTAACAGTATCAAATGCTTTTGACATGTCAAAAGAGCGAAAGCAAACCAATCTTTTGTTCTCTATATTTTTAACCACATCTATAACTAAGCTAACAACAGCATCATTTGTGCTCTTCCCAGAGCAAAACCCAAACTGCCTATCAGTAAACATGTTATTACTTTCAAAGTATTCATACACCTGGTTATACATTAGTAATTCAAACAACTTTGATATGGTTGGTACAATTGATATTGGTCTGAAGCTTTCATAACTATCATTATTTTTCTTGGGAACTGGAACCACTTTAATTTTTTTAAGTACTGTTGTGTATACACCCTTTTCTATCATCCTATTAAATATTGTGGTCAATACTTCACAAATACTAAAAGAAGCGTGTTTAAGAATAATTGAATTCAATCCATAGATATCCAAACATTTACTTGTACGTAAGTTATTAATAGTTTTAAAAACTTCTTCAACCGACACAAATCTAAACTCAAAAATGTGCTGTCTCATATCTACTTTTCCAAGAAAAGTTTAGTTAAGCTCTATAGTTTGGCTCTAATGGAAATTGGGCATTTCCATGTTTTAAGGGTAAAAATTTGATAACCCGCATGACTGGGATCGGTATTTTGGAAGACCGAGAATTTTGGACAAATTACTTTAATCTCTCAATAGTCTACTCTTTCATACAAAATTTCATCAAAATCAGACAAAAAATAACTCAATTTATTGATTTCAAGGACACATAATTATTTATAGGCTATAGGTTTTATATCTTGATTTTTATAAATTTAATCATCTTGAAATCTTGGTGACTCACAATTTGCAAAAAATAACGGCCTATATAAGTTCAAGGTTTTATATTTAGCCTTGGTAACTAACCTTTCATCGGAGACAGCACAGAGTTTTCCTCCAGGCGCTAATCAAATCAAAATTTGTATTCCTTCACAGTACAAGTTGTTATACAACGAATAGCGTCAAATAAATATAAAGATGAGTTATGCCTTGCTTATCGCTAAAATAATTATTATCTTAACAAAACAAATGTTAAGCTTAAGAAGACTAATTAAACAAAATACAATCATCCTTCTAAATTACAATTTAGCCTATGACATATCTCTTAAATTCCAAAGTCCATTCAAAGAATACAAAGATAATGAAAGGAGACAATTCTTCAGTCTTTTTTTTTTAAATATCAAAACTATTTTCCTTTATTATAATTTTAGGTAGGGCCTAAATTAAATAAGAATTTTATGCCAATTAAACTATATTTCTTCTCAAAAAACTTTAAGGTAGGCCTAAACCTTCCAATTACCAAACGCCTCAAATAATAAGCATCTACTTCAATTTATCAATACCAACTGAAGAGTAATACATTTGTTGACAATTCATCTGTTCGCAGACAAATGGGTTTGTATATCGTCATTGGTTACTAGATTCAGTGAGCCTTGATTGGTCAGACTGTCCACAGTTTTGGCGAATTCCTTCAAATTGTTGTTTGTTTCCTTAAGAAAACGGTCGACTTCCTTAGGCTGGTATGATTAGCCCCTCCACATTCCTACTGTATAACCATGACTTCATTTGATCTTTGTTATTTTTTTTATCTTTGTTAATCTTGTATGAGATATAATTTAAAGATTGAATGAAGATAAAACGAGCTTCAACATGTTTTAAAGCCTTCTAAGCACCGGCGGGATTGCCGTTCGGTATTAGGCGGCAATAATTCGGTATTGGGAAGTTGCCGTTCGGTATTAATAGACAAATAGGATAATTTCATTTTTGATGTTAGCCTCCGGATTACGTTGAATATAAATTGGTTTAAATACCTGCTTCTAGTAATCCAATAGTCGCAATTTCTGTCATGCAACTAGTTTCGACTTCATACAGAAGTCATCCTTAGGCGTCCAGTGGATGTCAAAATAATCACTTCAGCAGAAGGTCGTCAATTCACACGCACACGAACACGAACATAGTCACATAAAAAAGGTACATTTACAACGATAACAATACTAATTAATGGTAACTTGAGGATGATGCGTCACGACCAGGTGAATGTTGCGTCTAGACTCTGCACGCTAGGGAGCCTAAACTCACTAATTTTTATGAAGAAGATATAGGCCTATAAATCCCAAAATTGGTCTCCCAAACTCACCGAGATTATCTCTTAGGCTGGCGCCTAAGTCTACTAGACTCCCAAACCAGAAATATTTAGGCGTGAGATTATCTCTGCCTAACTAATTCCAAGCTCCCAAACCCATTTTCTAGGCGGCAGCCTGAATATTGGAAATATCCGGTTCTTAGGCACGGACTAGCACTAATACCAAGCACCAGAACTGTCTCTTGCATATCTTCTTAACGAGGGAAAATAACCAACTTTACATTATTGGATTGTTTCCTTTTGTAGTTTGAAATATATTTATTTTAACAATGCAATTAAACTCAAATTAAAGAAGATAGGGGGACCTTTAAATATTCTTTTACTTAAATTACACTTAGGCTTACTGTAATTTTTGAATATTCACAAGTATATTTACTTTGTTATTAATTGCTTTAATACACTAGACACTAGTGTTATATAAATATGTTAGAAACCAGTTTTGGCAGGCAAGTTTTGAGTATAAAAGTTAATATTTTAAGAACCTATTACATAGTTTCCAACTACCTATCACAGAGAAGTAAGATACAGAGAATACAAGCTTATGGGACAACCGTGCGCTTTTAGCTCAAGTATGGTGGAGCGGGAAATGTACTTGTACCGAGCAAGGAAGAGCCCGAACGGCAATGGCCAAATAGCATTTTTGTACAACAGTTTAAGCGCACAGGGTCTTGCTCCAGCTCGCTCGCTGTAGTTTGTGATGGCGAGGGGGGAAAGAAAAGTGGAAGGGGACGAAAGAAAAGCGGAAGGGGACGACGAATAGAATTTTCTCTAGACACCAGCGACTCGTGCTAGACACCACTTAAGTGTACCTTTGAATTTATCCTTTATATCTTACTTCTCTGTGTACCTACCAACTCTTAAAATAATTAAGTTTGGCTGGGAAGTCTATTTTTGAGCATAATGTATTAGTTGTTTTACTAAAATTCAAATTTTTCTCTCTTAAAGAATGTTTTTCTTCTTGTTTTAGAAATGGCTGCTATTCGTAAGAAGCTGGTCATAGTGGGCGATGGTGCTTGTGGTAAAACTTGCCTTCTCATTGTCTTCAGCAAAGACCAGTTCCCTGAAGTCTATGTTCCTACTGTTTTTGAGAACTATGTAGCAGATATTGAAGTTGATGGAAAACAGGTAAAGTGTTAAGTAAATTTAGCGATGTTCTAAGTAATTTTCAGTGTCTTAACAAATTATAATAGATAGGCTACTGTAAGTCTAACCATCAGAAATCTTTAAATTGTATAGTGTATGTACAAGGTTATATATAGTACATTGTTGGTTGTTAATTAATATTAATTTAGGGTCAGGATTTAAATTAGTAATGTTGCAGAAAATATATAAGCCTACTGTAATAGCAAATACTGAAGATGAAACTGTGAAAAATGAATCCTTAAATCAGTAAATATATTTTAAAGGAAAGTTTAATTCATATAAATGTATGTAATTTAATAGAAAATGTATGTTTTACATATGTGTGTATTCATTTGCTTGTTTAGCATTTATGAGATAGGCTATCCTACTTATGTCAGTTAATAGTGCTCAATTTTACCCTATTTGTGAATGTGTAACTTACTCATTGCATTATTTCCGTAAGTCAACTCTAGCTTTGGGTTTCTTGTTTTTTGACCAGATTGTTAGATATTTTTGGTCTCCTTTTATATAGGTTTTCAAACCACTTTCATATCCTACAGAAAGAAAACTTTCTATGAGGTTACAAATAATCATTTAAAACCAGCAATTTCTTTAAGAAGGATGTTTAGTAACACGCTTATCTAGAACAGTTTGTTCTTTGGACTGGACAAGCGGGGTTATGCATTAAGTTTAAACTTTGTATTGCTTATCAAGGTGAAAAATGTGTAGTGGATATGGGGCAAAGAATAATCAAACAAAATCAAATATGATAAATCATACCAAATTTCTAAAACTACTGTTATGTTAAAGAAGCTCAAAATTTCAAATAGCCAGTTCTTGCTTTTTAATAACAGTTTTTTATATTAAATTGGCAAATATGATGACCGAAAGTAAAAAATAGAATTGAAGGACCAATAATTAATTAAAATGCTTGCACTAATAGAACTTGAAGTTCACTATGTTTTCTCCTATAGAGTCTGTCAAGTAAAACTGTTGAACAATATTTGGAGTGATGTTAAAAAAATAACGACTCAGGTTAGAAAATCAATTTGAGGATTTATCGTTAAAGTATAATATACTTAAACACCCCTTCAACTGGATGAGGTCTTTATTTTACAAGCCCTGCAAATCACTGAAAATGGAGTAGGGCTTCTTTGTATAGAAATAAGAATATTGCATTTGATGAATAATAAAATATTTTATTGTGACAGTTTCTATTCATTAGTTGGTATATTGCCATGTGCATTGGCCTTTGTCATTGACCCTTTGGCAGAGGGCATAGACTGGGTCTACAATGATGATATATTGCCAGCAATTAAAAATAATAAATGTATCTTGAGAGAATTACTTGTTAACAGTGCCATTTCACAAAGCATAAGGACATAAATAATTTTCATGACTTTGATTTCTGAGAAATACACATGACTAAGTTGCACTGTGAACTTCATGTAGTCTAAGATTGTATGAAGTAAATAGCGAAGAATATTATTAGTATGTTGTCATGGCACGTGTTGGAGATGAGTGGGTAAAACAAATCAGTTCAAAGTCAGTAGAATTTTAGAAATGTGCAGAAGGGGCAACTCTATAATGGCTATTTAACTGTTTAGTAGATAACATAACGAAAGAGTTTACATGAATCATTGCATTGAAAGTTTGTATTGTATCAAGCTTAATTTCCTTTGGCTTGGAAGTTATTGACTTTTATTACCTACAATACACCATTGCTAGACAGCCAACTAAATTATATGCTATGTCTTCAACACACTACTGGTTGTTTCGACTAGTGATGGTTCAAAACCAAATCTCAAAACCACCATCGAATTTGAGATTCGATAGATGAGTTTTAACATTCTAAAATTGAACTAGCAAATTATATTTCTGAACTGCAACAAATATATGCAATTAATTAGCTACTAATATATATAAAGATGTGTGTGCAAAACTATTTCATATCGGTATTTATTGAACACAAATAAATATAACCTGTTTAATGTTTGAATTGGTCTCATACTATATTATTAGTATCAAGATTTTAATTTATTTTAGCGTTTTTTGTTTACAAGGTACCAAAATCTAAAAGTATGTTCCGTTTTGAAATAAAAGAATAACGAGTATAGATACAGCAAAGCATTTTCCGGCATAACTCCTGTGATTTTCGAGGCATTAGTCATAGCATGGTACAAGTTTTTGTATACTATCCTTGTAGAATGTTGCCACCTGTGTAGTCAACCATGAGGTAAAATGTTCTTTCAGCTCTTTATCACTGTTTAACCGCTGACCGCCAAGGAAAGACATCAGATGCAGAAACAATTAAAAATCGCTCAGAGCGAGGTCAGGGTTGTCAAACACGTCACAGCCAAATCCCTGAAGAATTATCTTCGTCACATTTCCCGTGTGTGGTTAGGCATTGTCGTAAATGAAAACCACTCCTTACGTGAGCATTCCTCGGCGCTTATTCTGTATTGCGTGGCGTAGTTTTCTGAGCGTCTCGTAATAAACATCTTTATTGATTGTTTGGTCTCGTGGCAAGCAAAATGTATTTCTTTCCCAGGAAACTGTGCACATGACCTTTCGAGGTGTCAAGGTTTACTTTAGTTTTACTTTTGTCGGGGACATAGACCCTCCATTCCATTGATTGGCGTTTGGTTTCAGGTTTATCACAAGCAACCCTAGTTTCGTCATAGCGAGTCAAGAAATCAAGTGCACAGCCCATTCGGCGGTTTAGCGCAGTTCAGAAAGAATTTTAGGCACCCAACGTGCGCCAAGTTTCTGAAAATCCAATTTTTTCAGTTACAATCTTGTAAATTACTGTTTGTGAAACTTGAGGAAAATTCACGTGCAAGAGCACTAATCTTAAACTTACTGTTTTCTTCAAAATTCCCATCATCTGCATGAATCAGTTCATTGTTCACAAGAGATTGACGTCCACTTTGTTCCTCATCATGGACGGTATCTTCTTATTTGTCAAACCTATCTTCCTACTATTGAATCACTTATTACATGGTCTCCATAAACCTCACAGATTTGTCAAATTGCTTTAACGTTTTTGCATTAAGAAAAAGAATCACTGATCGATTTTCACAATCGGCGGGATTCTCAATTAACACAGCCATTACAAACAAGCACTATGAAGTGCACGACAACAAAAGCGACCTCAAAAAAGCGTCATTTCCTTCCGGTTGCCCTAGAGTAACTACCGTGCATGCGCTGAACTGTGATGGCTACCGCGAAGAATAGTTGAAACAGAACTTAATTTCCAGACGTACCTCGTATAAACAATTTTTTTTAAATTTTTTGTTTTTTAGCTTTAAAATGTAATGGTCTAATATTCACGTTATTGTGTCAAGGCCTGGAGTCCAATTTCTTTGAGTGTTCATTGCATAATAAACATGTTATCATTGTAAAACCTTAACGAGGCAAATTAAAAAGTTTTAGGGTCAGGTTTTGAGATTAAAAATTTGTATTTTGACCATCACTAGTTTAGACGACATTGCATATTGATAGATTGGATCAAATTTAACTAACGCTATTGAATTGTGTTAGGCAGCTATGAGAGGACCAGGTGGTTTACTGAAATGTCTGCTATTGAATCAAATAGATGTTGGGTTTGATTTTGGTTGGCACACTGTTTTACAGTGTTTTGCTGGTTTTCCAGGTTGAGCTAGCTCTTTGGGATACTGCGGGCCAGGAGGACTATGATAGACTCCGTCCATTGTCGTACCCCGATACTGATGTCATCCTCATGTGCTTCTCTATTGATTCTCCTGACTCCCTGGAGAACATACCGGAAAAATGGACTCCTGAAGTCAAACACTTCTGTCCCAATGTTCCCATCATACTGGTTGGTAACAAAAAGGTATGTTGGCAATTCTGGAAGCAAAGATAGTGAGTTGAGTGTTCAGAAAATCAATATTACGTCATGAAGTAGGTATTAGATGTTAACTATATCGTATATTCACCAGAGAACTATGCCATTGGGCTTAACTCGTCCCTACAGTGATAATGGAATTTGTCTTTCACATTGTAATTGATTTATTGCTTTCACTGAGGCATATGTGAGCATCTTTTATCATTACAAATTCTAGTATCATATTGTACTAATACTACATAGATGAGGGCCCACACCTCTACCATGTGTTTGTAAATATGTAACTTTTAGTGAAAAGTACCTTCCTTACTCACATTAAAAATTCTTTTTTGAAAGAGTTTATTAATAATATCCAATGCCCTCATCAAAAATCATCATCTTAAGTTTTTCTAAGTCATCAACAAATCCTAAATTTTTACTGTGAGTTTTGGCTTTTAGGACCTGAGAAATGATCCGAATACAATAAAAGAGTTAGGAAAAATGAAGCAGGAGCCTGTAAAGCCGGAAGAGGGGCGCGCCATGGCAGAGAAGATAAATGCCTTTGCTTACTTGGAGTGCTCAGCCAAAAGCAAGGAAGGTGTACGTGAAGTTTTTGAAACTGCCACTAGAGCTGCTCTCCAGGTAATAAAGTGGTGGAGTTATCATAGATTCACATACTAGGACACTTAGGCTCTAGTCTGTAACCGTTTTACACATTACTCCAGGCTAGCTTAGAGGGTCATGGTTTTTTAAAATAGCTTTATGTCATGTGGTGATTGGTGGTATTTGAACCTGGGACCGAAGCCCTGCATTCTAGCACTAGAGCACTTCACTCTCCAGGAGCTATACAAGGTGAAAGAGTCAAGTGTGGTAGCTTGATAATAGAGTTGAAACCTCAACAACTTCCTAGAAACATTACTTACCAACTAAAATTTGCTTGACATGTTTACACACAGGACTAAACACGCTGCAATAATGTATTATTTTACAGATCAGCGACGCAGGCCCTATAAAACACCATAGCTAGTTTGTTAGCACAGATGCAATGACATTGTCACATTAATATACAGTGACATATTTGCGTCACTGTCTTATATTTATGGAGCAGCTCACCTTTTTGAAAGAGCTGAACTCTTAGCAGCATCATTTTTTTTTCTTTTTGGATCTATAATAGACAATTGAAAAGGGTTAAATCACCTGTTGTCCTCCAATTGATCATTTTATCCTTTACAGGTAAATCATTTCAGGCGTATCAATGTTTTGTGGCCTGTGTATTTATTTACTTATTTATATATTTGCCAACGGATCTACACCAATTTTACAGTTTGATTATAATTGCTCATTATGACTAAATAGCCTATAGATAATGAGAGGAATATCAAAAGTAACAATAATAAAAATACAGTACATGCAAATACTGGACAATGAAAGAACTAAGAGTAACGAGAAATAAATACATAGTTTGATTAGTAATGAAAATATGTTTACAATAAATGGCACATGGAACAACCTAGAAAACAATAAATAATAAAGAAAACAATGACTATGATAAATATATTGTCAAAACAAAAAATAACTTTAATAACAATAGCAATGATAAATATTTGAAGTGAATAGCTATTGTAAATTATTACTAATCTTAATCGTCTTTTGTACATCGTTTCATGAATTATGCTGTAATTTCAACACCATTTCGAGTCATCTTCGGATTAAGCAAAGCAAATATAAATTGTCATTACAGACGGCATTATCACTACAGGATAAGTAGGCCTGAATATGATTATCATAAAATAAGACGACACTATCAAAAATTCCAAGAAAACTTATTTTGAATGTACTTTGCTTTGCTTAAAGTGTAGCAAATTCCATAATTTGATTCCGTATTTTTGTGTGTATGTCTGTTGGTAACGCATTAATGTCCTTATTCCTCAGTGTTTCGTGGAAAAGACAATAGCACCTTTGATAATGAAAATTTCAACCGGAATAAAGTGTGCAGTGGTGAGGTTGAGGTAGTATTTTAACTACTTTTAACCAGTGTGGAAACTAACTTACAATTATAACTTACAGTTAGCCTTAGGGCTTTGCCTCATAGATCTATAGAGCAATTCTTTTTATCATTGGATGTAAAATATGGACTAACACAATCTTGAGACATTTAATTGCGAAGCATTCGTTTTGGCTTGAAACGGTCAGATATTGTATTTGCGAAGGTTTATATGTATTTCCATACAGTAATAGTTTTGCCGGCATATCTGGAAAATGCACACTAAATATGCAAACCAACTCCTCTGAATATTAGAAGGTTTAAACTTACTACAAGATTCCCGTACGTAGAACGGGCACACAGCTAGTTTTTAACTAATGTACTTATTTGTTTTGGTGGTTGTCTGTAACCAGCATGTCATATACATACTGTTATCATATCCAAGCTTTCTTTTAGTTATATTTTTCAGCCTGCCCCCTCACAACTTATATTTTCACTTTGATCCTCTTCTATAAATTCAACTCTTTTAACAATTTGCTTATTAGTATTTTATGTTTTCCAGGTGAAGAAGAAGAAGAAAGGACGATGTCGACTGCTGTAAACTAATCAACGTGTCACTTCTGTGGCAGGCTAGGGCTCCTCAACTGTTTTATTTTATCCCGAGTCAACACAGTTTAAGTGACTCAAAATGACTTTTCTATTAGATGTTGTAATTATGCCAAATTTCTAATTGTTGATTTTCTGTTTGTGAATATCACGTTAACTCAAGACGGAACGATCTGTGACATTCTATCGGCTAATGAGAACAAAACACCGGGGACCTGATTGTTTAAAACTATATTTTTATATAATCACCATGTCTTTAGGTTGTAACCACATTTCTCAGTTAGGTTTTATTTATGTTGCGAGTCACTCAGTAACGCTACCTTAATCAATTTGAGTGCTTCCTCTGATCGTTCCGTCACTCGACTGCCTGTCGAAATTGAATCTTTTCTAGTTATGTTCAGCATAAATTTTATGTTTCCGTATAAGCTATACATATATACCAGTAGTCAAGTAGAGTTTATTTATTTTTGTTTATTCTCGATCAAATTTATAATGAATGTTTTGAAAATATATCGAAAGTTTGCTGATGGTAAGAAATCACGGCCTGTTACCTGGATATTTGCCTTATTTTTATGAGATTGAGTTTTGTAATAATTACTTTAGCAGTTTTATATTTTTGGCAATAGTCTTTGTACTTATTACCCACAAGTCGCTGTACTGTTACCACTAAACCTGGTCCGCTCTACTGCTCATCTTTTAGATCCAAAGATCTTTCTGTGGCTCATAGCACAAAATATTAATCTCTTCACTTATGTGGGCTCAGCATATTCGTTAGTTAGTTATGTTAAGTCTTGGCTTTTGAGAACTTGTTTAAGATATTAATCATTTATCCTTTCAGAATGTAATGCCAAACTTACTTACACTACACGTAGGCACACCCACATGAATACATATTGTATGTATAGTATGCATATTGCATATTTAATCGTACTTTATGCTAGTGGGTGTGTGTATGTGTTACAGCGTATGAATGTGAGTGTGTGTATGCATGTGTGTATAGGGCTAATTTTAGAGTTATTATTACTATGAATTCAATTTATTACTATTGTAAACAGTCAATTTTTGAAATAAACTGATATTGCTTATTAATGTTGTATTATTTTATTTTGTATGATCCTAAATTAAAATTTAAATGATTTGGATTTTTCGACGATCTTGTGCAAGCTGTCCTTATCAAACTGTAAACCCTAATTCAATGTTTCCTTTGCCATTTTGTAAATATGTTTTTCAAATAAGCAATTTTCTCTATAGTATGTAGGTTTTAAATGTTTTGTGTATTTAATAAATCTTTCAATGATGTAAAAATGCAAGACCTAGACCCGAGACCGATTTAATTTTTCATTTTGATGACCCTAGAGGCCAAAAACAGTTTTTCGTTGAGATTTCGTAGAGATTTATACGTCCGTGAACTTCATAACTCAAGTAATTTTGTTCCGATTTTGATTAAATTTAGCTTGAAGGAGTAGGGCTGGATAAACTTGAATGAGTTCACAAACCAGCAAGATCGGACCATGGAAGCTGGGTATTATGGGGTTTTTCAACAATTGTTTTTTTTTTCAAATTTGTACCATTACAACATGAAAACGCCCAATTTTTATTACAGCCATCTTGCAGAGCTTAGCAAATTATTTTGTTCAATAAAGCAATTTCGTAATTTTAAACGTTACAGAGAAAATTTTAAAAAAACTGTACATTCATGATTCCCATGTTAAAAATATAAAAAAAACCTAACTACGTTTTTATGGTACTGCATTCTTTCTTCCGATACCAATACTGCATATTTTCTTTTGATACCAATAAAGTATCTCTTGATTGGATATTCGTGTGATACCACTGGTATCGCAACGTCCCCCTAGTCATAGAGTAGATGATCTCCTGTCTCCTCGGACTGCTCACATTTCCTACATGCAGAGTCTCCATTGTACAGGTGCACCAAAAAACCGATCTTTTTCTGACGTACACTGTTCAGGGACAGGTGGTTTGGGGAGTGTGGGGGTAGTCTCGTTGGAAAGCCTACACACTGCCATTATCTGTAGTCATTGAAGAATGATCGGCTGAGCTACGTGTGTTTGTCATCAAGCCGTTTATAAAATGTAATGATACAGTCATTGCAACTCAGCGGCAGTTCCGTGCACCCTTTCAAATAGGTCGACATGGAGAGGTTCCGTCGCGATTATCTGTATGGATAGTAAAAACATTTAAACGGATTAATTCAAATTGATTTGTAGGGATAAAAAATATTAAGATCGAACCTCAAAATTTGTGTATCTGAGCGGTCAAACATGTTCAAAGCTAAAGCAACAGCTTGTTTTTCGGGTGGGCCTACGAAGACTGTTGTAATATATATAGTTTTACCATTTAATGTTGATGTAGGTGTCTAAAGAAGTGTTTTCAACCCGGGTGTCGCGTCAGCACCCACTGCAGTTTCCGGTTATGATGTCATCAAAATGGCGGACAGGGCTATATCAAAAATAACTATATTTTACATACCATGTATTGGATCGGGGTAAAACTTTTTTTGTTTGAAAGAGAAGTTTACATGCTATCTTTCTTACATTTACACATTTGTTGTATGATTAGTACATTTTTCGTAATTTTTCAAAAACCGGTATTTAAAAATATTTTTGTGTTAGTTTTGTTAATAAAATTTTATTCATACAATATTTCAGAAATAACCTATGGAAAAGGCTGCAAAACATTTTAAGAGCTTTAAAAAATACCATATTTGATATGCTTTACTCTAAGTCAAGAAACTAGAAAAATCTCACAAAAACACCTAATTTGGTGCAAAAACACCTATGAGTCTGCCATCTAGGGCTGTATGCAAGTCATATATAGAAAGTTTTACCATTTAATGTTATTCAGCAGGATGTAGCATGAAAACACCACATTCATATGAATTCCTTTGTACTGGTCTGGTCCTTGAACTACTAAGATGCTAGATTCTTACATATTTCCTAAGCACTTCAAGAGCTTAAGCCGGGTTTACACTATGTTGCAAAGCCTGCTATATAACTTTTGCTATACAAAAAAATTACAGACAATTTAGTGAGTCCAGTGCTCGTCCTATATGCTATATGTAGACAACCTCATTCGCATTCCGTATCGAAAATATCGCGCCGAAGAAACCTATTGTTTGCGGCAGCTATCATGGTGATCTTAGGAAGTCAGAGGCGGAAGCGAAGGTTTTAGGTTTGACTGTTTCTTGCTTCGAGAAATAAGTACAGTATAGCAGATTTATTACGGGACCTTAATGATGACGATCACGCTGAAAACGCGAAATAAGGCGATGGTAGCTTCAAAAACGTTTTACGTATGACCACAAGGCCAGTTGTTTATGGAACAGTTTAATCTAAGTTTATAGTAGCATCCCAATCCCACGCACTGTCACTTTCCAGTCCTTCCATTGTAAACAAAGATCGCTGAGCAAAAATGTCCGCACCCAGGAGGCTACAACTGTGAACTGATGACACTAAATGCTACATATAGCAGATGCTAGACAAAAAATATTTGTATAACATTGCTATATATTTTAACAATGCAATGTGTTGCAACGTTAGATGTAGCACGTATTTTTTTTTATCTTTACCGACTCCCATGGATAGAACCATTTTTGCTATATATAGCACTTTTGAAAATTAACTTTTCTACTTCTGGCAAATGCTATATAACATTGCTAGATGGTACAAAAATCTGCTATATAGCAGGTTTTGCTACATAGTGTAAACCCGGCTTTACAACCCTCTAGCCTTGCAGTGTCTACACTAGACCTATTTTTAATTGAGTCAATGTAGTAGTAATATTAAGTTAAACGTTTGATTGTCTTTCATATGCAATTTAACTCCAGTGTGAGCCTTCTATGGTTTTGTAACTATTTGTAGGATCATACTTAGCGTTGTTAATAGGGACAAGTAGGCCTAGGATGTTTTTTTTTTCTTTTAGGAGTAAGAATCCAGTATAACGTTGATGTCTTCCAACCCTTTAGCTGCCCCCACTAACACTGGATTCATTAGGTAGACATCACCATTATTTCACACAGTATTCATATTGTCAAAACTTCAAAGTGAGTAGCAATGGTTTCCCCCATAGCCATGTTTTACCCACAATTTCAAGTTTCTTTTAATTTTTTCAACACTTTGTTTTAACTTTAACATATGATTTTCTTTCAATAATGAATTATGTTCTCCAAATCATTTAAAGTTATCTGTAAAAGGACACATTTAATAATGGAAGGGGTCAAATATTGTAAGCAGGAAGTGTTTGGCAATGTTGTGTGAGTAGGCTGGGAGTGTTTTTTAAACAGTAACATATTGTGCTGATCTATCAGCAAGGGTCAGTTTTGGTGGGTAGTGTTTGATGTGTGGTGCACCAGAGGACGGGGTCTTGCTGGGGGAGCCTGATGGCCTTGAGTCCAGGTAAGACTTAATTAAATATTCCGTTCCCCAGGAATCAGTCCTGGGACCATTCCTATTCCTTGTGTATTTAGAAAAGTTACCAGAATGTCTTTCAAATCTAATATTAAATAATAAATTTTGTATTTTTGCAGATGATATTAATCTAACGATAGCTAGTAGCAACAGAATTAATGTTTTTGATCAATTATCCCTAGCAACAAACAAAGTTAACGAAAGACTAAGTAACTTGAACCTTTTAAGTTAACTAATAAAAATGAAACAACAATAATTAAATTCTCTTGTAACAATGATCACAGAACCAACAGACTGCCTCAATATTGTTGATCTTGCTGAAAAGTCAAAGTTCCTTGGTATTCTACTGGATAGAAAACTGTCTTGGTCAAGTCATGAAAATGAGGTCTGTTCAAAAGTTAATTCAGGATTCTTTGCTCTGAAGAGATTGTCCTCATTTTGTTACATCAAAACATTGCAATCAATGTATTTTTCAATGGTCCATACCCATATTGGGTATGGCCTTGAAGTATATGGAGCAACATCAAATTTGAACCTCCAAAAATGTGTACATCTTAAAAAGATGCAATGAGATCAATGCTTAAATTGGATTTTGATGCACACTGTAAAAAACATTTTATTGAATTGGGTATCATGAGTATTTATAGCCCTTATATTTACAAAACTGTTCTTCATGTTAAACGTAATATTTCAACATTTACTAGAAACGTCGATAATCATAATTAATTACAACACAAGAAACCGATATAATTTCCAAATTAATAAGCATAAAAAAGAAATATTTAAACAAAAACCATCATACATTGGAATACAATTTTTAAATCAATTACCAATAAAAATAAAAAATTAGACAGATGACAACAGATTTAAAAACGCTCTAAAATTACGACACAAAATGCTCCTTATAAATTCAAAGATTTCTGGGCTAAGCAATAACAGAATTTACTTGAAATGTTTTAGGCCTATTGCTGTTTCACTGAACTATATTTTTGTTTTCACTGAAGTATACTTTTGTTTTATACCTACTTGAGAGATGACTGTATTGTATTTGTCTTTTATTTTATGTAATGATGAATTTGACACCATTCTTGTATACAATATATACTAATGAATAAAGATGTTTTGAATTGAACTATGTTAAGGGTTTTCAAAACTCGGTTTTAGAGTCTTTTCCAAATTGGGGTTTCAGTTTCTAACTAAATGATTTATACAGTTCCAGTCTACTCTACCTTTTTGATTGTTAGTTTATCTTTGTGTTGTTTTGGATTTTAATAAAGTTGGGTATTGTAAGCAAGTGCTGAATCTCATTCCTGAGCTACGTCACCCAAAGTAACAGTGGGTATTTTTCTCGAAGAGAAATACCCACCGTTACAATTTTATTTTCCAATGAAATGCCTATATTAGTAAAAAGGTTTAAATACCTGCTATCAAGCAATCCATTTAATTGCAGTTGCAACTAGTTTCGACTCCTATGTGGAGTCATCATCAGGCGGACGAAACATTTACTGATCAGTTACGACAATAGACAGTAAATGTTTCGTGTCCGTAACGTGTTTTGTGTCGTGTGTAAATGTTTATTTATTTTTACGTGTTAAAAATGACGCTCCTCATATGAAGAAAGAAGAAGTCCTTGTACCGCCTGATGATGACTCCACATAGGAGTCGAAACTAGTTGCAACTGCAATTAAATGGATTGCTTGATAGCAGGTATTCAAACCTTTTTAATATTATTTGGCAATCCGGAGGCTACATCCACAATGGAGCCTATATTAGTCTTACAGTTCAACAAGGAAATATAATTTTGTAAAACTTTTTTACACTGTCTTTTTTAGCATTGTCGGTGATACTTTTATTTTATTAGTTAGGTACATTTGCAACTGGTATAGGACTCTTTTTAGTGCATATGTTTCTTTAAATTTAGATCGAGTCCTTGTTTTAATACATGGACTAAGTTTTTTGTTGTTATCAAAGAGTCAAAGTATTTAACTTCTTATGAATAAATAGATTTTAATTTTTTATTTCTTCAGCCAAATGTTTTATCATTGGATTGAAACATTAATAATTTCTCAATGGTGACAATAGTATAGATATTGGTATCTGAGACAAATCTAAGCATTGGGTTTATCAGCAAGTGATAAGACGTCTGCTGGTGTACCTTGATTCCATCAATGAACGTGGGTTGTGGTGGTGGAAGTTTACGTCATAAGGTCCAAGTAGAACAGGAAAGTGTCTGCTGAAGTCAAATATAAGTGTTTCCTTCCTGTCTTCAGTTTTAATATTTATTATTTTGTAAGTAGTTATGTTATAATTAGTTGAGTGCAAAAGCTGTCAACTTCATTGCTGAAATGTCTTTAAACTAAAATTTGTTTCTGGATTGCCTTAAAATTTGAAAACTTGTGCAGTGAAAAAATATGTGCTTCTTTAAAGGAAAGATGGTAAGCATTTAAACGTTATGTTTTAGATACTATAAGCTGACAAAATATATAAGAGGTTGTTACAGTTAAAAAAAAAAATGTTCTCTATTGCATGCACATTGAAAAAAAAAACTTAATAGAACTTGAGGACTCAATTTAACCAATTTTTATGAACTTGAACTCAATACTTTTTAACTTTGAATACTGTTCAATACTGACAACAGAAGGAAGTCGTCAGATGTGTTTTGAGACCTGTCGAGACATGAAAGAAAAACCAACTTCTTTGTTTAGCAATGACTAATACTGTTAAGTCTGCCAGCTTTTGACATTATTTTGTCATCGGACATCATGTCTTCAGTTAAGCGTAAGTTTAAAGTGTTGACAGACAACGGAAAAAGAAAGTGATATAGAAAAGAAGGTGAAATCGTCAGCAAATTAGGAATCACGCCTAACACATTATCGATTTTGTAAAACTGGGAAAAGTATGAAGCTGAAGGTGGGTTAATCAATAAGAAAAGATGTAAGAATGGTGAGTTTAAATGTGTTTTAACATGGTTGAATCAGTATATATTAGGATTGATTTTGCTAGAGAAGGCCCGTGACCATCACTGTCAGAGTCCAAGACCTCGGTATCTAGAATTTCTTGTGTAGCGCCTTATTAACTTGATCCTACTCGATAACTTGAATTTTTTATCATACCCCCTTCAGATTCGATATATCGAGGTCCTACTGAATACTACATTACAACATTCATAAAAAGTTCTAAATGTATAATAAAACTAATGCTCCTCATTCTTTGTACTTTAGCCATAATGGAGTACTCTGTGAATAAGGTAAAACTCAAACAAAATTAAAAACAAACAAAATATCACATTTATTTATGCAGGCTTAATATCTTCACAAATTAACTACAGCACGTTGTCCTCTGGACAATAGAAGAGTAAAGAATAAAACATGCAATACTCTAAGAACGCAGGTTGCTTCTGGAACTCTATGTTGGTCAAATGGCAAATATCCAGAAAGCATTTTCTGCTGGAAAATAAATACAGTCTTCGAGTCTTCTTAAATGCTGTAAATTAGACACAAAACTGTGACAAAATGTATGATATTAAAGACTGACAAACAATTAATTTTTTTTATGGATTAAATGAAAGAAATAGTTGAACTGCAACATAAATATTTTAAAAATCTGAGATTATAAATACTGACCTTTGAAAGGTAAATTAAAATACATTCAAACCATAACATTGCTACATGCTGCTTCAATATAGTTCTGAGGTTATGAACCTGTGATTTTATGTAACAAATACAGGTTCATAAAATTAACAATTCTGTATTTTATGTACAATCGAAAGTGTTCAAGAACAACACTGATAATGCTAAGTACAACATAAAGCAAAAGTATATTAACAAATCTTCATTTTTAACTTTAAAAAAAATTGATAACTGTGATACACTAACCAAGAACAAACTTGTCAACTATTTTAACTTGAATCACTAACTGTATTCTATAACCGAACAACAAACAATCTTGGTCACTAGACATTAGATCTAAATTTATTTAGGTAATATTTAACTAAATCTGTAATGTTTCAAAATATTTCACAGGATCTATTGCACACTATAAAGCCACCTTCCTAGTGGAGCTGACCTTTGACTTCTAAAGTAGTCATACCACCACATGGACATAGTTGAACCACTCACATAGTGTGCTACAATCCAAAATTAATTTTTTCTCCCTTAGTTTTGTTGCTGTAGTTGTTGTGTCTTTCAGTTTGGATTGCTGAAACAATTAGTATTCCAAATAAATCAGTAAGTTATTCAGTTACTATGTCAGTGGTTCAATTAAATAACATTAATTTTCATTCTAAAACTAGCCACAGAGTTGTCATGTGAATGGGATGTCTACTCTCCAAGTCAAAGGGTCAACTTATTAGATTAACTTTGGTTTTAATAAAAAAAGCTTTTGTCAAGTAGTTTATAATATAGTTGGAGTATGTACTACGGAGGAAGCAGTGGAACGTCAACGTCTACCACATGTGTGTTTCCCTGATCTCACTGATGATGAGATTGGCTTTCTGAAGTGCCTGAAACAGATTAAATTAAGGTTTTGGATTAGAATAATTTGATTTTACTTCAAAAGATTGATCCAATGCAATTTATACCCAGCAGAATATCAGCAATGACGTCATGCCTTCTTATCCGAGTTCCAAGAGAATATAACAAATAACCGTACGGAAAAGATTTGACAATGCAATGGCAAGACGAAAGGCCTTGTGTAACTTAAATTCCATAGTAATTTAGGAATGAGTAACAATCACGCTTTGATAATTAGCTCCAAGTTTTTAAACAATACTTGTAGTTTTTAAGCTCAAGACAACTTTTTACGAACCAAAACTTAGCTAAACTAATAAACTATTAAAACCACTGTTTACCAGTGGCTGATGTGTATGAAAAATACCTTAAGCATATCACCGGCCTCTTTCCTCCTCTGGGCAATATGTTCAGACTCGTTGAGCAATTCATCTGCCTGGTCAGACTTGTATAGATGTGTGACTAGCTCTGACTGTAGGTTGTCTTTCACATAATTCACTAGAAAATGCATCACAGCTTTGGGAACACTGTCTTGGATTGATTTTCGAACTATGTAGAAGTATGACTTGATAAGGCGCTCTGAAAGCAAAAAAGGGTATTAGAATTCTTATTTCACAACAAAAAGTAAAATAAAAATATAAAATGATTCGCATGGTTCAGTAGTGACACTATTTTACTGAGGTGAGTGAATGTTGATTGTAAATGCCACATTTGAACTGGAAAATAAAATATGAGGGCTATTCAGAAAGGGACAGACGTTTTGGCCTGGCGCGGCAGTGGGTAGGGTTAGAACCATTATCTTGGCATCAGAATGTTCCTACACTCAGTACGCAACCAGTTGTGGTAGCTGGAGCATCATGTCTTCTGTGCCTTTTATACAGTAGAGTTTTGAAATGAGCGCTATGTTTGAAAATCCCGCCAGTTGTGAAGTGTGTGTTGTGATAAGGCTTTTGTTAGCGAAAAATTACAAACCGATTGAAATTTATCGCCACATTTGTGATGTGTATGGCCAAGGAATAATGAGTGAACCGCATTTGGTGCCGAGCGACTATCTTTTCCTAGTGATGAAGATGTGGCTCACTACACAACGCTTTGACACTGACGCTGAACCCCATGCCGGAGTTCACGACCTCGCAGCGGCAGATTTCTACAAGGAGGGCAATGAAAAGCTTGTACAGTACATTACGATTAATTGAATGGTGATTATGTATAAAAATAGCCTAAGGGTTTAGCTTAAAAATGTATGATAAAATTTGGGTTTTTTTCATTTTGTATATGGTTTATTCCAAACATCTGTTACATTTGGATAGCCCTTGTAAAAAATACTTTTATGACAGCTCTATGGATGTATTGCGTATTTTTGTGATGAGCCTAAAATTGTTAATGATTTAATGATAAAGAAGGAAATACAGGGTGCATTCATTAAGTATTGCGACTGGTTCATTGTACTGTAGCCTCAACAGAGCGGTGAAGGGGGTTTGACCGGTCGGGCTCGATAGAGTGATCCTCCATCATTCAGGAGCACTTTGGTTCAGTCGTCTGCATGCATTCGTTGAGATAGGGAGGTCGATTTTTGTGCAGTGTTTTTTTATTGTGTCGTCGCACCAACATGGAGCATACTGTCGAGCAAGGCTGTGAAGTTTTGCTTTAAACATGGAAAATCCGCATCAGAGACCCTTGCCCTCAACTTGAACATTTTGTTTCCGGGTCATACTTATCACCCAGATTTTATCGTCGGTAATGAAGTTGCCCAGAAAATGTTTACCTTCCTGGACACAGTCAAGGATTTCTTTTAAAATTTTCTACCCTTGAGAGTATTTTTTCCTCACTCAGGACTTTCGGCACCAGGTTTGTGCAAACGATTTTCATCAATGAATTCTTCATTACGATAGTGGGACGATTCCCACTAAAAGGCCGGTCTTCTTACTGATGTGGGCGATGGTCAGATGCCTGTCAAAATCCAAAACTTCTGGTCAGGGTTGTCAGCATAATCTATAAACCAAATTCATACATTTTTCTCAGTTTTCCCGGTTTAAAAGTACAGAATTTCCGTTGTCTACCGGGTGTCACAAAAATCCGGAACTGGCTAAACATATATTTATTAGACTTATTAAACACCGGTACACCGGCTACGTAGCCGTCAGACGTATCTGCGGTGTGAACTGTGAACAGTGCATGGGCGAAGTTTAAGTATTAATACACCAAATACGTCTGCAGACTCTGGCTACGCCGGTGTGAACAGGCCTTAATATGACTTACATTCCTAGAAATGACTAACCAATACCAATAGACCTAGGTACATTAGCTCCTCCACATTTCTACTATATATAACATAGTGATGGGCAGATCCAAGAAAATGTTGGTACCGAATCCGGATGTGGATCTTGAAAAATTCGGATCCAGATCTTCACATCTTGTGCGGCTTAAAGCATCATCCCCATTGGTCTGATTAACGACAGCACACGTGTATCAGACGTGGATTTTCTGAGTTTAAAGCAAAACTTCACCATGTTAGCGTGACGACACAATGAAAAAACACTCAGCGAGTCTCAACAAATGCCCACAGGTGACTGAACCAAGTGCTGGAGGATCTGGATGACTGAACCAATGGTGGAGGACCCCTCTATCGTGTCTGACTGGTCGGACCATCAATATTTATTGGTAGGATTTGATTAAACTAAATATGAAGCTCAAACTCAAACGCAAGCACAAATGAAGTGTTAACATTGTGGGTGTCTGCGATTGTTTCTTACCTATAAAAAATTAGTCTCTTACCGATTACGTCACAATCTCTTTGCTCCCTCTCAGACAACTTGCGACTAGTCTGAGTTGGGACTTCAGGTAGCAAGTTGATGGGTTTCTGAGGACTCAATACCGCACTTTTACTGTCTGTGTCGTTGGGTTGGTGTGTAGGTGTAGATAACGGTGAGTTCTCTGCGGACGGATCCTTGCTATTATTCTCTTGACTGCGAGGGAAGATATTGGGCATGAAGTTTCGTAAATTTGGACGGTCCATGGGGTCACTGTATCGACCGTGATGACCGTGGTTTTGCTGAAATTAAAAATAGCAGTTAATATTTACTAGACTAAATAGATTATCTAGATTTAATAGATGATTTATGACGATAATTCCCAGTATATCACTATTTCTCCCTGATACACAAGAACACTAGAGGGAAGATGAGACTTGATATCTCAACGCACAGATTAGCCAAAACTGGATCATCTCACATAATTAATTGTATACGATTTATTTATACTTTCTTTCTTAACTTTCTTTATAGGCCTATACTACAACCGCACAGGTCAATGTTTTTAATAAGAAAATGGTTTAACTGAGTTTTTAGATTGCTCTGTGATACTAGATTAATTTATAGTTTGGATTGGCTAAAACTTACTGTCATTGTTAGTGTTGTGTTGTAAGAGTTTATGATTGTTATAGATGTTTTTTTCTTCAAATATTAGGGTAGGTTATTGTTCAACAACATTTATTTCATTTACTGTGATCGATGGCAAATAAAGAATTGTGATTTATGATTCAGGATAAGATCTTTGAATGTTATGGGAGGTAAAAAAGGACAAAATGTCACGAGACAATTATAAAAGAAGACTTATACAGGGTGTTGAAAAAAGTTAGGACCTAATCTAAGTAGTGATTCCTGGGGTCAAAATATAATAATTGTTTTGGTACAATAAAACACTTTTCTTGGGCATTTTAAGTATTTATTATTGATGACATTCCAGTAATACGGCATGTGAAATGTTATCATACAGTAATATGTATTCGTTTACTTAATATGTACTTTCAATAAGCTTTTATTATCTCACAGTTCTTAATATTATTATTATGTTTGTACAGTCTTGCAGAGTAATATACTTTAACTCAAGAACCCCACTAAATATACTTTAAACCCACTAAACATTTATTATTAATTTTATTACAGTAGAACATTTCAACGTTGTTTACCTGTTCAGTATCATTGACTATAGAGTTAGCATTAGCCAAGTTGATAGTGTGTCTTTTGTTGATTCTGGTTTGTTGTCTGATTGAGTCTTCCTCTTCCACAGACTTTAGAAGAGAGGGGACCAAAGCAGCATCTTTGTGAAAGTCTGGATGCTTTGTATTGATATAAGCCAACTCGACTGCAACCAAATTTTCAACCTACAAAAAATGTGTCAAAATAAGTTATTTGTGTGTAAATAGTTATTTGTGTAGCTAGTGCGCAAAGTGGCACTTTGCTGCTCATGAGAGAAATGTTTCTTGAGTGCAGCAAAGGCACTTTACGCTTGTGTTACACATTATATTTTCCCTACAGTTATTATAAAGCATATAAATAATTAGTCTTTCAAACACTAAACAACACGTTTTAGGTTAGGTCAAATCCAAGCGTTGAACAAAAATAGAATGTTAACACAAAACAACAGGTTATGTCATAGTATCAATACTCAATGGCTGTGAAAGCAAACTAATATTAAATTACTGTCGTATCAATTAAATGGATCCTTATGAATAGTAAATTATTTTAGAAAAACTTGTATTTTATCAATTAAATTGTTTATTTATTTGAAGAAAATAAATTTAAACAATAATAAATAATGATAACTTTTATTGTAGTAACCACGAATACTAGAAAAGACCCGGTAGGGATCATAAATATAAACAAATGACGTTTTTGACCCGAAAGTAAACATTATTTAACATTGTTTAAATGGAACTGTCTAAACCATATGTTAAAGCTATTACTATAGGATTCGGGCCAAAAACGTCATTTGTTTATGTTTATGATCCATACCGGTATTTTTCTAGTATTCGTGGTGGTAACTAATGTTTTTTTCTTGAGAAAATTATTCAAAACTCCCAATAGAAGGATAATATTTTCTGAGCAACAGATTAGAGCAGCAAAGCTATCTCTTATCACTTGGGGTCAAAACTCCAGGCAGTGAAGTTGAATGAAACAACTGCAAGGTGACGTCACAGTTAGAAGTCAGAACTATTTCCTGAAAATCCTTGTCCACCTGAGCGTAGTGATATCTGTGGTTAGCAGTGGTGGTGCTAGTTATAACTTAAATAGTTTTTCTTATTTTGGTTATTTTAACACTTTAATAAAGAGTCTAATGAAAGAAGTGCAGTTTGAAAAAAATTATATGGTGTTACATTAAAAACCAATGAACTTAAAGTTTTGTTTTATTGTCATCAATCTATAGAAAACTATCACTATTCCAAACAGAGTCTAGTAAGTAAAAACTTTTATGTAGTAGAAGGTTTTATACTTTTAGGTAACATAAAAACTTATTTGTGTATTACATTTAAGTGTGTAAAAAGTAACAATATAAACTGACTAGTTATACCATTCAGTCCAAAACTTGCTAAAAAAGTGGATTTAAAGTAGGAGCACTTTTCATAACGACAAACTACATGTCAGCTATATTTTCCCAGACATCATCATTGACTCCCGCGGTCACGGAAACATCATCGTAGTGGTACGCAATCGCGGCAAAATCATGAACATCTTTCGCGGCTGTGTAGACATCATCATCGTCTCCCGCGGTCACGGAAACGTGATCGTCGTCTAGTGCGATCTCAGCAAAATCATGAAAATTCCCAACTTTGATATTAAAATAAAAACTAAATCCCGACTTTTCAAGACCATTTTTAAATTCAATACAAATTCTTGACTTTCCTGTTTTTCCCGACTACTAGACACTCTGCCGTGAGCATATTTTGTGATTTTGGCAACACCAGTAATCGTCTCCCGCAGTCGCGGCAATACCCGTGAGCATATTTTGCGATTTTGGCGACACCCATAATTGTTTCCCACGATCATGACAACACCAGCAGTAGTCTTTCGGTTTTCTGATGACCGGGTTCCGGATTACCGGAGGTTTGGTTTAATTCCTGGAGTTTTCTAGGATATTTCAAGGTAAGATAAAATTCCTGAAGGTTTCCCGGTTTTCCCGAATTTCCCGGAGAGTAGACACCATGTGTTAGTCAATTCAGCCATTGACTTCCGGACAGGACGAGTGCCGCTATAGCCTGATTGCAGAACTAGCACTCACAGGTGAGGTCCAACAAATAACTTAAGCAGTGATTTCCCCTTAAAATGCTATGACATACTAAATACGTGAAAATACATTGAAGGGTTAAAAGTTGTCACCATAGTAAAAAATTCAATAGTTCAAAAATTCCATTAAATGTAAATGACAGGCTACCATAGAATTAGTTGGAGGTAGACGTCTTCTCAACAGATGAGTAACAACATCAACAATTCTCTCATGCAGTTTAGGGAATCGCAGCATTTCTTGCTGACTCTCTGTACCGCAGTGTTGGATGATCCGCTGCATCTCCTCGTGGACTAGCTCTACACAACGCAGCGATGGCTCCTCTAATCTACGGATCTGCCTCTTCACTAGCAGCTCAAAAGACACCTGTAACCAACTCAATTGAAAGATAAAATATCCTTAAAAATAGTTTAACTTATAAAATAAGACTGTAGATTAGTTATAAGCTTAATATGAAACCAAAAATTGTTTTATGGAGCAGGAAACGGCTAGCGGCAAATTGGATGTTCACAAAAATACTGACTGAGTTAGAGGTGAAATTTAAAAGCCATTATAAAACTATTATTTTCATGATAAAATAGGTTTGGGATCTCATAACAATTATTATAGTGATAAATAATGGAAGTCGTAAAGGAATTAAAGTGATACAACTCAACGAGTTCTTGGAAGTATTTGACTTGACCTTGAGTACAACAATTATTGTTGTGATAAAATATTAATGGATTAGGGACTGCTACAATAATGGGTTTGTATTACATCATTACCCAAGTAATAAATTATACATCTGACAAACCTTTTATGTGCTCCAAACCAACTGCCAAGTAATTTATTTTAATAGGCGAACCAGATTTGTACCGAGTTAAATGCTGGACCGAACCGATGGCGGTAATTAGGTCAGAACCGTACCTTATTGACTTTTTCGGTGCACCGCTAACCCCTAGTCAGAAATAAAAGAATTGAACTAGAATGAATTTAAGGTTAATGTTCTCATTTTTTTTCATTCAATAACAAAAATCTGAACGTGATAAGTTACAAAGTATTGGGGTGACGAAAGACAACCTTACCTCTGGGACAAAAAGAGCAGGTCTAGGTCCAGTAGCATTCCGAATAGCTGTCAAGATATCCATTTTGGTAAGTCCTACTAAAGGGTGAATAGAATCCAAAGTGCGTCCAAATGTTTCATGAAATATGTAGCAAATCCTTGCACCTCCACATCTGAAATGCAACTGCATGTTTTAATTTATTGCAAGGATAGTTAAACCTAGTTGAAAACTGGATTTCTATGTTTTTGTTATTTAACATTTTAAGCTTTGGGCAAAATATACTTCCTAACTTAGTTATGTATGGTTGACTTAAACTTGTCTTAGCCAATAATATCTCTATGGTTATTTATTTAATTAACTAGCAGCATAACCCGACTTTGCCCGGGTAAAATTGTACAATGTACTATAAGTGGTTATAGATTATTTTTTTAAGTTCTCATAGATGTACACATATAGTATAAATAATCCACAAATTTATGGATTTTGGGTAAAGTTATTTGTTATATGACCATTTACTGCAGTGAAATCCAACTTTCATAGGACTTAGTCTAACCCTATGAAATAAATGAAAAATGTTACACAAAGTGACTATCATTAGAATACATCACATCTTACAGTCGAAAAAAATATATACATTTAAAAGAAACATGAAAAACAACTTTTTATTTTTAAAAAAATTTTACTTTTTGCGTAACTTTGTTTTGAGAGCCCAATTATTTACTATAGACTTACAATTCAGTAGTTTCTATGTTTCTAGCAGTCCCTTCAATGGTTGAGCAATATGCAGATGCAAACTTGGTAATAATTTGTAACAATGTCTGGCTTTTATCTGACACATCATCGCCATAGGAATTCAGAAGAGATTGAAACTGAGACACCATCACGTTCACTCTGGTCTATAACAAAATTTATTCAAATAAATATTTTACCGTTAAATTTACAGTGTTCATTATCACATAACATATATGATAAAAGACCTAAAAGGACATGACCAACAAAAATACTTAATGAAGGAATAAATAAATATTTAGAGGGTAAAGGTATACTGACTTGACCCCTTTTGTCCATACATGAAAGAAATAGGTTAATATGTTAAGCTGACTGTAAAAAGTGTGCAGTAATTAAAAAAAACTTCTTGTACGGATGGAATAATATTAGGTACAATGTTCCTCAAGGTTCCATCCTGAGGCCAACACTATACTTGATATTTAGTAATTATATAGACTACTATATCATTATTAGAATTATATCAGAGGAAATCTTCTTGTATGCAGATAACACAAATGTGGTATTACAAACACCAAACGTACCTTAATTAGTAATCTTTGCAAATATAATAGTTTAAATACCTTCA
The DNA here is from genome assembly GCF_028750875.1 of Macrosteles quadrilineatus. NCBI lineage: Eukaryota > Metazoa > Arthropoda > Insecta > Hemiptera > Cicadellidae > Macrosteles > Macrosteles quadrilineatus. Next base: position 70,380,344 of record NW_026542600.1, on the reverse strand, counting down.
GTCTCCAGTTCAAAATAAGTCGATTTTGCAACCTAGGTGGAACACCTGATGATAGCAAAACCACGTACTAGGTACCTAGGTTGCAATAATTGACTTATTTTGAACTGGAGACTGAAGGTATTTCATTATTCCTTGGTATTAGTTCCTAGCCAGTTCAGGGGCAATTTCACGTCTCACGATGTCAAAAATTTAGTAATCTTTAATCTTTGTTCAAAAAACAATACAAGAACTAGAGGTATAGCTCTCTAAAAATGATGAACAGTTCAAAAACACAAATTATGCAATTTATGGGAGAAAACGGCTTAAATTCATTTAATATTAATACATTAAAGCAGGTGGATACACAAAAAGTATTGGGAATACATATTGATTCAAAATTAAATCGGGGCGATCATATTCAATATTTAGCAAAAAGATTATTACCTGTTCGCTATGGAAAAGTGCTGTAATTGATGCAACATCTTTTGAAGTTTGTAAATTAATTAGTATATCACATCTATATTGAATCTATAATTAGATATGGAATAGTAATCTGGGGATTCAGTTACAAAACAAAAAAAACTTCTTAACGCACAAAAATCAATTGTACGGACTATGGTTAAAGTTTCAAAGAAAAAAAGTTGAAGACCCTCTGTTTAAAAGATTAGGTAAGAGCAGATTTTTAACCATTACGAGCCTGTACATCTTTGAAATAATTAAGCTACACTAAATAACAATCTATACAGTGTTGAAAAGTTTAAATTTTCACATAATCATTCCATTTGCCAGAAACAGTTACATCTATTCCCGACGCATGGACTCACTCTGTTTGAACATACATCAAAATACATGGCAATCAACATGTTTAATGAAATTACCATAGGAATCACCACCAATCCTAAAACATACTCTTAAAAAAAAATACACAAGTTATTAATTGAAAAGGTATACTATAAAATAGAAGATTTTTATTCTGATGTTTTCTAAATGGACAATTATTTTACAAACTAAATTCATGTATGAACAAATACCTGATGGAATTCATTTATTTTATTAGGATCATTATTTTATTAGTTGTTTTTTTAAATGATAACTTTTACTTGATGTCAACAAAAATAATTTTCAGTTCTGTAAATGTATTAGTTATAGTTTATTTTTTGACAAGACAATACTCTTATCTTTTTACTTTTTAGTTTTTAAGATGTTATGAGTGAATAAGACTTTGACAGAACACTTCAACAAGCTAATTTAAAGCCCATAAAATGTCAGTCCTTGTAGTTTTGATTGTTAAGATTGATTTTAAAATGATCATCTGACTAAACATGTGTATTTATATGTCTCCATCACTACATGTTCACAGATAATTTCCCCTTATTGAGAAAAAAACCGGAAGGTGAGAGATGTGTAACATAACCAAATGTAAACAGATTGTTCGACCTAAAAACCGGGAACCATACATGAAATTTGATTGGAATTTTACAATGAATTCTGAAATAATCACTAATAGGATATTGACAAACCTCCAAGTTTTATTTTCTCATTTTTTCCCTTAAAACATGAAAAAGCTTGATTTTCAATACTACCATCATGTAGAGCTTAAAAAACAAATAATTTTGTATATTGAAGGGTTGTTGTAAAATTAAACGTTACAGAGAAAAAAAAAACTGTACTTTTAAGATTCCCATGTTATTATAAAAGACATGTTATAAAAGGAAACTGCAGTAGTTTGCTTGTTTATGGATGGATTTTGATCAAATTTGGCAAATTAATGTATTTTACCCCATACTATTAACATTTGGTCGAAGAAACACTTTTTATTTTCCCCGTAGTAGCTAGGTACTCTTATAATCTAATGTTATTTAAATGGGGAATAACATTTACTGTTTAAGGGAATATTTTAGTAAACATTCAATCAGACAAATTGAAATTTGTCTAATCTGCAGGTTTGCTGTGGCAGGGATATTTTAACTCATTTAGGTTGCATCTAGACATACAGGGTGTTTTTGTTAAAAGATCCTTAAATTTGTTAAAAATATTAATTCTATTATTTCAAAAATGGCGGCCATTTTCCAAAATGGTGGCAAACTTGAAAAGTGGACAACTGTGTATTTTATGGTCTTTATGGAATGTGGATGCAATTTTAAGACTTATTTACTCTTCACATTTTCGCTATAAACCTACTTGTTTAGGAGCTACATGATGTCAAATGTATACCTGAAGTCATTTTTCCATAGGCTGTAACTCCTAAACCAGTAGTGGGTTTATCGAAAAAATGTCAAGAATAAAAAAGTTTTTAAATTGCATGTTCTATCCGAAAACATGAATAAAATATAGGGTGTTCCATAAGAAATTTAAAAGTTGACCGCCATATTGGAAAATGGCGGCCATTTACAAAAATTTCATTTAATTATTTTTTAACCTCTTTAAAAACAAGGGAATGTTCCCCATTTAATGTTTGCTGTAAAATCATTAGTTACTGAGATCCCAATGGTGGCACACTTAAAAAAAACACCCTGTATAGTGTTGATTGTTGAAAGATATATGTTGTAAAAGACATAAAAGGAAATCACCTTCAAATGGGAATGGATAAAGAAATAAAAAGAATGTTACCTTGAGGTCAGGCAGACAGTCCCGTATATGATGCATTAGCAGACGATTGAGTGTTTTGGCCAGGTAAGGGGTGCCATTGCGATTGGCCAGTGTCGGATACTTGCGTTGTAGGAAGGCTGCTTCGTCACGTAATGCATCTTTAATTGACTAGAACATAGACCAACAGGAATGCTAAAAAATAAGAAATAATACAAAACAGAGCCTAGTGAAACTATCACAAATGGAAGGAGAGGGTTGAACACAGAGTGGACATAGCCTACTGAGTCATGTATGGGTAAAACTGGTAGGCCATTTTAAAATAGCTATACTATACTCAATTTCACGTTCACCGTGCAGTACAGATCATAAGGATGGCAATCGTGCTACTAACGTTACTGGAAACATCATGTTCATTGTTATACAGGTGGCATTACTGCCCTTGTGGAAGCTCTAAATAAAATTCTACTCATTTCTGGGCCTTAAAGCATTTTATAAATAGATTTTTTTCCTAAATTAATTTAGATGTTGACTCTGGTATAGTAAAAAATCTGAACTAATATAGTAGTAAAAATCGTACGAAAAAGCTAAAAAAAAGAAAAATGTTTAAAACATCAGATAGTTTGCAGCCCTGCTGACATTAGAGCGACTAAAGTTGCTGAAACTGCCATTCAAAATACATGGCTTATGGGGAGTTGCTGCACGGTCAAATGGAGTATAGAGGGTAAGCCCGAATTTTGGTTATAATTTAGATATTTTTTGACACTAGACAAACTCACGGATGGTTCAGGTCTGGGAAAACCAAGAGCTACTGTACTAGATTTAAAATGAGGTATTTTTAAAACATTAAAGGGGAATTCTTCAATGTTTTACAAAATTACTTGACCTTTTGCAAGCTGCATTTAATTTTGTATTAATAAAGATAAGTAAAAAGTACCTTTTTGTCATTAATGTCCTGTTGCGACCTGTTAACAACACCAATGATACCCAGTTTAACAGGAATCACTCGACCGCATAGAATATCAATGGCGTCTGTACCTGAAAAATGAATTTACTTGAGTAAAACAAAATTGTATTCAATATATTTTAAATGAATAGGTAAAGGTGTATTAAAACTCAAAGCATGTAAACATGGAATTAAAATGTGTATTGTTTGTTTTACTTAAATCAGTAATGCCAATAAATGAACTTCAAAATAGGACAATATAAAAGGCTCATATCTCACATTTTCAATATAATTACAAGATTCAAGAAAAGCAACAGTAAACGAACACACTTGAGTGTTGATTGATTACAGTGGTCTTAGTAGTGTGCATGTTGCGGATTAAATATACCCCATAGTGCAAAAACCCCCGCCGCAGCAAACCTACAGACTAAAAAAAATTTACATTTACCTGCCGAGATTACCACTAAAATATTCCCTTCAAATTATAAGATTTATTCCCTATTTAAATAACATTCATTTTTATGGGAATTTATTTAGGTTTGCTGTTACAGGGAAGATTTTTCTTGAAATGTTGATAGCTCAGCATGAAATAAACAAAATTACCAATTGATTAAAATATATCCATAAACAAGCAAACTAAATAGTTTATTTATTCTCTATAAGAATAACATAGGAATTTAAAATGTATACTTTTTTTAATTTTCTCCGTAACTGTTCTAGGCATACAACAACGCTTCAGTATACAAAATTATTTCTTTTTTAAATCCCTACAAAATAGTCTAGAAGTGAGAAAACCCAATTTTTACCATAAAACCCCCTATAAACCCCCGTTCCCATAAGCTGCTGGTTCCCTACCTGTAAAAAGCGTAGGTTTACAGGTTGGTACCATATTTCATCAAAATCAGATCTTTTTCGCTTGAGTTATCGTGCTAACGAGCAATAGGCTACATGGATTTGAATGGAGTGTGTTTTTGCTAAAACTGGATTAGATCAAAAAGCAATAATTTAAGCATAAGCTGAGGACAAGGAAAATATAATGGTAGGAAATATAATGGTTCTAATTTTAGTGAGGTCTGTTGTTCTGTATGTGCATATTTTTGCAAAATGATGAAAAGTATTGTCCATAGCTTGTACCAAAAAGTGATTTTCCATCGCTTGCTGTAATTATTCTGTCCTCGGCTTTGCCTTTTACGTGAGAATAACTTTCACATGCTCAGCTTTATCTCGTAAAAAAATTTAGAAATTTGGTGATTCTGTGTTTGGCTTTGCCTTACACAGGAAAATGCCACTTTCTGTACTACAGTAGAACCTCGATTATCCGGGGTATTGGGTGGGAGGGAAATGGACTTTAATGTGATAATTTACATTAAATCATCAAAATGCACAATCATGATATGTTCAAGTCATTAACCTTGGTTCAGTAATAAAAACTGTAATCTGTAAATAAAATTACAGCTTACTCAAACTTTTACTCAAACAAAAAAATCCCAATCACTGTACAACAATAAATCACGTTAAGAATAGATTAGTAGAAATTTGAGTACCTACTGCTAGTCATTAGCTACCGGTGCTGCTACATGCTATTTTACGACAGAAGAATGTTGATAAAAACTTGAGATAACTCATCAAAAAGTATCAAACCACAGTACTTAACGATAATGATAAGCTTAACAATCGTAAAATAAAATAAAGATAACAATTACATAAAACATGGCTTATTCTTTGTACTTCTATTCTTTCTTGAGTTTCTCTTCATCATATACACATTCAACAAGTTGTCATGGTTACTAATCAAATCACCCAACCAAAGGCTACTAAAGTTGCCACGGTTACAAATCACCCAATCAAAGGCTGCTAAAGTTGTCAGGGTTACTGATTGCCTAATCACAAACTGTTGTGACATAGCAAGCGCATAGCAGACAGATGTGTAAGGAGCAGACGATTGTTAGTGCAAGGAGATTGTCAGTGCAAGCAGATAGCTTGACCAGCAGATTGTCATTGCAAGCGGATAACTTGACCTTGAAGCTATCGATCGATATTTCTTTGTCTTGCTTCCATTTTATTTTTGTCAAATAATTGGCAGAATACAGTATACTCCCTCTAGTTCGGCTTCGGTTGGATCGGCCGCCGGATGGTCCGGCCCGGTCTTAGGGGGACAAGTCATATCGTCACGGGTGAATTGTTTTCGACAGGATTCAACTTGAATGTTTAGTTTCCGGCCATAGAAGTAAACAATTCATGTCTGTTTGGTTGACGGGTGCTTCTATGGGTGAATTGTTGCATATTACCTATGAAAAACTATGTTACATAACCTCAAAAATACCGAGAACATTTTATAAACAGTTTTTCTTCGGTCTAATATGTTGAAATACAGTGTATAATTAAATATTTCGGACCATTTTTTTATGCGATAGGTTCCACCATTATTATTTTTGAAACACCACAGTTTATTTGACAAAAATAAATTAAAGCAAAATAAAGAAATAGCCATCGTTAGCTTAAAGGTCAAGCTATCCGCTTGCACTGACAATCTCTGCTCTTTACACAACTGATGTCTGCTGTGCACTTGTTTGCTATCTCACAACAGTTTGTGCTTGGGTGATTAGTAACCATGGCAACTTGATGAATGTGTGGATGAAGAGAAACCAAAGAAAGAATAAAAGAACAAAGAAGAAAGAATAAGCGGTGTTTTACGTCATCCATTGTTATCATTACCTATTTGACGACTGTCGTTATTATCTTTAAGACTAAGTACTATGATTTTATGCTGTTTTATGAGTTATCTTATGTTTTTATCGACATTCTTATGTTCTGAAACAACATGTAGTAGTAGCCTATGCTGACTACGGTAGCAGTGGCTTGCAGTACTAGACTTTCTATTGTTCTGTTCTTTACGTGATTTATTGCTGTACGTACAGTGTTGTGTAATTTTTGTTTTGCTTGAGTAAGCTTGATTTTAAACGTTACAGTTTTTATTACTGAACCAAGGTTATTGACTTAACATATCATGATTGCTCAATACTATTATTTGTATTTTGATTATGTAAAATGCACTACATCCGGTTAATTCGGCCGTTTTGTAGTTCGGCCAGTGGTCCGGTCCCAAGGTGGCCAAACTAGAGGGAATCTACTGTAGTGAAATATACAATGCATACACATTAGACTAAAGAAACATATTTAATAACATTTTCTTGGACAATGAGGTTATGTAACCTAATTTTAGAGGCATCTGTTGACCACGGTTAATCTGCCGCCCGGGTTGATCCGCCCCCGGTCAGTCAAGGTTCTACTGTAGTAATAATATATACCACTGTAATCCCTTGCTCTAAATTTACTTTCCAATGTTCTCAATAAGTTCTCTTTTTGCCTACTACTCTCACTGTTTCTTTAACATTCATTTTTATTATTTAAATCAACTTCTTTTACAATCTCAATATAAACAGATATAGGCATGGGCTAATTTTGCTATGCTTTTAGCATAGTGTTTGTTTTAAATTCCTTCAAATATGTCTAACATCCAAATGTTATAGAAGTTACTAATTTTATATGAAACTGTCCCACCAGAGCAAATCTTGCAGACTAAAGGAATTTCAATTTTACTTATTGGATTTTTACCCAATTATTTCCATTCTTCCCATTTAAATATCATCAGCTGTATTGAATACATAGGTTTGCTGCTACGGGGAAGGTAAAAAGTCTTTTTTGTAAAAATTTTAATTATCAGATGAAATAAAAAAATTGATAAATTTGATCAACATATAGGCCTATCCATAAACAAGCAAACCACAACAGTTTTCTTTTTCTTCATAAGAATACCATGAAAAATGTACAGTCTTTTGGAATTTTCTCTGTAGCCTTTAATGCTTTAATTTTACAAAAAACATTTCAATATACTAAACTAGGGTGAAGTGGGGTAAGTGTACGCACGGGCAAGTGGAGGCGTTGACTATAAATAAGCCATAAATGGAAAAAAAATTTAATTAATCTTTTTATGTGATTTGAAATGTGATAATTCAGATTCTGAAATCAGAATTCAACATTTATAATTATTTATACATGAAAATTAAGTTTTAAAACACCTTTGAATTTCTACTTACTACGAAAGTAGGCTACTGCCTTCAAATTTTGAAAAATCATATAAAAACAAAAAATAGAAATAGAAATTTGAAAATTGGTACACTGATATTATATATTATATTATATCATATATTATATAGTTTTGTAAGAGGAATCCAAAATTGTGGTTTATGTACCTCTAAAATGTATTGTAAAAAAAAAAGGGGGGGGCGTACACTTTCCCCGGGCCAAACAGTGGTTGGGGTAAGTGTACTTCCAGCCCCAGGGTAAGTGTACATAGCCCCCCTAAATGCAATGAAAATTTGTCGATGACATTGAGCCTGTCGTTAAGTTTATAAGAAAAAAGGTGACAACATGTTTTACTGGCCTGAAAAAGAAGACTGTTCAGTCATTCCTGAAGATGATGTGCTCAAAATCCTACCAGAACCTACACCATGCAGAAGGGGGGAGTTAATAAACGCTTCTCTCTTTTCTGTCAACGTTCAATAAAAAAAATTAAAATAACTAGCTGTAAATATGTAAATAATAAGTATTTTCAAAGCAAGTGAACAGTTCCTTAAATATAGTGTTAGTGAAATAGTCATGTGGCCTAATATGAACTACTTAAGAATTATTTGGCGGAATAAAAAAAAGCCATTTACAGTGCAGAATTCACCTCCAGGTAAGCTACGCATATTTAAAATTGTGTTTTTAGATTAGTAATTTTTTGAAAATGACATGCACCTCATGACCCGATCTTGCTGGTTGACAAACTCATTCAAGTTTATCCCGCCCAACACCTTCAAGCCAAATTTTATAAAAATCAAACCAAATTTATCATCCGAGTTATCGTGTTCACGGACACACACACACACATAAATATGTAAAAATTTGAGCGAATTGAGTTTCTACCTCTGAGGACATCAAAATAAAAATTAAATTGGTTCGGGTCCCAGGTCTTACTGTGCGACCTATTTCCCCATAGGGAAATTCGCTAAAAGTTAATTGAGAAAATAATAGTTTTAATCTTACTGAGGTTTGTTTGTGTGTCTATTTTTGCATCGTGATGAAAAGTATCGTTCGTACAAAAATGTAAAAAGGTGTTTTACGATACTTGTGTGCTTGTTCAGCTTCGCTTTGTACATGAAATTCGGTTTTCCTGTATTTGGCTTTGCCTCACACATGAAACTATAGACCACAGGAAAATTTAACTTTTGGTATTTGTAATGAAATATCTATTCTTCTTTTATCACTGCCGAGTATTTACATACCAGCATCCATGAGGTCCAGCTTGGTCACTACAGCCAGGGTTCTGCGTCCATCAACATCGACATCTCTTGCTATCTTGATACTTTCACTTGTAGCCATATCTGTGTTTGCTGTTACTACTGCCAATATGATACTATTGGGGTTGCTAATGTACTTCACGACTAGTTTCTTGATTTGTAGCTCAATGTCTTCAGGCTGATCCCCAACTGGAACCTAAAAGCATTCCTAAATTAGTGCTTATTAACTAGTGATCGTCAAAACCACTGAATCTGACATAATAACATGAATGTGAATAGTACACTTTCAACAAAAGACATAATGTTTCATAGGCAATAAGGGTGTGCGAAGCAGCAAAAAATTTTCGATTCGAAGCAACGATTCGATTCAAAAGATTTTTGATTCGATTCGATGCAATTCGATTCGAAGCAATACGGTATTTTTCTATTCATAATTGTCAATTGAGTGGATTAAAAATAAATTAAAATTTACCACATATGTGTAAGACAAATTTTTGTTGATGTGGTATTAGGCCTATTCATATTTAACATATGAATTTTAGGTGAACAAATATTTATTTTAAATCATATATTAGAATAACCTGTATTGCTGGAAATACCAGTGAGCTGCTTTACTTGCCTATTTCATAATTTTTACTTGGAATTGGCTCAACTGCAAGAAAGAAGAAAATAATTTTTTTTATCAAGACATTCATTCTCATTTTAATAACTGTTTAAATAACTAAATAGGTAGCTAAATTACAACAAATTTGAATGGAACTTAATATAAAAAAGACCATTAACAAATCAATTAACATATCACAAGTTTAGGGCCTGTGGACTGGCTTCAGGACTGCAAGCAAGAAGAAAATAAAAATAACATGTTTCCACCATACAACATGTATCATTCATTCCCTGCCTCCTAACCTCCTTAGTATAATAACCTCACACTTACATTATTTGTTACATCATCATAAATAAAGAATTATCTATTATTGGCATCAGTAGGCCTACAGCTTTACATAGGCATTATTTTTTATAGGGCCTAAAATAGTAATAGGCTAGAAGCAACATGACAAGTGGAGAACTCATTGAAGAAAAGATATTGTGTAAACTAATTTCCTATAAAACTCAAAAACAGTAAATAACATACAAACATTGTTTATGGTATAATTAGTAAGGACTAACAAATGCATATCATGTCATACAGTAGTATAGACCTACTGCAAGAGATTAAAATCCTAAAACAACTGATTTTGATAGCTAATGAATGAAAAGAATTAAAAATCCATAAAATAAAGCCAAACAATATCTCAATTAATTAGGTACCCGAAAAGTAACTCTTAAATAATATATATAGAAGATTAAAATAATATTAAATCAAGAGATAAGAAAGTTAAATGCTAACTTCTAGTGCCCTTAGCAACACAGGTCAATGTTTTTAAACTACCCTCAATGTTTTTGGAACAGCAGGGTCTTTTTCTCTGAAGGAAGGGTAGTAGTATGTCAACAAAAACAATGAATCCCTCTCACCAGCCAGGCCCGGGCAACTATGTGTGCATTCAAGGTCATAGACCCTCCTCCTCCCCTCTTACACCACCCGGTTGCTACCCGGTTGCTCCAATTGCTGACAAATGCAAGTGATGAAACAAGGAAGTAGAGACAAAAAAAATATATTTCTTTATTCAAAAACACAAAACTATAACAGATCATTTTTAAAGAAATTAATTCATTGTAATTTGTGAGTTGTAAATATTGTATTGGATTTTAGAAAAATATATTTTTTAAACCCCATCTAACCAAGATACAGATCTGTTTACTATATCAGATATTTCTTTTGTTTATATTATGTAAAATACTAAAATATATTTTTAATTAGGTATGGAATAAATGATTAAACTAGTATGTCTGTATAAATAGTCTTTTTTTTTCTTTTCTTTGCACTGTTAGTGTTGCGTCACGGCTTTTGTCTCGTCACTCTTGTCAGTAGACGACTAGACTGGCTCTGGCTAGTGGCAGTGCGGCAATTGCTCTGTTGTGTCTTTATTCTTAAAGGTCGTGAGCCAAACTTAAACTTTAATTCTCATTTGAACATTTTAATTCCTCTGTAATAATAGATATAATAGGCCTAATATAAGAGTGTTTCTTTGGAAATAAATTATTCTTTTTTTTTCAAACAAATCTTTGACCTGACCTGAAAAATTCGGGGACCCACAGACCCCTAACAAAAATACCAAATTTATCAGACTAAAACATCAATCTTGCTAGTTAAGTATTAAGTAACAATTTTTCAGACTTATTTTTAGAATGATTTTGGAGTAGCCTATCTTGTTTTGGTAAGGTTTAAACAGTAGTAAAACATGTCTCACACTGCTTACATCAAGACAAAAAACAAAACCTCTCATCATTTGCAATGTCAAAAAAAAATTATAAAACAATTAAAGCTATATTTAATGCAAAGAATGTATTAAATAAGAACGCCTTCGTAAAGGAAACGCAACAGCAACGCGCTCCTGTATTGCGGGTATTGCATTGACTTTCTGCAGGCGTTTTTCGTATATGGATACTGACTCCCTCATGAATCGAATCGTTTTTTGACCACCACTGAATCGAATCGCGATTCGATGCATCGAATCGAATCGAAATTTCGATGCATTTTCGATGCATCGCACACCCCTAATAGGCAACAAACATTAAAACAAATTAACTCCATACACTGATGTAAATATGAATGTTAGATCAATTTGAAACATTTAGTGGTCAATATTAATTTGGATTTGATCAATATTGATATGAAACTGTATTGTACCTTGTTCCAGCACTAGTATAAATTATACTAATTGCAGTTATGATTGTTATATACTTGTTTCATCAATGTCAGTAATGACCAGTTTCTCCATTGCTGCCAACTTTTGTGTAAACTTAAAAGCAGAAATAATTACACAAAAAACTTGCTTTGCCAAATAAAGGCCTTTTTGCTTACCTTGGTGAGGCCAGGCAGGTCAACCAATGACAAATTGAGAACATGAGGAGAGTATATTTTAAGAACAATTGGCTCTGAACACACTCCCTTATTATGTCCTGCTTTACGGTTGGTCTCTTGCTCAATCTCATTCCGAATCTCATTAAAATCACTAAATATCTTGCCTTTGGTGTGAAGGAACATTCCCCATTCCTCTATATTTAGTGTGCCTGAAACAGATATAACAATAATTAAAATGCTCATAGCATTTAAATGCTTCAAGAGATCTTTTCAAATATCAGTTAACACAAGAAAACATAAATTTATACATTTCTATTGGCAGCCATGAGAGGATGGAAGCACTGAGGAGGGGATGGACACAGCGAGCAAGTAAATAATGTGGGGGCTACACACATACACAACACCCTCTAGTAACAACTGAGACACTTTGAAATAAGTTTATAAACTAAAACTTGATTAAACAAAAAATAATCCAATGGACTGTTTAACTTTCTACTAAAAAAATTTATGTTTAGTATTTCAAAATTTATTGCAAAAGTATCAAATTCAAAGATTATTTTAATGACTATTTTTATAGTATAGTTAAAGACAATTCAATTCAAACTTCTTTAGGCCTATTCATTATTTTGTACAATATATACATCGAATAATACTTGTCAGGTTGTACAACAACTCAAACTAGCCTAAGTGACAATCTCATCCACTCTATGCAGAAGACTGAAAAAGTTACACAATTGTTCATGTATTCATTATGACTGTGATGGGTGGAAAATCGTCAAAAGAATACGGAGCTATTTTAATCAGATATTCTTTTAATCATTTTTCAATTTGTTTTTATTATTTTCTTTTTTAATTTCTTTTGTAATTGTATTTAAATATCTATGACCGGTGTAGGAAGGTTTCTTTTCAAAAAATTTAGTTTGATGTTTATATGTTATTATGGAGTCTTTATGTCGAGTATTGTATTTATGAAGGGTTGAAATATAATCTGAAGGACGAGAATCAGCTTTCTTAACTGCCATTAAAATGCAGTCAAAAATATACTGCCAAATTTAACAGGGGGAATGTCTGAAGTAATCCAAATGTTGATACTTTGAATATTCCAAATAATTTGAAATGTAAAAGTATAGCAGATAGACTATTAACAAATCTAAAATCATCCCGGTAGCAAAAAAAGGTGATGCTTCAGATGTAAACAACAGTCAGCCAATATCTCTGCTTCCATCTTTATCTAAAGTTTTTGAGAAAATAGCTTCAATACAGTTAAGTAATTATTTATAAAAACACAATTTATTGGATGATATATTCAACATGGCTTTAGATCTGGTAGATCAGTTGTTAGTGCCACAGTCTCATTTGTGGAATCTGTAATTGAGTCTTTTAACCAAAGAAAAATTTACAACTGGCATTTTTTGGACTTGTCTAAAGCTTATGACAGTGTAAAGCACCCAATTTTATTACAAAAAATACAATCTTTAGGAAAATCAAAAAATTGTCTAAATTGGTTTCAGTCATATCTTTGTGACCTTGTGTGCCTCGTGAACTATAAAGCTATATGCAAAAACAGCCCTTACATAAAAAAAACCGTCGTATATTGTAAAAAAACCCCGTAAAATGCCATTATCCAATAGATGGCGATGTCACTTACCTTCTTCTGAGCTCCTGCGTTCTCGGTCATCTTTGGGACAATAGTTGAGCTGAATCACCAATGGGCACCTTGTCACAATTCCAGTACCACGAGGCAAAAATGTGCGTCCAACTAAACTCTCTATCACCGAACTTTTTCCAGAGCTCTGAAAACATGAATAATGATAAGGTTTTTATTGATTATTTTTCAGTAATTTGTACATAACTACCAAGCTACACACATTTAAGTCTTTAATTCTGGTTTAGGTAACATCACGACAAGCATTGACAGTCTTCCTGTCAGTCGCTACATTAAGCTTTTAACTAAAAATAACATAAAATGTGAAAACCAATGGAAATTAATTGACTTATAAACATTCTTGAAGGAACTTGTGGCTATAATGATCAAAATAATTTATATAAAATTCTCTAGTTAGGTTTAAGAATACAGCTGCTGTCCACGCAGTGGTGTAGTCGAGTTTGAAGCACCCTGGAGTATAAATGGCCAAACCCCCCCCCCCACCCCCTTCGCCATCCGACATATTTAATCATATTGCATGATGTGTTGTTAATTAGCACTTTAGCACACAGCTTATGTCAAAAAACACTTTTATTTCACAATGAATTACAAACGTTTTATGTTGGTTAATATATTTTGGCACTCTATGGTGCTATCATAGGATTGAAAGACTCAACAATTAGTATTTTAATAGGATAATTCGTAATTTGTTGTAAGAAGTGTTGTGTTGACATAAGTTGTGATTTTTAAAGGGAATAAATACCCTCAAGGTTAATGGGAAATGGTAAAAATATCACAATATGCCACAAGGTAGCCTATGCACCAACGCAGAATGAAAAAAAAAAAAAACTACCGGTTTCCAAAGTAATCCCTACGACACTGCGTCTCATAACTGATCGAATTACCAGTAGGCCTACCGACTCATAAACATTATTTGAGGTAAAGGTTTTTTACATTAATAGCTATATTTCATGCATGCATGGACAATTTATATATTTAAGCTATACCGATTAAAAATTTTATAAAAACGACAACAATCTATTCATGTAAAACCTAAAAATGTAGCAGAGAAATATTACATCAATCACAAGTACTGGGATAAAACTGCTACGACTATTGGAGCAGTATTTTTTTATCGGTTGCTTCATAGGGTGATTTTATTAGGCTCCTTCTAAGACTAAATATACAATATTAGTTGTGCATAAATGTTTTTGGACAAGGAAAAAAAGTATTATTACGAAGTTGTATGTAAATCATCATAAATGAGTGATTTCTGGTGGTGTGTGTTTTACAATACCGTAGAAGAAAAGTTAGAAGAAACCGTTAGACCACTAGGGCTTGTAGGAAAAAATTGTTTTTCCAGTTTTAGATGTCCCATATTTTAAAATAAATGTTTTTGAACATAATTTTTTACTATTTAAATATTCTAAGTTATAAAACTTGATTTTAAAAATCAACAAATTACATTATTAAAAAATTCCTAACTTATTACAGAAAATTAAGTCAAACAAATTAAATCATGGTTGTTTGTTTAGGCAGGCATGTAGGGTTTATAATTGATTGGTTTCATAAGAATATCACAGTGGAATTTACTATAGAGTCATATTAAACATAAATTGTGATAATAACTGTATATTATCATTAGCATTAACTTAGGTATCTAAACAATATCAATATAGACTAATTGAGAATATTGCTGGCAAACAAATGCCTGACTGAAAGATTGATCTCATTAGACTTGCTGATATCTACATAATTGATGTGCTTATTATCTCAAATGTTAAACTAGGTTCATTGTGATTCTGATGCACACGTAACACATTTAGAACTAATGATTTTAATTCAATTCAGTTCAAATCAAACTTCTTTCTTCATTATTTTGTACAATATATTATAAATACATTGAATAGTGTCAGGTTGTACAACAAACTAGCCTAAGGCTGCGGCTCCACTTGCCGTAAATTGTCACGCTGCAAATTGTAGCGCGCTACACGCGACAGTTGGTGGTTCCACTAGCAGCAGAGTACAAACTACAATCTGCAGCGTCCTCACATGTACCGTGGCTCCACCAGCAGTTTAGTGTAGCACCGAGGTCAACTTGGCCCTGGATCATGCCGTTTTGTTTGTATACAAGTCCCATGTGTTGAGCATGACAGCAATGAATTTCTTCATTTCTCTAATTGTATGTCAACCCATGGCTTCGTCCTACTGTTCCGTCTCATTGTTCCTGAGTTGTTAGCAATCTCAATAATAATGCCAGCATATTTAGTGGTTTCTCTCTCAAGCATTCTCCAAATTGTTTGCGTAAAAAGCATAAAAAATATGCCAATGGGGAGAGTTTCGAGGGGGCTGTTTTGGATTTCAGTAGTCCCCTCCCAAACTAGAAATCCAGGAATCTATTCTTGGTCTGGGGGTAAACTATAACCCATCTAGGATCATTAGATATAGGTATAGGGGTAGGAATATTTTGTAATTCATTAGGCCTAGGCCTACCTGCAGGCATATTTTCAGGAAGCAAGGGAGGCATATTGGGTTTAGGCTCCTCAGGCCTTCCTACCTGTGCATCAAAGTCAGTTTCATATTCCCTATTCCACTCAGATAATTCTTCCTTGTCGGGTTCATAATTCGCACCTGATGAAAAGTCAGTAAGGCTATGTTCGTCTTCACTATCGTCGTTCTAAGTGACATTTCGGGCCAGGCCTAATTCAGGTTCCTCTGGTTCACTGTCACCACTTTCTTCACCACAAAGAATCGGGTCAAAAATTAGTTCACGCAAGTCACTTGACCGATCTCGAAAGTTTTTATCAAGCCTAGACATTTTAACAATTAAAAAAGATAATTACATGTTTCACAGGTCAAAACATACACAAACAAACTAACAAAACACGCCGGCAAATGTCGAATGTGCAATAAAAACTTAGCAGCATCAACTGTCAAAAAATGGGAAAAAGAAAAATATTCCTAAGGCCCTGATGAAATGAATATCAATCGACAGGCCGGTTATTTATAATTCAAATACATAGGTACTATTTTATTATTATTATTATTTGTCGAAGGAGCCAAGGACTCCCAATGGCCACCCGGTACCTATAATTAAACATAACCCGGGCCCCATAGTGACGGCTGGAGCTTGCGCACCAACCTTGAACACACCATGGGTGGATGACTTAACCCTAGCGCTGGCGAACGCCGGATATACGGCGCGAACGGCCGCGGCCGAAATGGCGAAATATACGGCGCCAATGCCAGTGTTACGGTAGGCATATATATAATTTTTTTTTTTTAGTTTTGTTAACTTTTTTGGGCTACTGTTGTAATAAATAAGTTAAATAATACAAACCGGAGTATCCTGGAATTATATATTATATAAGGTGTACGGTTTTGTACATGACCTGGGTATACACAAAATAAGCTATATAAACTATATATTTTTGGAATCAGCACAAAATTTATTACAACTTTACAATTTACCTTATGATACTAAGTCTTACATGCACTTAGCTATACGACGGAATATATTTAACATTTTATAAAATAATTAATAACGCCCACAATTTGGAAAAACTAAAAAAAATTTGTTTGTGGTAACCATGTAAATCACCTATATTATTGTTCTTTGTCTTATTCTGAACAAAATGATATATAACAATCCATAGTTATGTTGCTATTTCTAATTTTTATGATGGTTTAAAAATGATATTACATAATCAATAATATCCCTATGCCAGTACAGCGTTACACTAGTGCCAGCTCTAGGGTTAAGGTCATCAAGCTCACCGGCTGCCAAAGCAACCCTTCGGTAAGAGGGTTACCCCTCAATCCTAACCAGGGATACCGGTTACTTGGTCGCACGTACACTCCAATTGGGTTCCACCAAGGCCGAAACCCTGAAGGACCACAATGGAATGCCCTGAACGTAACACAGTGCAAGCGACACTCGGTACCTATCTAATCCCTGACAGGCCGAAACCCGCCATCAAAGCCAGGAGGAAGAGGACCAACCCCCCATTTCCACCACTACCCAATCGAGGCCAACCCATTACTGGGAAACCAGGGATAACCAGGGTGATAGATCCCCAGATACCCATAGCGGGCTTGATCCCAGCACCCGATCTACTTCGTTTGCCCATCTAGCCCAACATCACTGCCAGGCCATCAGGGTTTCCCAAAAGGAGGCAGGTATAGAAGTGGAACCCACCCGGATGAACCTATCCACCAAAGGTGGCGATACCCTTAACTCAATTGAGGTTCCAGGGAGAACCCCCCACACTGTAGATAACCATACTCTCCGGGCTCAGAGACAGGGATTGGCTGATGGAGTGCGCCCAGCCGTTGCCCTCACACTGCGGAAAGTTCCGTTCCCCTAGAGTGTCCCCATGAGCTTACGGGTACTCGCCTGATTTCACCTCCAGGAAAGGCTACTTCCAAAGTCGAGGATTTGCCACACAAAATGTTGATCACACACAGCAAGCTGGCCGAAACCCATAGAACTACAGTCACAGGTAGATGGGAGAATTGATGGCACACTTCCACCTCTCCGAGAGCTAAACACCCCACCAACCTGAATGGAGGAATGTCACTGGGCGCTCCCCCTAAGGGGCTGGCCTTCCCAGTCGTCCATGACTATGGCCTACTTGAAATGCCGATTCCAACACCGAGCAGTTACCTCCCCATTGGTACTATATGAACTGAGATTCAATTAAATACGAGGTTAAAATCGGCGTTTTACCTAACGGCCGATATCGGGCGCTGCCACCTGGGCCGTGGCCTAATTCGCCTGATTAGGGTTAAGATAAATCTTTCAATTTGTAGCCTACAAATCATTTAATATTGCACAGTAGTTTTTAGCCATATGAGTTATTTGGAGTAACAAAACCTTATAACCTAGAACTTAACTTAACACATTGCATGCGTTTTACCGCCCGGGCGGTAGGTCCGCGCTCCGCCACGCTGCGCCAAACTTATTCGGTTCGAGTGCAGCCGCACTCCGGAGTAGGTCGGAGTATTTTTGTCCGTGCTTCGTGTATGACAGTGGCAGTTTGGTGGTGCAATCCGTTTGTAATTATCGTTACTCGTTCCGAAACTATACCTGGTGGATTTTGACTCACTCATTACGTTTGTTAACTGTAATTTTGTGCTATATTAGTGTGTTTTATTGTAAAATAATGGCATCTACTGTAGGTGTTTAGCAATCTACGTCGACTCTTGTCATGAAACAGGACATCACCACACGTTATTTGATATTGGTCACGTGACTATTACAGTGGCACTGCCAGTTGAAGGATTAAAAAGTATCAAATATGATAGGCCTATTTATAAAAATTAAACTAGGGTAACTTAATTTTAACCTTACATTTTTTGGTACCGGTACTGTACTTTGGTAAGTTATTATACGGAGACCACCCTTGTACATCGCGCTGCGGCAGTTATGTTAGGTTGGGTTATCATATAGAAAGTAGGTATGATTCACCTGATATAATTTGATCCACAACGAAATGGGGAAAGTCCTACACATATTATACCCAACCTAACATAACTGCCGCAGTGGGCTGTAAAATATGTGGCCTCATGATACCAAAGTAAGTTACCTATTTTTTTGTAGTTCACAAGGCTTTGGGGACAAAACTTTAATACCAAACCTCATCCTAGGCCTATTATCAGTTGTCACAATTGATACTAGTATATAAAGTTTGGGTTTTGGTTAGTTAATTTAGTTTGGTTACCAATTGAATCAATACTTTCATTGTTTG
Organism: Macrosteles quadrilineatus; assembly: GCF_028750875.1. NCBI lineage: Eukaryota > Metazoa > Arthropoda > Insecta > Hemiptera > Cicadellidae > Macrosteles > Macrosteles quadrilineatus. The sequence continues at coordinate 70,361,134 of NW_026542600.1, read as the reverse complement.
ATAATCCGACGGAGACAGATATCGAAGATTTGCTGCCCTTTGTAGGCCTAAATAGCCCATTGAATGATCGTTTTCCATTGGCAAGAAACATGAAATATTTTGGAGTTGCCTGTTTTGTAGAAGCCTATATGTTCCTGCAGAAAAACTAGAAATCGTCATAGCCTACCTCGCTTGCCATTTCCTAAAGTTGTGGTCTGGACACATGCCTTTCATTAGCATGAACTGCAGCTGTTCTGCCTATTGCAGTTATACTGATCTAGGCCTAACTTATATTATGGTTGAATAAAACAATCAGGTAGCCTATGGTAGCCAAAGTTACTCAAAAACTAGATCCCCTTCATGTTCAACTGACCTTGTTGATGTCAAAAATCCCCAACTCCAAAACGGAAATTAAATTATTGAGCACCGGTACATGTCAAGATTAGCCTAAAATGGGATGCATAAATAACTAACCTGTGTTCCGACCACAATAATCTGAGGCAACTGAATAGCATCGGCTCCTACTGTGTTGAATACATCTTGTAGCTTGTTTATAACAGGAATGAGTGCTTCCATCTTTTAACAGTCACAAAAAATCGTGAAATAAAAGTATTAAAACTAATTTTTTTAGCGATAAACCTAATTCAACCAAAATAGTTGTTCAGAGGCGTACAAATATTTCAATAGGTACATATCGGATCAGATCACTAGATCAGAAAAACGGTCTGCAGTCTGCGTTTGCTACACTACAATACTTGCTCTCCTCTCCTCTCTCTCGCTCTCTAGTGGTCAAATTAGAGTATTAGACGCAAGATCAAAATGGCGTCGTCCTGTTGTTTTGTTGATAGTAAAAAAAATATGTCAACATTATTATCGAAACGGCACACGGAAGATTTCTCAGGTGCCGTTTGATGTCACTCTGCTGACGTCACTTTTAGGCTACGGCCACACGGGCGTTTTTTCACGCAAGAAGACAGCGTGAAAAAACGTGAGGAATATAAGCAGCATTAAATGTAATGAGGTATGCCACACGCAGTGTGTTTTCCCGAAGTAGTGGGCGCCTATTTGTTTCAATGCTATTCTAATTTTTCGCGTGTTTTCACGCTGCGTTTGTGCGTGAAAAAAACACCCGTGTGGCCGAACCTGAGGGAATATTTATTTATTTATTACAAGCGGCGATACACCAATACAAAAGTAATACAAATATAAATATGATGGGTCGAAAACAATGTCCAGTTTCACAGTTTGATTTATAAATTGAATTTGAATACTATTACCGATTTGAATACTATTGCCGCAACGATACGGCATTGGGCCATCGGCCTCTGTGGTGTAGTGGCTAGCGTGTCGAGCCGATAATCCGAATGTACCGGGTTCGAATCCGGCTGGTAGCTCTAACTTTTTGTCAATGATTATAATGTCAATGTTATAATGAATTGGAATTTGACAGCATCCCAGATCCCACCAACCGATCACACAGCAAACCTAACACGAAACACCGAAAACAACCCAGCAAAAACCTAGGAGGATTAAACAATTAAACGTTTTACTCTAAAGTTTAACCAGAGAGAAGTGACTCCAGTTGTTATAATCTATTTATCTCAATGGGTAGACGAGACGAAGTCAAGTCTCGGCCTAGGAGGATTTCATTGAAGTCAGCGTACTGGGGAGGGGGGAGGCAGTCCTACTCTCCCGCTCCACCTCTCATACTGCATTGTATAGGTTAGTGGGAGATTTGGTAACAGAAATATTAATTTATTAACTATTTAAAAACTAGACTACATCATGCTACGAAAATTAAAAACTTAAAATCTAACCGTAATATTAGGAACCTTTTAAGAGGAAAGTCATTTTTTTAACCAATTTACGAGATTTACGAATGACCAATTTTATGAATTTCACGAGATGACCAATTTACCAATTTATTTGAGTAATTTACGTTCAAAGGTGAGTTATTTACACAAGGATGACTTGTTTTTTTGAATTCGTTGTCCTTGTTTTGATTTTTTACCATACGGTACTTATATTGTGTATTATTTATAATGATATTCATAAATTAAAACTCAAATCATGAGTCGTATTGTATGTGTATTTTAACATTTTTTTAAGGATAAATAAAATAAGTTTTAATCCTTTAAAAGAATGATAAACGCACTTTGGCGTCGGAAGACGCGATGGTTGAACATTTACACTTTTTACTCTATAAGCTTCTTTGGGCAAACAGATCAAACATAGTTCAATAAGATATTTAAAAATCAAGAATTTGATTGCCAAGAAAATGTTTTACTTTTTATGTTTCTAATTTAATTGTAACGGCTGTTGGTGTAAAAAAAGTTAGAGCGGCTTTGCATTTTTTCTTAACTTTGGCTATTTTTAACATCACCTGCCTAGCACATAAATTCGCCTTAAAACTAGTAAAAAATTGTATTAAAAATCGAGAAAAATATGAAAAATGCATTTCACCACCCGAATTAAATTTTTCATTTGACCTATAATTAGTAAGATTGTTTTGTACACTGGAAAAATTAAAAAATTCTTGTTAATTATTTTTTCTGATACCACTTTTAAATGTATATTTTTTATTTCGAGAAACTGTTTAGAAACACGAGTAAATTTGTCATTTGTATTATTGTATAGATACATCATTTTTTTTTTCAAAAACGTAATTAAAGTAATCGTGTGTTCCAAAGTCCAGGCCAATTCTTTCAACTTTGATCTTTCATAATAAAATAATAAATATTAGTTTTTATAGAAATGATTGACACTGTTCGATCGGAAATTTAATTTACTTTAAGAATGCCATCGGTGAATAACACAGGTGTTTTAGTTTAGCGGCAATTTTAATTCGAAACAGCGCGCGTCACGTTTTTCCCTATCTCTCACATGTTATAGCCGCGGCTTTTTGCCACTCTACGGCTTCGCGTGCCGTGCCCCTCTATTTTTTTAATAGTGTTCTGCTAAAGCTGGCTTCACCGCAACATGTGTATTCTTATTCACCTGCCCTCTCCTTCCTTAATGTTTAATCCTCCTAGTTCTCGACTCCCGACGAATCGAAGTGGAGTGGAGTTTGTCATTGTCGTCAGTTTGTTTGTGTATGTGTTTGTTTGAGATTATTAGAGAAAAGGCCTAGAGAATATTGAGTTTGGGTTGGAAAAAAATGACATCAGTTATTTGGACTGGAAATTGTAATGTAATCTACTAAGCGTTCATCATTTGGAAAACTATACAAACTAGGTAAAATATTATGATAAATAATTTATACTTATGTTCTTGGTTATTCTATTGTGTTTTCTTTATACTGTAGCTGAGACTTACTCTGGATAACGATCTGAACTAATGCAGTGCAGCGCAGCGGCCATTATTTGTTTGACATAACCTCAAAAATGTAGTTGAATACCTTAGGTGAGTTTTGAGTTTATCCAGTTCAATTAAAGCTGAACGCTGAGTATTATCATGGTTGCTTATTATTTGAATAACAATTATTTCACCGCAGAAATAAATACATACATAGCCTACTGTATTTAACAAATGAAGCAATCTGTGAATCTGAATGTTTATGTAGACCTAGGCTAATAGGCCTACTTGGGGCTAAGTTATTAGCTTTATAAAATGAGAGGTTTCTATTTAACTTTTTAAGCAGACTGTTTTTATTATTTAACTTGGTTGGTATATGTACCAGGAGTATTTCTTTTTCAATGAATTTTAATTAATTTTAAGCTTGTGTTACATGACATTCGGGACAACTTATTAGGCTATAATTGTCAGAAAGAATTCATTCCTCAGAGCAATTTTATTAAATTTGTCTCTGTTAGACAGGATTTTTTCTTTTATTTGGTGTACTGTTAAAAGTTAAAGATGATATATCTTAACATCGTAAACACAGAGACGTATTTATACATATTTCACCCCTAGGCACTATTCTTCGAGCCGCCCCCTTCATAGTATATTTCGTACCTAGGACCAAAAATGAGGTTTTGCCGGCTCGAGATAGTTTTTTAAGTTCAAGACGAAGTCAAGAGTTGTAAAACCCTTTCGGCCCGTGGTACGAACGCCATTTTCACCACACTATACAAAATTGAGGGTCTTAAGTTGTAATTTTCAAGCAATAAATGCACATTAACAGTTAACACAACTACAACTTAGAGGTTATGTGTGAAGAAATAATTTAGAGGAACCAGCAAAAGTACTAATAACATAGTTGCGAGGTAGCGGTGACATAAAATGCATATGGATATTGCTTGTATATTTTATATACATTGATGTTTTAATTAAGTAAGCGAACAACTGGTTTTGTGACCCTAGGGCCGTAAAAACCAAATTAAACTTAGTGTGGTCAAAAAGTAATTATTTTTTTCAAATGTAAACTAAGTCTAACAAGTCCAAATAGAGTGTTTATCAAAAAACACTGCAAGTTATTTTTTGGATTTTAATTAAAATTTAAAATAGAAAATGGCTACCATCTCACAAACTTTAAAATACTTAATATTGAAATACAGAGCTTGAGTTGAATAAAGGTTGAATATAAGAAATAACGACTTCAAACTTATATCTTTGTAAAGTCTTCATTTTGTGTCCTTACATTGGTTTCCTTTTACTTTTAACCATTGCAAACTAATCTATCTTATCATTGCCCTTTTTACTGTCGTTTTCCGTCACCGCCGTGCCGTCGCGTCCACGCCTACAGTCAGCGGACTGTGGCAGCGGTGGCACTCGTAACCGGCAGCACTCGTAAGCGGCGGCACCCAGTCCTGGGTGGCACCAGTAAGCGATGGCACTTGCAAGCGGCGATCACTTAGAAAGGTAAACGTTAATTTAAATAGGCTAGGCCTATAAGTAATATTTGATTAACATTAATAAACACCTCTAGGTCGGACATATTTAATCTGTATCTGGACTAGTGGACTGGATTATGAAAATTGAAGAAGGAATTCATTTCGTTCTTCTCTTCACTTAACCGAGTGGCTTGGCTTAGTTTTTGACCATGTTACTGTTATATCCCATTATGATAATTAGTGTAGTGGGAGTTTTAATAAAATGAATAAACAACAAATTGACACTGTTCTAACCTAACATAACCCAATTAAACTTCTCAAACAGCTTAAAATTTGTTTTATAAGTTAAAAAGGACATGGTAGGTAGGTTGGTTGTTATGTGGATTCGTGACTGTATTAAGTCCTTTGAAGGTAGGCTAGATTAGGGAAGTTAAAGTTTAGGTTATAATGAATCGATGCACATTTTTGAAATTATTATTTATACAGTAAGTTAGAACCTTGATAACAAGACTCTTATGGGGATTATAAAATAAGACTTGTTATCAAGGTTTGCAATAACATGTGATTGGGGATAAAATAAATTCTAGGGAACTTAAAAATGACGCTTGTTATCAATGGTGACTTGTTATCGAGGGTCTTGTTATCGAGGTTCCACTGTAGTGTTTGTAGTACTTTTTTCGAAGTGCAAAAATAGTCTGGAGATAAATCAACAACACGATTCATTATAACCTAAACTTTACCTTCCTAATCTAACCTAACTTCAAAACACTTAATACAGTCACGAATCCGCATAACACCCAATCTACCAACCTCACATGTCTAAATAAGAACTGAAGTAATTCATAATCAATTCAGTTCAGTTGAATTTGCAAATGTCTCTACCTCCTTGTCCTCTTTGTATAAACTTAAGTTACTGTTTGTCATCTTAGGTTTCTTCTTCTTCCTTAGCTACGTTTTTTCAATCGTTCATGTTTGCGTTAGTCAGTCAGTTCTCAGTAATGGCGACAGAGACCAGCCGACAAGAGGCATTACAGTAATAAAATTCAAAAAAATGGTAGTTAATTCAGTTTTTGTGACGGCAGAAAAATTGTTGCACCATTGTTTTCAGGTAAAAATATAGTTTCTAATGATATGTAAATTACTACTCTTGGTCACCCTCATCGCAATAATTTCCTAACTTAAGTGTTACAACCAGTTACGGTAAATGTAAACAATTAGAAAGTCTAAGACATAGAAATAAAGAAGGCCTAACTTTTAAACAAGGCAGCAACTATGCTAGTAAAGTGTAAAACTACATTAAACTAAATGGTCTAAGTTAATAAACCATAGCTCCCTTTTATTAACGTTGTTCGTGTTTCATCCGAATAGTGCTAATCAACGATATATCGTGCTGGTGCGACTTTCGACCGGATAAGCTTAAATGGACATACCTGTTGACTCGGTTGTTGTTTCGAAACAGCAATTTATGTTTAATGTTGTTACGCACACAGGTAGCCAGCCTGTAGTGTGAGACTCCTGCATTTATCAGACTACTAATTAAAAAACCCCTCTACTCTGTTGGACACAGACCTGGAATTGTTTGTCACATTACTTTAAGTCAGGCCAACATTTGACCTAAGCCCTGAGGGCTCTCACCGTTTCTGGCATTATGATTCTTCTTAGGCCCGATATATCGTTCCTTAGTACTTTTGAGATGATAAATTTTTTTTACTGATTTTTTTTCTCGCACACTAGACTTCGCCCCCGTTGCAAGCATATTTCGGACAAAATAAGTAGGCTGGAATTTTCGCTAGCATCGAAAGGGTTAAGTTCGAGTATGAGTCTACTGGATATTAGGTTTGTAACATTATGATTCTTTTCTGTCTTTATAGGGTTCCAATTGTACAAATAAATAAGCCTATGTCTGCCATGCTTGATGAAACTGATGGCATACATCTAAACAACTGATGGGTCTTGTTCAGTGGAATGCAGTTTTCCTTCTTGGGCTCACCGCAGTAATTACTAATGAGCAAGGTAAATAACTTACTATATTGTAGGCTAAGGTTGGATGGTAGATTTTATATTAAAAAGCCTCTTTTTAAATTGACCTAAGATAGTTTGGCATCCGTCACTGCTTAGTTTATTTACTTTTTTATTTATTTTTACGGCAAACACCATTTTTACAATTAACAATAAACAATTAGCCTAACCATTTGTACAATTAATGTTAACAATGTGTTAGTATCGGGATATGTGTTATGTTATAAATTAATATTGGTACTGTTTGATAACCTCATTAAACACTCACCTAACCCTATGAAAATTAGATATTGATTGTTTTTCTACGTGCTATGTTATGTCACACATTTCAATTTAACATGACAAAATTGAAATGTTAAATTAAATCTTTTCAGCGTTGATTAAAAGCCACTGTGTTGATATCTTTAAAATAAAGTCTTAACATTTATACGAATCAAATGTATGATTAGCACCGTTATAACTTAAATTATACGTACAACGATGTGTCATCGTAAAATACAACAAACAGAGAATTTCTAATTAAGAATCAGGCCAAAGTAGGTATCTATAGTAAATATGATATCTAAGAAACCCATTTGTATTGAATAGCTTTGTATAAAGTTATTTTGTTTTTTGCTACATAACTATCTATAAAATAAAATAAAGCTGTCTAATTAGGTAAAACTTCATAGGTAGGCCTATAAACATATTTTTTCAGTAAATTTTGTAAAGTAAATTCAATTGTACTTGTTTTCAAAATCTGTATTGTTTTTGTTTGCAAATATTTTTCAGAAATGTCGACGGGCAAATGTGCTCCATACAGTGGTAAGGTGTGCAAGTCTTATCTGGCTGGCGTAGGTCAGGTTTGGTTCAACAGTTCCGACTCTGGAGGGAGAAATGAAAACATAACCGCAGGTCTTTGGGAGGAAATGATTAAAACACTTCAAGAGCCTTGTAGATCAGCTGCTGAAGTAAGTCTTAAGTTTGAGGTCCATTAGTTGTAAAATGTGTCATATTGGGATGAAGTGATTGCTATTAAAACCAAAATCAAACTTTAACCAAGAAGTTTTTCTACCCCATATCTTTATAATTGAAGATCAAAAGTACTATCAGTACGCTTAAGAATCCACGACACAGTTTGTATTGTCAAATGTAGGCTATATGTCTTCTTCAACTGATAGTTTGGCTGTGAGATGATAATTGTGTAAAATTTTAACAGTGTTATACTTAAATTTCTTTCCTAATTCTCTTGTTCTTTTATTTCAGAAAATGCTCTGCCTTTACGCTTTTCCTCAGTGCCACATAGTGAATGGATTTCCAGTTGGCCTTCCTCTTTGCTATGAAGACTGTGTCGCCATTAGAGATTTGTTTTGCTATAACAACTGGGCATTGATAGAAAACAACAAACAGCATGGTGTCTACTACCAGACAAGGGGACACTTCCGTCTTCCCAACTGCACAGCTTTGCCCCGACTTGACACCGACAAACCTGTCTGCTCTCATGCCAAACTTACGCAAGTTAATAAGGATGAAGTTACTTGTGAGTGTTATTTACTCTTGGTGTTTGTATTGTAACCTTTTATACAGTAGAACCTCTCTTAACCCTCCTGGTGTCAGTCATTTTTGTGTGTTGTCAGTTGATCTTCGGGTATTTTGCAGCAATGTTTATTAAAAATTATAACATACTAACATACTAACATACTATACCTTGTCATATATTTTTGTGCAGCTAAATACTTGCACATTATAGTTCAGCATAAATAATTAACTATTTTTAGATTTAAAAAGTACTTTAAAACCCTTTAGGTCCGAAGCAATGTGTTAATTTTGTATCAGAGGTGACCCAGACCACTAGTTGTGTTGTCACACCAGATGACCCAGTTACTCTATGCACACTATACCCCAGAATCCCAAGCCATTTTCAGCTGTTTTGTACTATTATCAAATAAATATCCATAACTCACCTTGGAGAGCAGCTAGAATTATAACTTTTTTATGTTTTAGCTAATAAAATCTACTTTAACAATATTAAGTAAAATTTCAAAAATATATAAATATATATATTTAATTTATATATATATATATATGAACTACCTAATATTTTCTAAAATTTCTATTTTGCAACCCAAAAAAAGAGTGTTAGCTGTTATTTTTGCCTATAAGTTTAATTATTTTATTAAATACCACTGAATAAAGAACAAATTGTGAAGTTTTAGCAAAAAATAATAATAAATACTATTTTTTGTTATACAAATAAAAACATTAGCCTACCTACTTTTTTGCCGAAATTGACACATATTAAAAAAATCACATAAAGTAAAAACACAATTTTATTAAATATTTCCCACTTATTACAGAAATACTTTTACAATAACATTTCTACATGCATTTATAGGCTTGCATCTATCAACAGTGAGGTAATTTGAAATAGGTAAGCCTATCATGCAAGAAATGAAAAGGAAAAATTAAGTCTCTCACCATTTTAGACACTGAGAAGAATGTGAAAGCAGTTTATGCACATCTTTCTAATGTAATAATATTTTCTGTTAAAAAATGGAAACTAAACTTTTAGAGCTAAAACTATTTACATATTTACAATTTTTCTAGAACGGCTCATCTATTTACATTTGAGTCGAGGAAGACAGTCCAAGTGACATCCACGCATACAATTGAAACAAATTGTTATTTTTCCCACTGCACACACAACAATTGCTTTCCTTATTCCCTTCTAGTTTTTCTAATCCAAATTTCCTGTTGGGTGAAAATCGATCGCCGCCACCTCTATTATCAGCAACCGGAGCTTTTTCTAAAAACCATTCATTTGCCAACTCCTCAATTATGGATACCTGGAAGTGAAGTCTGGAAAGGGGTCTGTCTGTATTCAACTTATACAGGACATAAGCGTTCAAGACCATGGTACCAAGTGGTGGTAGAGCAGTTAAGTTTGTTTGATGGAACAATTTCAAAATGGCTTGGAACTGATTTTGGCTAACAAGCCATGTGAGGTGTTTTGATTTTATGCCGTTTTGGTTTAAACTTTTCCATTGAATGCTTGACCCTACTGTAGTTTACGGTCTTAAATACCCAAAAGTGTGAATAATATTTGTTATAAGTATAAACACTAGCAGAACTCACTGTTCAGCATAGCTCACTAGAATTATTGTCATATCAAAATGATTAAAAAAACCATATAAACATAAACAAATATGTTAACAAATCACCTGTCAAGAGAATTGATGTAATGTGATGATGTTAAATAAATAAATAAAACAGGGTAATTGGTCATATCTTGGAGAACTAAAAGAAGAAACTAAAAAAAAAAACAATTGCTAAAAAAAGAAGGTAGCATATTTATGTTTTTGAATACTTGATATGGTTTTCATTGATTTTCTGCAGGACAAATAATTTACAAAAAAATATTCTTAGTGCACAAAACATTCAAATGTTATAAAAAGTGTCGAATTTTTACAAAAAGTGTTTATATGTACATAGGCCTATCTATCGATAGGCTACTCCCCTCAATATTTAAACTAACATTATAAATTATTTTATCAACTTGTTGTATATGATCTTTTGTTCCTTTCGGCTAACCAACATTTAGGATAATTTGCTCTACTATAGGTAGGCTAGTACTAAAGGATAATCAATAGTTGAAGTAGTTTTAAAGTAGGTTAAATAGTAAGCAACGAACAGTAACCATCAAAAGCATGATCTAGATAAACCAGAGAGAAACAAACCTTAAAATTGTTTTTACAAAGATTAGAGAGTAGGTACCTAAGGTTAAAGTCTATAGTTCTTTAACATCCAGTAATGCCAAGCAACAGCAGGTCTTGCTCTTAACTTTTTCAATTGTAGCTCAGAAATATGTAACCAAATGTGTTTTTTTTTTTCAAACAGATGATTGTGTAAAAGGAAGAGGACGATATTACTTTGGTTACGTCAACAAAACCAAAACCGGAATCCCTTGTCAGAGATGGGACTCTTCCAAGCCCCACTCTCACGACAGACCTCCCGATGTTTTCCCTGAAGTTCAAAACGCTGATAACTACTGTCGTAACGCCGGAGGGGAGGAGCCAGGACCTTGGTGCTACACCATGGACCCAGAAACTCGCTGGCAACTCTGCGACGTGCCTGCTTGTGGTAATGTATTTTAGTGTAACATTGAGTTGGTAGAAATTACAGAGAGATGGTTACATTTGAACAGAAAGGAATATTTACAAGTTATTTGAGTAATTGAATTTACACTTAGTCAAAGCCTGCTTTTTAGTCGTGGAAGGGGAAAAGGAAAATGTTAGGCATATCTGAGATTGAGGTTTGGAGGTTCCCTGGATTTTTTAAAACACTGATAAAAAAGTTCCCATCTCCTTAGTTGTGATGGTTTACAGGTGGGAGGGTAAGATCTTATTATTTTTGAATTAAAACAGCTGTTTAAATCTTGTATATTGTGGCTGGCAGCATGAATAAGCACTGGTTTATCTGGATGGTTGTTACTTGTTTTTTATGTCTGTCCTCTGATTTTTAATTCTTGTGCTGAATTCTTGAGCCTGCAAACCTCAATCTCAGATAGGCCTAAAATTTTCCTTTATCCCTTTCCACAACTACAAAGCAGGCTTAGACTAAGTGTAAATTCAATTACTGAAATAACTTGTAAATATTCATTTGTAAATTTATATCGTGTTGGCAACACTGCTTCCTTTACCAGAGAAAGACTTCAAGAATCTAATATGACTCTTAATGTTGAGAAAGGGGCCAGTGGCCTCGAAATATTCAGTGTTTCTTTTGTGTTTTCTTCTGTGTTACTGTAGTGAAGTGGGCTGCTTACATTTCTAAAGGTAAGCCTGATCATCCTATCCTTTGTCTCCTTAATTCTCAGAGAGAGGATTATAGTTAGAGATGTGTCGATTCTCAATATCACTGATTTTTGGACCCTAATTAATTGGTATCTTTATCAAGAATTGATCATCAAGAGCTGATGTCCTTACCAATATAGTGGATAGAAAATTTTAATTTGAGATTCAATTGAGAAAATGTTTCCCCACAAATTTTGAATTAGGCCTCCCTGCAAAAAGTTGCCTCTTCTAATAAAACAATTAAAGAAAGATAAGTGACCTTTTTGTTTGCGTTAACGCTCACAAAACACTATTAGAGCATGTCAAATCTTCATAATAATTAACATATTAATATAATAATTAATATGTTAATTATAATAATTAACATTATTTTCAGCGTAACAAAATACAGAAGTATTTCACAGCAGACAATTCAATGTCAGTCGGTATTATTCAGACAATGTTGGCAGGTGTATTAGCAACACAAAATTGTCATACTGATTCTGGTATTGTGTATATCATTGCATTAGCTCATACGAAGCCAGGCGAATACCAGCGTATTGCCTAATATGGGTATTAATTTTGTTGTGTTTTTAAATATATTGACCTGTTGGATGAATTCCTATTTACAATTCTATCCTATTGAAAGATTATATTTAAAAATTCCTTTTTTAAAGGATATAACATTTTGTTATATTAGATACCAAAAGTAAATCTCTGAAGGAAGCCCAACTAAGGAAATAGTTTGTCCGAAAAAAAAGAAAAAAAAATAATTAGTAGGCCCACCATACGAAAAAATGGGAGCATGTGGAATTAGAAGAACAAAATAAGTCTATTGTTTATGACTAGCAGATCAAAAATAATATTCTTTTGTTATTTTCAATGATGGGTACTATTCAATAAATATATCGACCAATGGCCCCAAAACTACTCCCTAAAAGCAAGATTACACAATTAATTCAAGGTTCGGTTTGGAGAGAAAGGGCTAATTGCCTGAGAAATAAAAAAAGTTGCCTCTTCTAATAAAACAATTAAAGCCTCTTCTAATAAAACAATTAAAGAAAGATAAGTGACCTTTTTGTTTGCGTTAACGCTCACAAAACACTATTAGAGCATGTCAAATCTTCATAATAATTAACATATTAATATAATAATTAATATGTTAATTATAATAATTAACATTATTTTCAGCGTAACAAAATACAGAAGTATTTCACAGCAGACAATTCAATGTCAGTCGGTATTATTCAGACAATGTTAATTCAAGGTTCGTTAGCTTTGACTTTTTATTTACTCAGCTGCCTGCTCATCCCGGTGATCAATAACCATGACAAAGTGTTTTGCAATTGTGCAATTTCGGCCTTCTCGTATGAGTTAGTGAGTCTGGGTTTTGACTTTGTCTTATTGCCTCGTAGGCCTATTAAAAACAAACTGACTGGCGTTTCACACGTCACTCAACTTCACTACCTACTTACTCTCGACATGGTTTGTCAAGACAAACGAAGGGAGAGCTTAATTCTTACATACAACCCAAATTGCACATATTAGTAATAACCTGAAAAGTCTGTACCTTCCCCTGTTAGATAATTCTCCAACAGGGAAGTACCTAATAGTTTTTAGTATAAAGCTTCCTAAATCTCAGTTAAGCTTACAAGAAACATTTGAATATTTAAATACTAGTTTATTAGTAGGGGAAACATTTGAATATTTAAATACTAGTTTATTAGTAGGGCTGTGCGATGCATCGAAATTCCAATTTGATTCGTTTCAATGCATCAAATTGCGATTCGATTCAGTGGTGATCAAAAACGATTCCATTCATGGGGGAGTTAGTATCCATATACGAAAAATGCCTGCAGAAAGTCAATGCAATACCCGCAATACAGGAGCGTGTTGTTCTGTTTCATTTGCGAAGGCGTTCTTATTCAATTAATTCTCTGCTTGTAAATAATGCTTTAAAAGTTAAATAATTTTTTGTTTTGAAATTGCAAATGATGAGAAGTTTTGTTAAGTGCAAGCTGTGTGAGACATGTTTTACTACTGTAAACATAGCCAAAACAAGTCACTCCAAAATCATTCTAAAAATAACACAAGACCGAAAAATTGTTACTTGATCTTTAACTTGTAAGATTGATGTTTTAGACTGATAAATTTGGTATTTTTATAGATCTGCTATGTATACCTTGTAGTTTGTAGGTCTGATCATATTTTTATCAATGTAAGCCAATTGAAAGTTTCAGTATAAATCTTGCAAATGTAGGCTAGTTGTTTACACCAAAACATATCTTTATTTGTAAAATGAATATTACAAAATAGGTAACATTCTTAACAATATGATTCTGCAAGTAAAAATTATTAAATAAGCAAGTAAAGCAGCTCACTGACATTTCCAGCAATACACGTTCTTCTAATATATGATTGAAAATAAATATTTTTTCACATAAAATTCATATATATGTATGAATAGGCCTAATACCACATAAACAAATTTGCATTACATAAATGTGGTAAACTTTAATTAGCCAATTGTTATTTCACTACATTGACAAGTATAAAAATGCCGTATTGCTTCGAATCGAGTTGCATCGATTCGAATCTACTGTCGGGGAAATAAATATGTGCACTCAAGTTTGAGCCTAAATATCTCTCAGATGAATTATCCGATTTTGTTGAAAGACAAATTAAATGTAAGCTGTTTTAAATACATTCTACGTGGTAACAATTTAAAAAATCTCCATTTACCAGAAAAATTTATATACTTGAAAGATCCTAAAAAGTACCGGTTTTTAAGAAACTCTGCACTAACACTGAAGTTTAAAATTTAATAGTAAACAAACCACTGAGCCAATCTTCTGAAATTTTTATGGATAATTGGTAGGTTTATTGTTAACATTTCCATGCATTTTAAAATTTTTACTCACAATAGTTTTTATGCTGCTGTTAGTTTTTAAAACGTATGCTAACATCGTTAATAAGACGCTAAAAATTTTGTTCAAAATACCATCGTGTTTGTCGTGACACAAGAAATAACACCAATATGACAGATTTATAATGCAAACAAAGGTGTTTTTTAAACAAAAATTTCTCCCGCGACTGGCAGCGGGTCGCCTGGTGTTTGACCGATATTTCCCAGCCGGGCGGGAGCACGTGCGAATCTGCGACGTTGCCGATGTGTACCGGGCTACCACACTGACATTGCTTCGGTATTCACTCATTTTCGAATAGATGTTACTACCAGTGTAAAAATCTAAGACGACCTGGTTAGCTTGGTTAGTCATCTCTCTTAGCGACCGTAGTTCAAGAAAGGGGGAGCTAATGTGTTCATTGCATTCCATTACTCATCGGATATTCCAGCTTAACGCAACACTTCCCGGAAAGGGTGATGACCGCTCCGATTTCTACTCTCAGAGTTTTATTTAAAAGTGGCAAATTAAAGAAACCATTAATTAAATACTGGTGGAAAACATTTACTTGGCAATTTGGCTGTTATAATTTTTTAACAATCTCAATCAACACAAAAGAAATTGGCTTGGTGCTCGTAATACAAAGTACATTTTTCCTACCACCTGTATTTGTTTCATGACTAGTTAATTACAATATTTTGTTAGTAAATTTATTTATATTTTAAACTAAATAATGATTTTCACAGTAGTTTGCCGCGAGTGAATACCGAAGCAATGTCAGTGTGGTAGCCTGGTACACATTGGCAACGTCGCAGATTGGCACGTGCTCCCGCCCGGCTGGGATATATCCCAGCTGTATGTATCGTACAAACACCAGGCGACCCGCTGCCAGTCGCGGGAGAAATTTTTGCTTACAAATATAAATCTGTTTAAGAAACACCTTTGTTTGCATTATAAATCTGTCATATTGGTGTTATTTCTTGTGTCACGACAAACACGATGGTATTTTGAACAAAATTTTTAGCGTCTTATTAACGATTTTAGCATACGTTTTAAAAATTAACAGCATCATAAAAACTATTGTGAGTAAAAATTTTAAAATGCATGAAAATGTTAACAATAATAAACCTACCATAAATCCATAAAAATTTCAGAAAGATTGGCTCAGTGGTTTGTTTACAATTAAATTTTAAACTTTAGTGTTAGTGCAGAGTTTCTTAAAAACCGGTACTTTTTAGGATCTTTCAAGTATATAAATTTTTCTGGTAAACGGAAATTTTTTAAACTGTTACCACGTAAAATGAATTTAAACCAGCTTACATTTAATTTGTCTTTCAACAAAATCGGATAATTAATCTCAGAGATATTTAGGCTCAAACTCGAGTGCACATATTTATTTCCCCGACAGTAAAATCTTTTGAATCGAATCGTTGTTTCGAATCAAAAATTATTTGCTGCTTCGCACACCCCTAGTTGTTAGGTAAACATTTATCTGTAATATTTTTGAAGGTTCCTTTTTTAGTAGGCTTATGCTAAGTGTTTGGGTTTTTAGACAATACAACCACCAATTGGACATCGGATACACCTGGAGGGATAAACTTGGACTACTTTACTAAAGACACCTATCTTCTGGTAGTTGCAAGTGTAGGGGTCCTCACATTAATATTAGTCATCTTATTGGTCATACTCTGCCATAGACTGTTCAAGCAAAGACTTGCCTACAGACCAACACCCACACAGGTATGTGAACAAGTAATAATATCTTATAAAAATAAATCACACAAATTTACCCTATAGGGAATTAGCTATTACATTAGGTGGCACATTAAAACCTCCTAACCCTGGGACTGATTTGCTTTTTCATTTTGATGTCACCAGAGGCCAAAAACACTATTGGTTCAAATTTTTATATATGTAGGTATATTTAAACATTATCTTTACATAAAAAAAATCATCCTGTGCACAGGTCTTGCTCGGCCTAGCGGGACTATTCTTTCGTATTTCTAATATGTATATGTATATATGGTAAACAATGATAACTTGAGTAATTTCGGTCCAATTTTGATGAAATTTGGAGGAATAAACTTGAATGAATTCGGGAACCAGCAAGATTGGGTCATGGAAATAGGGTATTATGAGGTTTTGAAATGTTCAAAAATTAGTTTTTTCCATCTTGTAGGCTAGACCTTAAAAAAAAAAACAATTTTGTATAATGAAACGTCGTTGTTAAATTAAAGGTTAGAGAAAATTCCAAAAACTGCATTTAAAACTCCCAAGTTATTCTTATGGAGAAAAAGAAATGGTTGTAGTTCGCTTGTTTATGGTGTATGTTGATCAAATTTGTCAAATTTATTTATTTGATCCTAAAATATTAAAATTTGGTCAAATAACACTTTTTACCTTCCTCTTTGCAGAAAATTTAATCTAAAAGTGGAATAAATATATCTTGTTTATGGAAATAGTTAAGTAAAAATCCAATCAGATAAAGTTATATTTGCTTAATTTACAGGTTTGCTGCGGCATGGGTATTTTTAATACTGACTATTGATAGGTTTTAGTTGTGTATAACTTCATATCCTACGTTTTTGGAGGAACAGAGTCTCGTTTATCCAACCTAAACTGGTAGCAATAAGGTCAAAGGGGGAAAGGTCGGAAAACACAAACAAACAATGAAAGCAATATTACAAACTTTTTCTGCAGAGTTTTAAAAAGCAAGTCTGATATGAGTAAGACCTAAGACCGCACTATTTGCTTCAGTAATTTAAAATTGGTTAATGCTCAATTCATCACTGTGCATTTTATGATCATGGCAATATTATAATCATCTAACACCTATGCCGTAACATCATGAATACTTGAAATTGTTTTATTCCTAGAAAAATCCAAAATTTATTCAATGTGAAAACAACAAAACTGGAAGATTGAATTTTTCCATATTTTATCATACGTACACTTAGTGACTGTGAAAGTTTTACTGGTTGGTTAACATATTATTGTAATAAAATTCAACACATTCCTGATCAATTCCCAAATTACACAGGTGGACATCCCCTTGAGAAAATCTTAGTTTTGTCAACCAGTAAGCGAAAGATTTTACACAGTTTGACAAAAATATGTATTTTATCGCCAAGACCAACCAAAAGTGGCTTTTTAATCTTAGCTCCCCACCCCGCATCCCTTGGATTCACTTTCTTGGTCAAATTTGAGCTCATATAGAAAAGATTACTTTGTTTTGGTAAAGAAATTACTATTTCAAACCCTAAATAGCCAAAGCAGTAATTAATAATTGATTATGACTGTTTTACAGGATGTAAATATTGATTTAGAAAAACTTCCAAATAATTCAGCCTATCATAAAACTGGGACCAGTTTGAATCCTAAGCTTGAAAAATTGGAGTTTCCAAGAAATGATATCATCTATATTAGAGATCTGGGACAAGGTGCTTTTGGAAGAGTGTTTCAGGTAATATGTTATGTATTATTTTCTCTAAATTGAAGTAGCATCTTGATTAAATATAATAAGATGAAATGGAGAGTGAAATGTTTAGACTGTTCAGATGGTTAAAGTTCTGTTCAGATATTGAAAATTCAAATATTTTCCAAGTTTTTGTAATTATGAATTCATGTGCTTTATTCACTGATCTTGATTGCTCTTCTTGGTTTCAAAAAATATTAATTTTTTAATTTAAAAACATCCACTGAAATACCTATTATTTACTGTCCTAATTTATTTATTCCAGACAAAAATTTTACAAATATTGATTTGAGCTATGATTCGTGTCATTTACACAAATACAAAACAAATAAGTTTTGTATTTGTAAAGATAAGAAAGTATGGTTTAATCCAAAAGTAATACCACGACCAAGTTTACACCAGTTTGTTTTATTTGTAGGCTAAAGCTCCAGGTTTGCTGAAAGGAGAAGAGTTCACCTTGGTAGCAGTGAAAATGCTGAAAGACGAAGCTTCGGAAGATTTGCAAGTGGACTTTGAGCGAGAAGCTTGTCTGTTGGCTGAATTTGACCATCCCAACATCGTTAAACTGTTGGGAGTTTGTGCTATGGGCAAACCTATGTGTTTGTTGTTCGAGTACATGGGCCGCGGGGACTTGAATGAGTTTTTAAGATCATGTTCCCCCAGTAACTATATTGTGCGCAGTTCCGAAGGTGGAGGTGATCTATTTCGTGATATTCAACTCACCACTGCCGACTTGCTAAAAATAGCTCAACAAGTAGCTGCCGGCATGGTGTACCTTTCTGACCGGAAATTTGTTCATAGAGATCTAGCTACTAGAAATTGCCTCATAGATGACAATATGGTGGTTAAAATTGCTGATTTTGGGCTTTCTCAAAAAATGTATTTGCAAGACTATTACAAAGGTGATGAGCACGACGCGATTCCCGTTAGATGGATGCCTCTCGAATCAATTCTTTACAACAAGTACACTGTTGAAACAGATGTTTGGGCCTACGGTGTTTGCTTGTGGGAAATATTTTCATTCGCTCTGCAGCCCTACTATGGAATGACTCATGAAGAAGTTGTCAAATTTATCAAAGAGGGAAATATGCTACAATGTCCTGACAATACTCCAAAGCCAATGTATGAACTGATGAAACTGTGCTGGAACCGCAAACCGGCTGCAAGACCGAGTTTTCGGGTTATTTATCAAACTCTAGAAACTATTCAAGCTGATTTTATGCGAGAAATGACTCAGAGAATCAGTCATTTTCCTCCTCGGGTTCATGTTTAAACTCAATGTTTTAAATCCTTAGTGTTCTTTGTTTATCGATTACATGTAATCTTTTTATATTTTGTAGACCGAGTTCAGTAAGAATTCAGAAACTGAAAATATTATATGATCAGCTCTTTTGTTAGTTACCCGATTTCTTTTAGTGGTGAAACCTGTAGATATGTGTTTAATGTAACTATATAAGTATTTACAATTAGTGGCATTCCCGCTTCTTTCCTTGTATATTATGCTCGTGTATTTGTAGTTTGCTTAGAGATATTTTCATAATTTAATTTTTATTATTATTTATTTGTGAATTCTATTCTAAAAAATCTCCCTACTTAATCATTTCCTCTGTTTATTTGGTATACTTTTATTTTTTATTATCTGCAGTGATGGTCAAATGCAGATGTTTCGAATCTGAAACCCAATTCTGAACTTTTCATATACTAATTTTCCTCTTATACGTAATGCCTAACAATTTCACGCAAGTCTTTCATTTTTATGATGGGCCATTGATTTTAACCACATTATAATAAATATTACATGGGAAATTGTCTTTGATTTTTTGTGATGAAGAAACACTGCAATTTTCACTACCAACCATGGATTCCTTGAAAAATTATGAATTCTAAGGACCATTAAAAGGATAATGTGTAAATTTCTCACTGCACAAATTAGGTGCCCAAATTTTTTCCTGTGTCTTTGTATCCTTAGTTGTCAGTACAAGTGATTTTTATGTGTACATCCTCTTTGTCAATGCAGGATCTCAAATCCTCAATTTCACAAATTAATTTTGTAGGAATCATCTTAAGCATCTACTATCGATCAATTATAAACAAATTGAAAAAAAAAAAAAAAAAACGGTTAAATTTTGTTACCTTATAATAATTGGAGTTTTATGATGATAAATTAAACAATACGATAGATAAAAGAATTATATTTTTTTATTTCTGTAAAGATAAGAAAGACTATTCTCTCAGTTTACTAACAAAAACAATTGTACATTTTTTCCTTTCTCAATTTTGGTATTGAAATTATCTTTCAGGCAATGTTAGAAACCTCAGGATTTCCCAATATCATTTAGTGGTGCATGTTTCTTTGGTGAATATCACAAAACGTTTTTAAATGTATGATTGTACGTATTTTGTGCTAAGTAACAAAAAAACCATAATGTCCAAGTGCTCAAACATAGTTCAGTTTAGAATTGTAGTCAATTAACCATACAATAGAGCTTTGATAGTCCGACACATTCTATAATTTAACAAAACCTTGACAGCAGAAGGGTTGTTTGGGTACTGAAAATAATCAAAGATATATCAAAGTTAGTGATC
Source organism: Macrosteles quadrilineatus (assembly GCF_028750875.1). NCBI lineage: Eukaryota > Metazoa > Arthropoda > Insecta > Hemiptera > Cicadellidae > Macrosteles > Macrosteles quadrilineatus. The sequence continues at coordinate 70,340,592 of NW_026542600.1, read as the reverse complement.
TCATCACGATGACTGTTAACAGACCGTTTTATGATGTTGATAATGATCATTATAAATTTTGATCAATTTGATTATGTTATAAGTCTTTATATACACTTAGATGTTTTAATGAATTTTTTATATTTTACCTTATTTAAATTTTATTTGATGATTTATTTTTTAGAAAGTTACTTTAGTAATCCATAAACTACAATTAATTAACCATCCAACAAGCCACAAGCCCCTTATGTGTCAGATTATCAATACAACTTGGTTGCATGTTATAAAAAAGACAAATTGTGTAAACATTTTTTACATGTGGAATCTCATCAAACTAAAACAATGTAATCATTGTAGTTCCATTTTAGCTTTATGGAAATGACCAAGCTGTTAGAGTTGTTTGTGTACAATTGTGTAGATGAATATATACTATTTATTTTGAAACTATTTATTATCAAATGTTTTAAGGTCAGTTGTTGGTATAAAAGGTGATCGTATGTATGCAATCAAAACTTGCCAAAGTGGTGTTTGTAAATAATGATATTGCACGCAACCGTGGTTTGAAATATGCGTTGATTATAAACAAGTGGAAACTGGAAACCATTAGATTCACATGGAACACAAACTTCTATTGGCAAATAATATTAGCGCTTGATATTTTACTTAATCAATATCAATGTGAATCAAATAAAATCATTTATTCAGCCATCAAACACAATAAGGCAATAGGCCAAGTCAAGAAAATAGGTTTTAAAAGAAGTCTTTAAAACTGGGATTTCCTAGGCGAACATGCAGAATGCGGAGTTTGCTCTCTTCTGTCCAATAAATTTTAATAGTACTGTTTTCCTATGAGTGGAGCAGTTTCCTTACTCCTCTGCAGTCCTATACTACGAGAGCAGAGAAATCCGTTGTCAGCTGGCAGAATGGCTGGGCGTTTTAGAGTTGTGTGTAGTGGTTACTAGTTAAATTCATTAGTGTCATTTCAGAGATTAGGATATCGTGAGTGCACTATAAGTGTGAGTCCGTTTACTGACTTAACTTTTCTAACACCTCTTGCAGAAAACTTAAAGCCAAAAGAATTTATAGGCAGTGATTTCTCAGTCCTAATGCATAGTGAACATCGGAATCAAGCCAGCATTTTTGGCATATTTCTCAGAGTACACAGTACAGATGTACCCCAGTCAAACTCCTTTCCCGACACTGTCCTTAGATCGGATCACACATGCCTTATTCTTTGACAGATCAACCGATTCAGTCAAATTCTTTGCCTGGCAGTGACCTCAGATCAAGTCACACCTGCGTTATTTTTTGGCATATTTCTCAGAGTACCCAGTACACAGTACAGATGTACTGCCCCAGTCAAACTCCTTTCCTGGCACTGTCCTTAGATCAGATCACACTTGCGTTTTTCTTTGGCAGATATACCGCCCCAGTCAAACTCCTTTCCTGGCACTGTCCTTAGATCGGATCACACATGCCTTATTCTTTGGCAGATCAACCGATTCAGTCAAATTCTTTGCCTTGCAGTGTCCTTAGATCGGATCACTCCTGCGTTATTTTTTGGCATATTTCTCAGAGTACCCAGTACACAGTACAGATGTACTGCCCCAGTCAAACTCCTTTCCTGGCACTGCCCTCATATCAGATCACACTTGCGTTTTTCTTTGGCAGATATACCGCCCCAGTCAAACTCCTTTCCTGGCACTGTCCTTAGATCGGATCACACATGCCTTATTCTTTGGCAGATCAACCGATTCAGTCAAATTCTTTGCCTTGCAGTGTCCTTAGATCGGATCACTCCTGCGTTATTTTTTGGCATATTTCTCAGAGTACCCAGTACACAGTACAGATGTACTGCCCCAGTCAAACTCCTTTCCTGGCACTGCCCTCATATCAGATCACACTTGCGTTTTTCTTTGGCAGATATACCGCCCCAGTCAAACTCCTTTCCTGGCACTGTCCTTAGATCGGATCACACATGCCTTATTCTTTGACAGATCAACCGATTCAGTCAAATTCTTTACCTGGCAGTGTCCTCAGATCGGATCACACCTGCGTTATTTTTTGGCATATATCTCAGAGTTCCCAGTACACAGTAGAGATGTACCACCCCAGTCAAACTCCTTTCTTGGCACTGTCCTTAGATCAGATCACACATACCTTATTCTTTGACAGATCAACCGATTCAGTCAAATTCTTTGCCTGGCAGTGTCCTCAGATCGGATCACACCTGCGTTATTTTTTGGCATATATCTCAGAGTTCCCAGTACACAGTAGAGATGTACCACCCCAGTCAAACTCCTTTCCTGGCACTGTCCTTAGATCGGATCACACATGCCTTATTCTTTGACACATCAACCGATTCAGTCAAATTCTTTGCCTGGCAGTGTCCTCAGATCGGATCACACCTGCATTATTTTTTGGCATATATCTCAGAGTTCCCAGTACACAGTAGAGATGTACCACCCCAGTCAAACTCCTTTCCTGGCACTGTCCTTAGATCGGATCACACATGCCTTATTCTTTGACAGATCAACCGATTCAGTCAAATTCTTTGCCTGGCAGTGTCCTCAGATCGGATCACACCTGCGTTATTTTTTGGCATATATCTCAGAGTTCCCAGTACACAGTAGAGATGTACCACCCCAGTCAAACTCCTTTCCTGGCACTGTCCTCAGATCGGATCACACCTGCGTTATTTTTTGGCATATATCTCAGAGTTCCCAGTACACAGTAGAGATGTACCACCCCAGTCAAACTCCTTTCCTGGCACTGTCCTCAGATCGGATCACACCTGCGTTATTTTTTGGCATATATCTCAGAGTTCCCAGTACACAGTAGAGATGTACCACCCCAGTCAAACTCCTTTCCTGGCACTGTCCTCAGATCGGATCACACCTGCGTTATTTTTTGGCATATATCTCAGAGTTCCCAGTACACAGTAGAGATGTACCACCCCAGTCAAACTCCTTTCCTGGCACTGTCCGCAGATTAGATCACACTTGCGTTTTTCTTTGGCAGATATACCGCCCCCAGTCAAACTCCTTTCCTGGCACTGTCCTTAGATCGGATCACACATGCCTTATTCTTTGACAGATCAACCGATTCAGTCAAATTCTTGCCTGGCAATGTCCTCAGATCGGATCACACCTGCGTTATTTTTTGGCATATATCTCAGAGTTTCCAGTACACAGTAGAGATGTACCACCCCAGTCAAACTCCTTTCCTGGCACTGTCCTCAGATCGGATCACACCTGCGTTATTTTTTGGCATATATCTTAGAGTTCCCAGTACACAGTAGGGATGTACCACCCCAGTCAAACTCCTTTCTTGGCACTGTCCTTAGATCGGATCACACATGCCTTATTCTTTGACAGATCAACCGATTCAGTCAAATTCTTGCCTGGCAATGTCCTCAGATCGGATCACACCTGCGTTATTTTTTGGCATATATCTCAGAGTTTCCAGTACACAGTAGAGATGTACCACCCCAGTCAAACTCCTTTCCTGGCACTGTCCTCAGATCGGATCACACCTGCGTTATTTTTTGGCATATATCTCAGAGTTCCCAGTACACAGTAGAGATGTACCACCCCAGTCAAACTCCTTTCTCGGCACTGTCCTTAGATCGGATCACACATGCCTTATTCTTTGACAGATCAACCGATTCAGTCAAATTCTTTGCCTGGCAGTGTCCTCAGATCGGATCACACCTGCGTTATTTTTTGGCATATATCTCAGAGTTCCCAGTACACAGTAGAGATGTACCACCCCAGTCAAACTCCTTTCCTGGCACTGTCCTTAGATCGGATCACACATGCCTTATTCTTTGACAGATCAACCGATTCAGTCAAATTCTTGCCTGGCAATGTCCTCAGATCGGATCACACCTGCATTATTTTTTGGCATATATCTCAGAGTTTCCAGTACACAGTAGAGATGTACCACCCCAGTCAAACTCCTTTCCTGGCACTGTCCTCAGATCGGATCACACCTGCGTTATTTTTTGGCATATATCTTAGAGTTCCCAGTACACAGTAGAGATGTACCACCCCAGTCAAACTCCTTTCTTGGCACTGTCCTTAGATCGGATCACACATGCCTTATTCTTTGACAGATCAACCGATTCAGTCAAATTCTTTGCCTGGCAGTGTCCTCAGATCGGATCACACCTGCGTTATTTTTTGGCATATATCTCAGAGTTCCCAGTACACAGTAGAGATGTACCACCCCAGTCAAACTCCTTTCTTGGCACTGTCCTTAGATCAGATCACACATGCCTTATTCTTTGACAGATCAACCGATTCAGTCAAATTCTTTGCCTGGCAGTGTCCTCAGATCGGATCACACCTGCGTTATTTTTTGGCATATATCTCAGAGTTCCCAGTACACAGTAGAGATGTACCACCCCAGTCAAACTCCTTTCCTGGCACTGTCCTTAGATCGGATCACACATGCCTTATTCTTTGACAGATCAACCGATTCAGTCAAATTCTTTGCCTGGTAGTGTCCTCAGATCGGATCACACCTGCGTTATTTTTTGGCATATATCTCAGAGTTCCCAGTACACAGTAGAGGTGTACCACCCCAGTCAAACTCCTTTCCTGGCACTGTCCTTAGATCGGATCACACATGCCTTATTCTTTGACAGATCAACCGATTCAGTCAAATTCTTTGCCTGGCAGTTAATTCTTTACCAGGTGAGTTAAGAGTAAACAATGAAATCAGTGGTATTTCCTGGGGACCGGATAGATTCCTTCTCTCACTTATGCTACACCTCCCATGTCTCCTTACAGGGCCAGTCTAGAGTCAAGCTCAACAGCGTCTTCTTCCCCTTTGAATTCCCCAAGTCCATTCCCTTGACAGTGGTTTTGCTAGACAGTAAATAGGGACAGAGAGAATCTCAAAAATCCATTTTATTGTTCTTGTATCTTACCTACCATCCTGTTGTGGTACTCTATCCTTGCTTACTGTCCTGCTGAGCGTTCGCAAATGACATGGCCATGGGTCTCTGTTTTTAGACGGCAGGCTGCGCCAGCTGCCGTTCTACTCTACTAATAGCTGGCCTAGTTCCAAAGGGGTTTGATCTCAATAATTAGGCCATCAATAAACTGTCCTGGCTTTAGGGCTTGTTGGTTTAGGAGACAGTGATTCCCCCATGGGTTGTCCCAGTATTGAAATGAGCAACTGTACCACTTTCTGTTAGAAGGTAAGTCCTAGGAAAACCCAGGTTAAGTATTTTTCTGTTATCTAGTAGCATTAAATAGTTCACCCTAAGATACATTTATCCTTTTAGAACAAATCTTTGTTGTAGGTTCTTCAAGCGGACGACCGTGTCACAACTGCATTCTCACTATTCAACATTTCAGGTCGTAACACGGTCGTCACGAAAGTCCATGACTAATCATGTATATTTTACTATCAAATTAGACATGTTTGTTTCCAATTTTAAGCTCAAAAAAATATGTAGCTGTATTTAAATTGGTTTGTACTGATCCCATAGGGGATTATTTGAAAAAAAAAAAACGATGAACTAAGACTGTTCTTGAGCAAACATTTTGATTTTAGTGAAAAAAATTTCACAATCAAATATAACAAACATAATATTTTGAAAACCAAAATGGTAATTATTATTAGACTTACTTTAATTTCAAGTTTATTGGCAGGGAAGTAAAACCTGCTTCTGGCATACAGTTTGAACTTATTGTATTTAATAGTGGAGATTCAAGATTGTATAAATTATTTTGAAGCCTAAGAACGCTTTGTTGTTGTTTTGTGTCTATGTTGCATACCACTTCTTTGTTCCATTTTTTCATGATCTCGTTGCTTTTCTAATAACATATAAATGTGTTTATATATGTATATAGTGTAATTTTGTGTGTACAATTAATTCTATCATGTTATGTTATGTATTGTACTTTTTGAACTACAGCCAAAGATATTTGTGTAAGAATTATTAGTTTATTGCTTAATTATGCCATGTTATAATGTGCCACTATAATTATTCTTCACCATCATAAATTTTGTACCATTTTGCAGCCTTTGAGTATCATTTCTATTCCATTTTTCTCAAGGTAATAGAATAAGAACCAGCCAACAAAAAGAAGCGTTTGCATTTATGAAAATTGTGTATTATTATATTATAAACTGCAGCTGGTCCAAAAATCCCAGTGCGTCTTTGAAAACCCTTGATTTATTTTCCTTTACAAATCATCAAATATTTCTCAAAGTTATCCTGACACAAAATTTCTATTCGCCTAATTTGATTTTCACTCAAATGTCTCCTTAAAAATATCACATTTATTCCCTATTTAAATATCATTAGTTTAATGAATACCCTAGGTTTGCTGCAACAGGGAGGGTAAATTTTTTTTGTAAAATGTTATTAGTTTAGTATGAAAACAACAACAGTTTACTTATTCTCCATGTGGGAATTGAAAAATTACATTTTTTTCCTCCGTAACCATTAGGCGCATAATAACGCTTCAATATACTAAATTATTTGTTTTTTGAAGCTCTACAAAATGATGCTGAAATAAATTGCTAAATTTTATGTTTTTAGGGTCAAAAATGAGAAAAACCAATTTTTACCCCCATAAAACCCCGTTCGAATGGTCCTATCATGCAGGTTTGTGAACTCGTTCTAATAAATATAGGTTTACTACTTGTTTATACCAAATTTCATCATAATCGGATCATTTTTGCTCGAGTTAACATGCTAACGGACACATGTATATATATATATGAAATTTGAACGGTTGGTGTTTTTGGCCTCTAGGGACCTCAAAACGAAAAAGTAAATCGGTCCCGGGAGGTAATAGCTTATTCCCTATATGGGAAATTCACTAACAATCCATTAATAATCAATTTCAACAATCAAATTACAGTTTATATCATGCAACTCAAGCTGTTTAATTTATCTGCATGTATTTGAAATTTGACTCCCATTCCACTACGAGTATTTTTATTTTTATTTCATTTATTCAGTTCAACTGTATAGTTGTAAAATATGTAAAACAACAAACCTACCTTTTCTTGAATACAGTAGAACCCCTCATATCCGGCCTTGGTTTTACCGGACCAGGCTTCCAGGAAGCCAATATCAAAATTTTTTTCTCACAGCTTACAGACGTTTAGATGCAAGCACTAGTCTTTGTGACTACTCAAGTCATAAAAAAAATTGTTCTCATTATTTATCTGTTTGTTTATAAATTTATTTGCTGAGTCACTATACTCAGTTGAGCTAGTAGGCCTCTGATCAGTTGATTGATTATTTCCAAAGTAGGGTTATTTATTACAGTACAATACGAGTACATTAATTTTTGTATTTTACAAGTCCTAATGATTTTTAAGTACAATTTATTGTGATTTTTACCTCCATTTAATAGGTTTTGTTACCTGGAATCGTAATATATGTACATTCTTTACTTAATGGCTTTAACCTAAAAACATTTTTTTCTTTTTACAAACATGTTTATTTTTCTAAAAATGATCCCAGAACAGAATTAAATGATATTTTTGATTGCATATATTGACTACCTATTATTATTAGGTATGAATTGTCATTTTCATAGTAGGTTGGTTTATCCGGCCAACTCGTTATCCGGTCAGGGGCTTGGTCCCGTCGTGGCCGGATATGAGGGGTTCTACTGTACAAGATTTCAATAGTTTGGGTCTTGATATTTTAAGATTTTTCACAATCCTCGTGAAATCCTGGCATGGGCGTCAATCTGACTTTTGTATAGGGGTGGGGTACGGAATAAACCCCAGTAAAAAAGGTGGTCTTAGGGTGGTACTCCAGTAAAATAATTAAAATTAGGATAAAAAAAATAATTAATTTTACGCTTTTTTAAACATAGGCCTAAATTTGTTATGTCAATTTATGTTGCACTGATTTAAAAATTCAAATTCTTACTACTGTGCCCACTGGCATAGTGTGAATTATTTATAGTTCTTGCCACCCTATGTTGAGGCAGCCAAAGGCCGCACTAGATATACGCCGTGCGGCCTTGGGCTGCCTCAACTTAGGGTGGCGAGGACTAACTTTTGTTTTACTCCGCAATCTAAGGAAATAGGTTATTTTGAGGAGAACTTCTAGACAAAATTCATTAATTTTTCCAGATTTAACAGAAAATCCTGGGTATTTTGGTCGTGATTCCTAGTCCCCAAGTGTACAGTTGGGTTATATAATGAATCTGCGGGTACTCCATGTTTTTGTGTCGAGCGTGAATTTCCACGACCACGGAGAGCGTTTACAAAGATGCGCGATTGAAAATTGACTATTTAAACGCGATCGATGAGACAATGATGTCTTGACGCAGAATTTGTCTAAGATTTATTTTGTACCTCGGAAGATGAGCATGATTTTGCCAAGACCAAGGATAGATGTTCTCAATTTTGCCATGACCGCGGAAGATTTTTACGATATTGCCATGATTGTTGACAATGGACACGGAAGACGTTCATGATTTAGCAGTGACTACTGAAGATGTTCTAATTTTTGCCGTGATTGCGGAAGACATTTACCGCTTTGCCGAGATAGCCTAAGATGTTTACGGTTTGGCCGAGATCGCGGAAGATGTTTACGGCTTAGCCGAGATTGCGAATTATGTTCATTTCACTGTAATCGCAGATGTTCTTGATCTTGTCATGGCCACGGAAGATGTTATTAATTTTACTGTCACCCCTGAAGGTGTTGACGATTACACCCTGACAACGGATGACGATCAAAATTTCACCTTGACTGTAGGTGCAAAATTAAAACTGGTTTTCCCAGTGCACGTTGAAAATTTCCGCATAGTTCCTGATTTAACTAATTTACGAAAACCTCCCAGGATTCTCAGTCTGTATAGTCAGCCTGGTAGAGCCTCAAACTTGATCACAGTTACCCTTCTGTATGAAGAAGTTGCTTTAGCTCTGGCTATTAAGGTTTGCAAAATAGATTTGGCTTGAGCTATTAAGGTTTTGGTGTGAGTTGAGTTATGAAAGTTGTGACATTATTGTCACAAATTGAATACCTCAGTATCTCAAACTTTCGGTGTTACAAAATTAACCCAACACCTACTCAAAAAATCGATGTACCCAACCTCCTTCAGTTTCGAGGTACCCATTTCTATTGTTACTTACTTTTTGTATGAAAAGTTTATAAATGTTATAACTTTTTTGTTAATGATCCTTTTGTGTACTCCATCTTCTATTGTCAATATGAGTACATTGCGTCAGTTTTCTTGTGTACTATCATTGACTTTATATCTACACTTGTGTATATATAAAGTCAATGGTACTATATAATACTATGATTACAATCAAAACAGATGGATAAACAATGAACATCAAGTCGTTTTTAGGCTGATTGTAAGAAATTACTACATGGATCTAATGTTCATCCCAATAAATAAGCATTCAACTGGATTTGCACTGGTTTTGGTGAAAACTAAAAAGTATTTCCTTCAACCTAGCATTACTAACTTGTTTGATTTTATACTGGGGCTTTTTTAATAAATGGCCTCACAATTCTGACTCAAATGATGAAATCAGCCGACAATTTTTTCTAGCAGATTGTTGTAAACGGTGATTGCAGAGCTCAGATAGCTTATGGCTGCACTTAATCTAGGCAGCAAGTGCCTCATCCTCTACTAACAAAGGCCCTCTACCAGTGGCGTAACTAGAACATGGCTTTGGTGGGGGGGGGGATGGAGGAGCCCCAAATACGGGGGGTGGGGGCCTGGGGGTATGGAAAACCCCCCAGCAAATAGGGGGGTCCGGGGAAAATTTTGAAAAATTAGAACTCCAAATTTGCGTTTCCAGGCATTCCAGAGGTGTAATCACGTTCAAATCAACCCAATTGAGGCTCTCTGGCCGGTCAGTATCAGGAAATAGCAAGTAACTAAATCATAATCACAACACAACAAACAAACAAATTATTATTAAGTTGTTGTTGTACTGTAGCCTTCTGAGCTGTGCGTGAAGAGCCGTATCTACAGAGTTTATGATCACACAATCAACAATGATGTGAATGTCAGCTGTAAAGAGGAAAGGTAAAATATCCTTAGGCTACTGTTAAAACTTGATATTAATATAGTTGGGAAATTCGTATAATATTGTTGGGTTAATTCGAGTAATATAGTTGGGAAATCCACGTAAAATTGTAGTTGGGAAATTCAAAGTGTAATATATTTTTTTGGTGCAGTGTTGCCAACCTAATATGATGATTTTTCCATGTTATCGCCACTGGAAATACCCTATTTTATTACATTTTAAACTATTATGGAGAGGTTATTTAGTTACGCCACTGCCCTCTACCATATTTTCAAAAAAAGGCTGTTCAGTACATACTGGACTGAATTAAAGATCGGAATTCCCTTGATTGGTACAGTTACGTAACTAGGCATTCTTCTGTTGAAAATATGAAGGTACAAGAGGGATAAATGACAACGTGTCCTCCTTAGGTGTGTAGTATGTTTGACTCCCACACACAGTCAAAAAAGAAAAAAAAATAGAGACTAGAAATTATAACTTCTTGGTCGATTTGGGTTTGAAAGAAAGATCCACAGAACATTAAAATGGAGGGAAACTATCAGTTGGTCAAACTAAATGTCTGTGGCTTTTTTTGTGGGGGGGGGGCATTGTTATATATAACTCATGATCTTCAGTTACCAAAGATATGGCTGCAAAAAGTAGCCTAAGTTTTTTAAAAGTATTGTGATAGAACAATAATTTTTCACCGACTTTAACATGAGACAGTCTGGCATAGTTATTTTGTGTAATTTGTTGTTATTATGTGTTTGTTATTTTGTGCTGTAAAGATGTAAGCTGGCTGCCTGCCCCCAAAATATGTTCACCCTCTGATTCTGTATGAATGTAATCATTACCTGCACCAAGATGCAAAACAAAACACAGGTTATTTTAGTTAGGCCTAATTTTTTTCACAGCTTTTAGGATCTTAATTTAATGGTTGGTATGATGATAGAAATGAATCTCGTGATAAAATTATTTCATATTTATTTCATTATGTGCTCCATTAAAAAAGAATTTTCAGAAACAATATACATTACGACGAGAATAATGTTTACAGTACATCAAAACTATGGGTACATAGAGAAAAATCAAATAATTTATACTGTTGATTACAGAATTTGAAACATACTTGATATTGCTAATAAAAAATGAGTTTTGTTATACACATTATATCCTACAGCTATAACAACCATGGTGTCTTATGTTGCTACGAAGTGAGTTTAACTTAAATGAATTAGTGAACGGAATCTCGGAAATTGATATGAGGAAATTTGGAATTTTACATCAAAATATATCCTTGAACAGCAAGGGTGTTACATTTTTATTGAAAAGGGACAAGTTCAGCTATCTTACCTGAAAAAAATTTAGTCCAGTGGCCAACAGATACACAATAAAAGAACATAAAACATAACCCTGATTGGAACTTCTTTAGAGAGTGGGTTGAAGAGAAAAAAGTCCTACATCAGGATGTAATAGTGTGATGTTTAATGTTATTTTATTGTGTATCCATTAGCCCCTCAAACTTTCTCAGCTATGCTAGCTGAACTCTATTCCATTTAAACAAATTCCTTAGCAGCCAATTGGTTTTTTGTTCCAGGAAAGGCTATAGGCCACGATTTTTAATTGTAGAATAAATGGGATAGCAGCTAGTTTACATTAAAATAAGTCAGGAAGCCCATAAAACACAAAATATTTCAACTTCAGAGGGGCATAATATTGTGTTCTATAACTTACCTGTACTTCCAAGGTAGGCTAGCTGCTATTCCCATTTATTCTTACTTGCCAATTCTTTCTTTTAAGTAATTTTGTTTTGGTGTGAAAGCTTTTACAAGTGAATTTCTTTTCGGAGATTATATTTCCATTAAAAAAAGAACTGTAGTAAACAATTTGTATAAAATAAAAAAATGATAAAATAAAGCTTGAGATTGCAATATAATCCTTAACCAATATTGTACTAAAACTTAGTAAGGTCAATAGACAAATAATCTGAATAATCTTATAACTGGACATCAACTAGCATAAAGATCTTTTAAACTTTATTAGAGCACCGACAATGGTCTCTGAAAATCTAATACTAACCAGCAGTGTATTAACTTTCAAATAACCTCAATGAAAATCTGCTCAAAACATTAAATGTATTAAGTAAGAATGAAGCTTATGATAATGTTCCATAGTCATTATGAATAGCTCTTTTGAAAATACATAATCTACAACTTAAATATAGCTGACTTTGCAGATATTTTAAGTTTTAACTAAAAAATTATGATACCATGTGATCTACACACAGCATTTTTCTTACTTTCACTTACACCCACCAAAGTTTTATCACAATTTCTTCTTATCAATGATAAATAGACAGAACACAAATCTTTTTTCATTTATGAACTTCATAAAAAATAATATTTTAACAGGGAACAACTCCATAAAAATTAATTTAGGCAAGTATTGTGTATCTTATGCAATCTAAATGAATGATTACTATGTTTTATAACAGCTTAAAATTACGAATCGACCCTGAAAGAATATTACAGTGGGCATATAATACGTATATATATTTGTAGATGTGGGGGGTTGATCCACATTTACAGATAAAAATTGTCCTTCTTTACCTAAAATTTAAATTGCGGAAACAAGCAAACATGAAACAGAACAATTATTATGCTATCGTTGCACAGGGATATCTCAAGGAGATCAAAAAAAAAACCTATGTTCACGTAGTAAGGGTTGATTCACTTCTTGGATTTATCCCTCTTTGCCGTAACGCCTCGAGGGGGTGTTACTGGTCGCCCACTGTTTATCACGTTGTACGAGGGAAACTTCTTTTTGTCTGCCGGCTGCAAAAATAAGAAGAAGTTATTACCAACACTCATGCTGAATTCAAACTCATCCTAAAATATGCTGCAAGTGTCGGCATTTTTGATTAAATAATTTGATTGGGAATTATTTTAGCCACCCCATTTTTAAGAACTTGCATTAAATTACATTTCCTTTTGTTTGTGGTGGTTGTATACTAACACTTAAGTATATTTACAAAAATATTTATGTTTCTTGAAACTGGGAAAACAAAATATAGTATGAATTTCTATAATGAATCAAGTTAATTGAATTGGTTTGGTTAGAGTGGGAACACTTAGAAATGTCAGAGGGTAGGCAAGAGATAAATAGTGATAAACAAATGATGATCTCAACTGAAAGCTTGCCTTGAGAATTTGGAAGGAGCACATTAGAGTCTCGTCGACAGACATCATTGCACCAGCGTTGTCGAATTCGCCACAGTAATTTGGAGCGGAGAACAAAGTGACTAATTGTCGTTTGGCAAAGAACTCGTATCCGTCTTCAACCACCTGGAAAACCAAGGGATACGTAAGTGAAATGTCATTATTTATTTACATGGATACATTTAAATTGCTTAGAAAAGTTTGAGTTTTTAAATGAATATTCGAGAATCGAGTATGTAGCAAAACTAGTGTCATTCTTAAGACGTATTATTCAATATGTCAAGTTTATCAAAGGCAAAGCATTAAACTGTAAACATAACTCTTTAAGTTGCTTATTGCAAACAAAACCTTTGGTACCAATAATTTAATACAAATTTGCCTTTAATGTATCAACAAATAGTTTTAACACTACATCTGACAAGCGGCTCAATGAGTTGAAGTTGGCATTGAAAGACTCAAACAAGGTTTGTCCTGTTAGAACAGGATGTTGTGTATTAGTCTGAACACATCTCTGTACTTAGAATTAAATTAGGAATGTAGGAGTGGCACATACCTGGTGGGCTCTACATATCAAGTCAAAGTCATGCTTATGGAGGAACTTAGCCACCACTTCAGCGCCGAATGTGAAAGATACTCCTCTATCGTTCTCTCCCCATCCCATTGTGTCCTAGAACAAAAATTATGTTAGTACATCTCCACTAACAGTAATTAGGTCTGCATTAGTCTCTTTAAATTGTAAATATAAAGATCATAAATTTAGCAGACCAAAATGATAGAGGAATTAAGATTTAACCCATTGGATACTTATCACGGAACGGTTCCGTGACAGATGTTTTGGCCCAAAATCTTTATCACGGAATGGTTCCATGATGATGTAATACTATTTTTTAAAATTATTACAGTGCTATTATGAACACATATGTGTTTAAAATTGTTCCTAAAAACTAAGGGAAAGCCATATTTGTACAAAAAAATATATAAATCCAGGAATAACATCAAAATAGCTTATATATCGAATTCTGATCATATTCGGTGATTTGGGAATTGAGTTTGACGTTTTATAACTTATAGCCCATTGGTCAATTACAATATATTTATTTACAGGATTTTACGTTCCAAAGGCTTTGACTTTAATTTGTTTACTATTTGACAACTAGTACTGTTGAAGTTTGTGTGGTTATATTGTTTTGTATTCGTATTGCGAGTAGCTTTTCAAACCGAGGTCGTGTTGTTTACAAACTGTAGGCTATTATGGCTCGTCATTCAAGAGATGACAACTTTGACAGAATTTTTAGTAGTGAAACTGACACAATGTTAGATGAAGAGGACAGAGAAATTGAGGATGAAGGTGATATATCTGGTGACGAGTGGGTGTGCGAAGCTGAAAGAGCGGACATCAGCGATGAGTTGGATGAACTTGACCCTATCCTAGAAGATAATAGGCCTGTTTTGGAGGAAGAGGTTGAGAATTGTTATGAGTTTGATTATAAACCAGAACATTGATTGTTTGTTGATACGTTGTTTGATGATTCGGTGATTGAAGAGGTAGGTGATTCAATGGATATTGAAGAGGTAGGTTATGAAATGGAGATTGATAGCCCAATTATAGAAGAGGTTGAACGATATGATCTTGATCAACATTTAGTTGAAGAAGTAGGCCAAGGCGATGGGCCTATTCCTACACCTGACTTGCCAGTGATAACTGTAGCTAGGCCTACTCGTGATAAACCTCTAGGCTCCAGAAGTCTTTCCAGAGGAAGGTCTAATTCTAGGAGAGGTAGGGGTAGGCATTCAAGAAGCCTTAAATACTGCTTGGCTTAGATCCAACACAAGAACTTCTAAGTCTATTTTGACCATGTATGATGAATTTACACTGTGAGTGAAATGTTTTAGCAGCTAGGCCTATTAGGGTATCTTAGACTAATGCCATTATTGTTTACAAATCTCAGATCACAGAAGTTAAAAAACTTTCCTACATTCTTAACAGACCGGGATGTAATTTATATTGGGGGTACACAATAGACCATAGTAATGCTACAAATCTTGTCACTAGAGCTGAATGTATAAACCAATTTCTCGTATACCTTTCTAAATGAACAATTTTTATTCAACTTGGTGCCTAAAAAAAAGTGGTTCTTCTGCTCTCTTAATCGGTCATTAAAACCTGTGATAGTCGAGAGGAAAGGGTTAGGTTCCTCCCCACAATTCCTACAGAAGCCAGTTTTGATACACAGGATACAAATTTTGGTGGGATCATTTGCAATCTCAAGATGAAGTTTTATAAGTCTAACTGTTAGGATTGAATTTTCTAAAAAGTGTTTAATACTATATTATATCTCACTATTATAAGTTTGTTTTTATTATAGCTCTCCATTATATGTTTTATTGTCCTCAGCATTATTATGTAAAAGACATACATAAAATATTCAAACATTTTACAACTGTATGTACTCATAACATAATTCTTGCAAAAATATTGTTTTTTATTACCTGGTGAGAAAGGCTGTGTGGAAGAATTTTTTCAATTCATTGCGACTGGATTAACCTTACATCAATGAAATTTAGAAGGCTATCTTTTAATCAAGACATAGCTGAACTAAATCAGTTTGGAAGTCTGACATTGGCCTACCTTATCGGGATCCGACCACAGCAGGTCACAAAGTAGTCCTTGATCAGGCACGTCCGTGGGCCTCATGATACGGCGGATCTGTTCCATGCTCTGCAGATCAGGACTCAGGCCTCCATGACAACAGAAGATCTTCTCATCGACAATTGCGGCGACAGGTAAACAGTTGAAGCAATCCGTGAACGTTTTCCACAGCTTAATGTTGTACCTTCGTTTGCCTGAGAACAAATATTATGGGGATAACGTTATTAACCTACTTAAAGTTATAAACATTTTTGTGTTTAGACTTAAGATGTACAAGCGAAATGGACCACCACACATGTTGCACATGTGTTGTTCTATGTGCCATTCCACCAGCCGTGGCACCTGGATTATGAGTCCCATGCATGAAAAAGCCCAGCAAAAAAATATTTAGTGTGGAATTCATTTGAGGTCCCTTAGTTGTTAATTCAGCAGAACGTGAGTTTTTATTTGACCAAAAACGATTACCTGAACCAATCTACAACATCTTGGAGTTGGAAATAACCTACTAAAAACTACCTGGATAGAAAAGTGAGACTTGCTTGAGTAAAAAAAAAGAAATTTACAGTGCAATGTTGCAAGGCTTTCAAACTAAAAATAAATTTTGGTAAGGCCAAAATATATTTTTGAAGGACCATGGAATACCATATGATGGTTTGCTATTTTAAGCAGACGAACGGTTGTACATTGAAATATTTTTTAAAGAGTGTTTAGAAAATTTGTCAAATATTGGTCTACTGAGAGAGAGGAAATCACAAAGCAAATTTACTGTCTGAATGTTCAAGAGAACATGCAATTTTAACCAAACAAGATGTCTTTACATTATAATGGTGATATTTGTCTCAAAATGAGACCATCCTAATTCAACAGTTTAACACAATATGACCAACTCAATTGAGTACAGAGAAGCAATTAAATCAGAATAATACGAAAAAAACATTGAACAAGAAAGGACGAAAAGAATTTTGTACATAAGTTACACTAGTCCTATAACTATAAATAAGAAATTGTGTATGTCTGTGTGTATGTATTAAGACAAATTTAATTCACAATTTGTTTATGTAAATAAGACAAAAATGTTATAATACAGGAATATATTATTTATTATTTTGATTTACTATTTTCTATATCCTTTTCCTTTCCCTTTTTCTGTTTGAACTAAAACAGCAGTCAATGACTTGAATGAATTAGCCTTACAAATGTTGACATAAACTGGTGGGATGGGCTCAAATAAACATCAACTTATCTTATCTTTCCCAAAAACAAGGTGAGGCTTTAGCTACCTTATTTTTACAGCTGTGTTGCATGTAAAAGTTCACTATATCCTAAACTTCTGCCTCGACTTCCTATGCTTTGGAAAGAAATTTAAAAAAATACCTACACGATTCAACGTGACAAGATAACAACTTTGCAGATTTTACTGCAACTCAAAAACATAAAGATATTTAAACACTAGGCCCTATATTGTAAATATACATCTTATCTTCTTTATTGAGTAATCTTTCATAATAATTTATTTATTTGTTCAATAACATTTTTTATGTTTAGTAAGCAACTTATGATCACCAAATTTATGAATTTAAATCTTAAATATTTTGGTTTGAGTCTTACCCACAATATCATTATTTGATCTTTTGAATTCTGGGCAATATCATTTTTCTACCCTGCATAATATGCAGTGATATTGTTGTTTCCTGTGATTGTGGCAATTACATTACATGGCCAACCCATATCAGTATGGATACTGTCAGTGTGTGTCATACAGTATTAAGACTAATATTATGTATATTCTGTGAAATTTTGTAAAATCATGTAGGATGTATTGTAAAACAGTCTTGTTCATTGGAATGAACAAATGATGTCTAATGAAACTTGCCTTATGTCCCCAACAATTTCCAAAATAAATTAAATCCTTTGTAGACATTAAAATAAATGAATTGAAAATTTGAATAAAAATGCCAAATAGAATTTTTTACCAGTTTTTAGGATTACCTTCAGATTCATTGAACTTTAAATCTGTTTAAATCTTTAATATTAAAATAACCTGTTGACTTCTTTTGGAGAATCGTTACGGATTTGGAAGGAAAATATAGCATAGGCCTATTATTTACCTTCTGAGATAAAATACTAATTTATCTGCACCCTAGTGATGGGGTGATAAAATTGTGAAATTAGGAAGTAGAAAGGGGGAAAGGGTAGCACTGAGGTGAGCCTTAAAGAAATAAAATACTGAAAAAGAATACATCTTGATCAGGTGGGATATAATGTTATTAGGCTGCATATAAAATTGTTTACATTCAGTATGTGCTACTTACACTCATCGTAGAACCCGTATATCCTGTTGATGCTGGCGCACTCATGGTTGCCCCTCAACAAGAAGAAGTTTTCAGGATACTTGATCTTGTAAGCCAAGAGGAGACAGATTGTTTCCAACGACTGTTTACCTCTATCAACGTAATCGCCCAGGAACAGGTAGTTAGATTCTGGTGGGAAACCACCGTACTCAAAGAGACGTAGCAGATCATAGTACTGTCCGTGGATATCCCCTAAAAATAAACATATTAACATTTTAAATTTAAAAAGGTTTTCATGAGTATTTTCATGTTTGTATGAGTGACAATTACTCATACATTTTACACGTTTAGTAAATACGTAAATTGTATCACTTTTCATTTTCGAACAAATGTAGGCCTACATGTTTATATTCAATATCTTATTTGTCATTTAATTTAAATAAAACTTTTTTCTGTATACAATTTCAATCGTTTTAATACAATTTAAATCCCCTGTGCTAACATTGCACGCTTTCAGTGAAAACAATTCCAAGCTGCCGGGAGCAAGCCACCACGATAAATGCTGAGAGCGTCGGAACCAGGTTAGTACGGATAGAATTCTGACTTGCTGCCGACTGCATTGAGGCCACTCTTGCGGGCCTTCCGATGGCAAAGGGTTAAAACCCAATGATCAGGAACAGCTGGGTCCAGTTTCAAACCATCAAAAAGCTACTGACTTTTCTCAGGATCGAGCTGGTGACCTTTTGATTGTTAGGCGAGCATTTTAACCACTCAGCTACCCAGCCTTAGATGGCAACAAGACCCTGTCCCTTACCAAACACATAAAAATAAGCATAAACACACCCAAAATCAAAAGTCAAATAGGATGAAGTTTTTTTTTCTTATCACACCATCTTGTCAGAGTATGATAAAATTAAAGTTTCTATTACATAACAATACTACAACCAAAGCCTGCTATTTTTACTTCTTAACGCTACTAAAATCAACAAAAGAATATGTTTGTATATTCCTTGTAATAACTAAGTTTTATAATTAGCTAACCTTATGTATG
Source organism: Macrosteles quadrilineatus (assembly GCF_028750875.1). NCBI lineage: Eukaryota > Metazoa > Arthropoda > Insecta > Hemiptera > Cicadellidae > Macrosteles > Macrosteles quadrilineatus. The sequence continues at coordinate 70,321,386 of NW_026542600.1, read as the reverse complement.
GGTTTTAAGTATAATTTTCCTTTTTAAGAGAAGGAACAAAGTAATTTAGATAATAGAACTTGTTCCACAAACAATTTGGTAAAGCAATAAGGCATAGGCCTAAGCTTAGTTCGCATGTTTTTTAATTAACAGAATTTATATAGCTCGCTAGATGAACTTGGTAGCCAAATCAAGTTTAGTTAATAAGTTGATAGAAATAGTTAGCCAGTTAGTCATAACATGAAACATCTAACCTTGGTTGTACTGAGTAATCTATTTGCTAACCACAGCTATATGCAATAATAGATTATATGACAGACATGATTCATACAGCAACTTATGGCAGTGCAATATTTAACTGAGGGAAAATCTCCAAAAACAATACAATACTTAAAAATGTATTTCTAATTAATTTATTGTCTTAAATTTTCTTTGTTTCGAATACTACTGGGTAGGTAGATTAAATTTAAATTTAAATGGCCCAAATCGAAGGCTTTCAAAGTAAAGTATTTTTAGCTTTGTCACAAGATTAGCATTTTTGAAAAAGATCCACTTCACTCTAGATTAATTAATTCAATTTTTAGTATTTCAAAGTGTCATTTATGTAGGCCTACTATTTAACATTTTAAATGTAACTAAAAGGAATAAGAGGTTAACACCTCAGTCCAGTAGATGGCTCTCAATGCCAAACTGGTTATGTGATTTACTCTTTGTCGAAGGTTGCATTTACATTATAGCACTATGCTCATTTGCATGACTCTTTTGGTATTTAATATCATTTTTGGCACCACACACTATCTGCTCGACCAGTTTGCAAACCCGGTAAACTATACATAAGAGGGTAATATAATATATACCACAGTGCTTTAAAACTATGAAAGTATAAAAAAAAAACAGCTCTATTGTTTATAGCCAAAAAGCTAAGTAATATTATTTTTATAACATGCCATACATAGGTCTACAAATATATAAATGGTTTCATTATACAAATATATTACAGGTCTCCAAAATAGCTTACATTATACTATACATGATATCAGCGTCTTATAAATTAATATTTACAATTGCATTCCTGCATTGATATGAGTTAGGAATTCCTGGACGCTGTAAGAGGTAAAATTTATCATAAGAGATTTTAATTGTTTTTTTTTTTAATTTTGAAAGGTTTGGTTTTAGCTTAAGAGAAAGTGGAAGAGAATTGAGAAGTTTAATGCCACTGTACTGTAAGTGTCTTTTGAAAAATGTTGTAGAATGTTTAGGGATTGGTAATGTGTGTGAGTTTTGCAATGTGTAGTGGTTTTTGACAGAAACGTTAAATTGAGAAAGTTCTTGTTTTACAAATGTCAAGGATTCAAGAATATAAATAGATGGAAATGTCAAATTTTTTGAATAAGCAAAAATATTTACAGCAGGATTTTATACAAAGAGAAAATATATTGATACCGTTAGAAAGAGGAGATTTTGAACTTTTATTTTCATATATTAACAAACCTCAAAGGTTTATTGCGGACATTTACCATCACGATTGTAAAAAAACAATACACAACGTTTCGAGATCTGGAATCTGATCCCGTCCTCAGGTGAAAAAACGTAACTAACACATTACAACTAACAATGCACGGGACCTAAGTTGGAATACACTACAGAGGGTAGCAGTCAAAAAATATGCACTGTATAGCAGTCAAGTCATGATACAACATGTAAATAATAACCAATCACAAAACACTATAGTCTATAAAAGGTGTAGAGTAAACAGCTCACACAATGGAACAATAATAACACCGTTCGCAATGACTTCACCAATGAGACAGAAGCAACATGACCGACCATGTTGTCTCAGTGTTTCCGATTGGTATTTTATCCTAAATCTCCTTTCTTTTCTGAACAAAACAAGTATGAATATGACTAGGTTATCAACAGTACTTTAGACACTGCAAACTGTTAAGAAAACCTCTGCAAAATAGCCAAAATTGCCAGGGTACCAAGCATTTTAGCATAAATCAGATCAGGGCAGTTCTAGGGTTAAGAACGCTACTGGTACTTGATATAAACACTCCCATTTAATTTAAGGAAACTATAAATTTTGAATAGTGTGATATCTAGAAGCTACACCCAAGCACAGCAAGTGTCTGTTCTTAGCCACATATACAGACAAAGTGAATGGTGAGCTTTTTAGCTGCATCTTTGGTAGCCTAATCGTTGATAGAAAAAATGAACTAAAACTTGTTAAAAGCAGAAATAGTTTGCAGTTTAAAGGGATTTTTTTAATATGGAAAATCAGCCGAAGGACTTGTTTCTATTTGCTATTTATCGTGCTAACGGAAATATATACATAGGCCTATATGAACGTTAACGGATGGTGTTTTTGGCATCTTGGAACATTAAAACAAAAAATAAATCAGCCCCGGGTCAAGGTCTTATTTGGTCTTCGCTAAAACCATTGTTAACATGCTAAACGCCATGATATTCGTGATTTTCCTTGTAGTTCGCTGCAGCCTACTGCTATATCAGTAGTGTGCTCGCCTGCCAAAATTGGGTCTGTCTGAGCCCAACACTCGGCTGGCGACAATGTGATTGTTGCCAGGCTGTAGCTTAGAATACGAGCTTTATTTTGGTGTAGGTTGGTACTAAACATTCCCGTAAAATCCCGTCTGGCAATGCTTTTGACCCGTTTTCGGGGATTTTCTCTATTCGAGCCATATTACAAAGACTCTGGTTATTGATCCAGGCAGTGCTGCTACCTTTGGGTAGGTACATAATAATAATATTACCTTCTACCGTTCCAAATTATTGTAGTCTACGACGCGTTTCGTCAACACAGTGACATCATCAGGTATCCGCTATCGCTTCGTCTTGAAAATTAACATATAGGCCTAACAGTCATTGCACAATTCACAAACACACATTTAATACATTTAACGACAGATCGGTATTGTCGTTGCGGTGGCCACAACTCGCGTACGCACATGATTAATTCTGGACGACAAGTACATGATAGGTCAATTTAGTATATGGTACTATGCCAAATAACATAGGACTAGGCATAAAACTTAACATAAAATAACTTGTATGCATAATTATTACAAAATACATTACCGACACAACTGTAGGTCGATAACTAGAGGTCTACGTCAAACTATTCAGTCTTACTACAAAGATTTATTGAAAATAGGAGACACTTGAGACAGATTTAACCCTAGGACTGCCCTGACCTGGTTTATGCTAAAATGCTCGGTGCCCTGGCAATTTTGGCCAATTTTTTTTTTTAACAGTTAGCAGTGCCTAAAGTACTGTTGATAACCTAGTCATATTCATATTTGTTCAGGAAAGAAAGGAGATTTAGAATAAAGTAAAATGTTAGGAATCCCTGTTGGTGGTTTTTTTCCAAATGTGAAAAAATAAAAAAGAATTCAAAACCATCTGTAAGTCAAATTTTTTGAATAATTTTCAAAAGCCCGGCCTAGCATTTTACACCAAATTTTTAACAGACAATCTAAGATATATGAAATGTAGGCAATTTATTTCCCTACGTGGAAATGTGATTGATTTGTTTCAAATAATTTTTTTACCAGAATTACGGGGGAAAATACAGAAATTGGGGAAAATCAACAAATTTGCGCTGAACATTTGAATTGAAACATAAAAATATAATCAGGAGTGTACAATTTATATACAATACTGATTGACTCAGAGTCAACCATTTCAAAAATAGGGCCCTGTTGAGGAATGACATGCACCCTAAGCTGGGATATTTGCATGAGGTCATTGCATTCCTACCAATGACTATCTTTGAAATCATTTTATCTATTTATCTGGCCAATATATAGTAGACTCCCTCTTATTCGGACACCCTTTAACCAGACATCAGTTTAACTGGACTACACTCGGTGGAAATGACATCTCTTTAACCAGACAATTTTTATCTGCACATAACCGGAATAGATAAGCAGGAAGTGGGCAGCACTGAAAAGATTTGAGACCAGTGATCGCGTGTCTAAATACAATGCTCTCCTAAATTTAAGTCAAATACTGTATTCAGTATGCATTTAAATCCGTTTTAATGAGTTTTTGGGGACGTCGGTTTAGGAAAGACTGTTATCCGAACTGGCCTCGGTCCCGAGGAGTCCGGATAAGAGGGAGTCTACTGTATGCTTAAATACACTTAGCTTAAGGTCTATATACAGGGTGCCCGTATTATGACGGCGGATGCTGGAATTAGGTTTTTGTCATGCCGAAATTAGGCAAAGGAGGTAAAATAAGGTAGGCCTACCGTACGTAAAGTATATTTCTTATATAAAATTCATTTTAAGGAATGTTTTGAGAATAAGTGTTTTTTTTTTTTTAATACTATAAGTTACCTAAATGTTTAGGTTTGGATCAAATATGTCCCATGCTGATAAGTTATTGCCTTCTCCCTTTAAAACCTGCCTGCATTTGGGCTGTTTCCCTTAGGCCCTAAGTTTTGAACTGTTTTCTCTTTATTTTGAGGGCCTAGGCCTAATTATAACTTTTATTAACTTAATTAGCCTACTCTATGAATGTAAACATATTTAAGTTACTGAACAACCTCGCTAATCCATCAACTGAAGGCCCGGGACCGCGGTCAGAACAGTGAAAACGTCAGATTATCTGAGAAGCAGCATGATCAGGATTTTCCGCGGTTGCTGAGGACAATTTCTGGATTTGTCAAGAAGTTTTCTACAATTGGGGTGTAGGCTACAATGTGGTAAATCTGGACTTTTCTTTTAAAAAGCCTTCCTAAATCATTCCTACGATTCTAGTGATAAACCACAGTAGGCCTACCTAACAAAATCTTTAATTGCAAAAATACAAGGAAAATAGATAGCCTAAATAAGAAAGATTAAAAACATTTCTCAATAAAACATTTATTTAGCTAGATCAACATTACAAATGCATTAGCCAAGTCAAATTTAGTAAAAGTAACTATTAAATATCTTTTAAAATATAAATTAAAATTCATGAGGACTGTCCGTCAGCGAGAAAGGCGCAGACAGTAGCCTTTACCCGCGAGAAATTACCTCAAGTGCCTTTTGAAGCATCCCGGATCTGAAGTGGACTTGATTTGAAGAGGGAGATCATTGAACAGTTCAATGGCATTATAATTTAGTAATTAAAATTTGTTAATGTCTTTCAAAGAATGTGGTTAAATGGGCTGGAATTCACATGTCTAGTTCGAGTCGGTTTGGACTGGAGACAGCGAGAGAGGTGTCGTCAGCAAAAGACATATTTCACCCTTTTGAACAACTGATGGGAGGTCGTTGATGAAGAGGAACAGTATCATACCAACAACCGAACCTGAGGCACTCCACTACCGATCGTACCAGTAAATGATCTGTGAGGGCGAAGACACCCAAATTCCATAAGAGTGTAACTTCTCCTTGAGAAGGTGATCCATCCAAGATGATCCACTGGGTCAAATGCTTTGGTCATGTCGAAGAAGATGCCAAAAGCTTTCTCACCTCTATCCAGTGCACTGACCACAGTCGATACAAGGTGATAAATTGCGTCTGTTGTCAGCCCAATTTTTATGAAGCCAAACTGTTAACTGGTGAGTTCCCCCTTTTTATGTATAGGCTTAAAAACAGAGAGCTTTAGAGTATCGGGAAACTGACCAGAAATAGAGGACGAGTTAATTAAATGAGTCAGAGGTGTCAAGATCACATCATCACCTTGGTGAAATTTCATCTCTGCCGGTTGAACTCTTATTTTTCATCAACATTATCTAAAAGTTGCGACTTCTTTTTCAGTTGTTGGGCAAAGGAAGAGAGAATTTGACACATACCTTGTACAGCTGTTAGTACCTTTTTTATTTGACTGGCTGCAAATCTTGACAAGAAATTAATAAATCGATCAGCCACTAATTGTGGATCTATGATTAAATAAACTTTCTCATCAAGGAGGTGGGGTTCTTTAAATTGTTAGTGTGTTCCATTTTTATTTTCACTAATTTTAACACATAAAGCCTTGCTTTTATTTTCTGCCTAGTTTATTTTACATGAGATTTCTTTTGCCTCACAAGTCTTCTAAAATTGGATTTTATTCTTAGATAATATTGCCTCATGTAATGTTCGGAGGGAAGATCTTTTGTTCGGTTGTAAAGGTCAATCATTTCTGTCCTTTTTTGGCACATTTATTTGTCTAAAATAACACGACCTGTGTTTTTCCTTTCTTTTTTTATGCTAATTCTAATATATGGCGTAACTGGCTTTCAAAAATGGAAAATTTGTCATTCATTGTTGTTGTGTTGTGCTAGGCTAATAGAAACCCGGAGTCTATGAGACCCCATTAGAAAATAATGGACCCCGCTTGGAAACACACAAACCGAATCCCTGGGCCTATGAGACCCAGTTTTAAAATAGGCCTACCGGTACACTAAACTCTGGGCTTCTGAGGTGGACTATGATATGAACAGACAACCTAGGTCAAGGTCACGGCACCCACGCAAAATGAACAAAAACTAAAACAAAAAGTAGGGGAGGAAAAGCGCAGGAAGGTATTGGGGGAATGGAATCCCCCAAATAAACAGTGTTGCCAACATGCGTTTGGCAAAAAAATTGAAAATTCCCGTGGGCCTGTCAGACCGAAGTTTCGATAATAGTGTGAAATAAGATAATTGTTTTAACCAAAGTAGGCTACATGGCCTATCACTTCCTGTGCAATATGTTACACGCCTTGAGAAACGGCCTAGTTCCGTTATATTTCTGCAATTGGCGGCTGGTTTTGACATCTAAGTTAAAAACATTTCTTTAGGTTTATTGATGATTGTCTCAAAAAAGTTCGGAAATAGGCCTAGGCCTAAGCCTAACCCGTAACTTACCCATAGCCTAATGCTTCTTTTATCATAGGAAGAGTCCTAGATTTGCCCATAAACGTAGGAGACTTTCAATATTTTGCCACGATCACGGGAGACAATGATATTTCCATTAACCTACCAGAAAAAAGTCGCAAACATAGATAAGTTAACAACTAACTTATATATATACATAGGTAACAAGTACCTAGGCCTATTCATGCTTTGCAAAGGCAACAAATCATATAAACTTACTCCAAACCTAGCATTATAGGCCTCTAAACTTAGGCTAGGCTAACCAGGGAGAGACCTTTTGAGCCTAGGCCTAAATGCCAATGAATTCATTATTTTTAATATCACTAGTAGGCCTAATGGTCTTGTTAGCAGTATGCCTAGAGGATGTTGCATAATCTAAGAGCATAGGCATAGAAATGTAGGCTAATATAAACAGAAAACTTACCACAAATTTTCAAGGGAGCTTCCAGCTCCAAAAGAATAGGTTGGGATAAAAAGATTTCTCTGGATTTTAGACACAATCCCCTGATTTCACTTTCCGTAAGCTGCACATTCTTTCCCGGCCTTGCTCCTCTGACTGTAAAAGAAAATCTGCTTTAGCTCAAAGTTAAAATGAATAGGCCTACCATTTCAGAACAAAAAGGGCATAACATCCTTACAATGAAACGACAGTAGGTATAAACACTTTTCTTTTCAATATAAGGTTTAGGCCTATATCATGATTTACCTTCAAGCAGTCTAGCAATAATACTATCTATGTTTAGTTTGTCGTCCGTGGCCATTGTTGATACAAATGACAAAAGTTAAATTAGGAAATATACAACAATAATTTAAAGAAACGCCACTAATCTTCAATTTCTACACCGCACCAACATATAAGCTAATGAGCGTAATAATGGCTTCCTTCCAATGGTGTTGACGTCATCTTCAAGCGGCAAAACGCCCTCTTCTTTTTATTTTCAACAACCTACAAAGGTTATATATATACATTATAGCATGTAATCTATTTACGCATTCAGTTAAAATTAAACTGTAAAATCAAGTGATAAAAATACTAATCATGTAAAATATTCGTTTAACTAGTAAATATATCAAATATTGAACATGTCCCATTGCCTATTTTAGTATACAGTCATTGACTTTATATATGTTTATATCTACACGTGTTGATATAAAGTCAATGATACGGTCTAAGTCTAAGTAAAATTTTACTGGGCGTTTTATTTTTCCTGTTATCTGAATAGGTATGCGAAAAAAAATGAAAATAAAATCAGGCACACTTTGTTAAAACACACTTGGTGGCTGTGACTTAATGGGTAAAATATTGGAGGGCCGTATAGTTATGTACATCTATATCTTAAACTGTCTCGTATTTGTTAAGAAAATATCAACCTTTTTCAAAATCAGTCTCAACCTATCTCCTATGGTTTGAGAAGCCGGTCCGATTTGGACATTCCAAAGCACAAAACTGTTTTTTTGAAAATCATTTATTTTACATTGGCATTCAACTGTTCAATGCACTGCCCACTCCCCTTAAGATGGAAAATATAGTGTAGACAAATTTGGCAAAGGGGTTGGGAGTCTTCTTTTGGGGACCGCGTCTCGTTGTCCCGCCGTCTAGTTGTACCTATGCCTACTTGTACCTCGAGAACTAGGGACAACTAGTCGTAGGTACAACTAGACGTAGGTACAAGTAGACGGTGGCTCACCCGACTAGTTGTACCTGCAGATTTTTAGGAGGTACAACTAGACGTAGGTACAAGTAGACGTATGTACAACTAGACGTGTATCCCACCGACAAGTAGTATCACCTAGCTTGTACGGATGCGACAAGTTGTCCCTACGACTAGTGGTCCCTACGACTAGTGGTCCCTACGACTAGTGGTCCCTACGTCTAGTTGTACCTACGTCTAGTTGTACCTACGACTAGTTGTACCTACGCGTATTTTGCGTCCTTATATAGTCTAGTTGTATCTATCCTTCAATTCGTTACTCTGTTAAATTGATTACTGCACGAGTACTTTTTAATAATACCCTTAATTAAATCAGAAACTGCAGTGTTCCGAGTCAATTGAGTATGATTGGCAAATATTTTTTTCCCGCACTACGATGTTTTAGTAGTTTTACAGACGTTAATTGGAGACTGAAAGCTACGCATTGCTGTCCAGGGTCAAAATGGTAGCTATAGTTGTAATTAAATTTTTCCAGCCCTAGTACCAAAAACCGCTTAATTACTTAAAACATTTATTTAAATTATTAAATATACAAGCAGTATATCCTTAATGAATTGCAATAGACCGCTGCCTAGCAATTATGAATTGCTATTTTTGCTGATACCTTTAAATATTTTTTCACATAACCTTAAAGCATTTGCATTGATTAGTGTGCATTTCTTATAGTTTACAATGGATTTCCCAGTGAACAATGAGCAATGAAGTTGAGGTCTAGTGGTTGAAAACTCGACCAAAAATATGCAATGTACAGACTTCTCTATTTAACATACACTGTAAATAATACATATGTGATTGAAATTTCTTCCATTTGTTTTGATTTTATTTTCATAATTAGTTGTTATTTCGTCACCAGCATAGCAACCCGTTAAACCCATGTTAGTTTAAAAAATATATAATTCTGTTTTATGTATTTTTTTAACCTATTTTAATTTATGAAGGCGTTCTGTAGATCGACAGGAAAATACATTTCTACCGATATGCGGATATTTTCTCTGTGATGTTCGAGCTGAGAAAAAGGTTGTAAAGAAACATGCTTGTCTATTAATAATAATAATAATAATAATAATAATAATAATAATAATAATAATTGAAAAGTCATATCTGGGTTATTTTTTCAATGGTATTTCAATACTGAGCTTTAATTACGTTTGCGTAGAAGGTAATTAAGATGTGTTTTTGAGAAAAGTTAGTAGTTAAGTGTGAAATACACTAATTTGTCAAAGTATATGCATCAACAGCCAAACTACGCCAGTTTACGTAATATCCATAAGTATAACATATATATTTTTTAATTTGAACTTGTAATATTCTCCGTGACTAATACCATACAAAAACACTTCATCATACTCAATTACCGGTACTTGTTTTTGTAAACTCTGAATTTATTTATTTAAGATAATTGTTTAAAGTTGTTGTTAAAGCTAGTTAATGTTATTTTTCTGTAGAAAGGTGGAGTTTAAGTGGAAAAAACAATGATAGCAGATCTTGACAAGAAATAAGGAAAACCAAAGTGTAATATGGATAAGGACTGACCGAGGGACACAGTACATTGTTATCAAGAACAGGGGTTTCTCAATGAGCTGCGGACAAGCTAAATTTTCCTGGCTTTTGTAGCAAGTTGTTTATAAAAAATTGTTGTAAGATTGTATGATTTTTAAAGAAATAAGATTAATCCCTTAAACTGTAGATAAGTTGAAGGGGAGATACAACTAGCCGTAGGTACAACTAGACGTAGGTACAACTAGACGTAGGTACAAGTAGGCGTAGGTACAACTAGTCGTAGGTACAAGTAGTCGTAGGTACAAGTAGTCGTAGGTACAAGTAGACGCAGACGTATGAGGTACAAGTAGACGGTGGCGTACCCGACTAGTTGTACCTGCAGATTTTAAAGAGGTACAACTAGACGTAGAGACAACTAGACGTAGGTACAACTAGACGTCCGCACCATCGTCAAGTTGTCAAGTTGTACCTACAGATTTAGACGAGGTACAACTAGACGCCTGACACCAAAATGCAGCAGGTACAACTAGACGCCGGTACAAGTAGGCATCGACCCTTCTTTTGTCACGCTGGTGTTACAGTGTTGAAGACTTTTTAAGAAAACGATGATCTTAAGTTTTTAGATTTTATCCAAAAGAAATATTTTTTTTATTAGAAAGAGAAATTTTGTTGACGCTATTATGCAGTTTGTCACGACTGTCAAAAATAAAGATGTTTGAGTTTGAGTTCCTCCAGAATAAACAGTGTCACGTTTAAGAGGCGTTCCTTTACTTTTGTACCAAATAATAATAATAATAATAATAAGGTATTTATTTAGCGAGCGTTTTTCAGATACAATAATTTTGCTTATAAAAACAACTCTTGTCCTTAATACTAATAAACTATCCATAAAATATAACTACAAACAATATATAAAGAATCTATTAAAACAATGTAAAACAATCCATCCCAACAATCAATTAAACAATCTTAAAAAAAATTAAAATCTTTAACAAACTGACTTAACATAACCAGAATCTGGAATACTAGGCTAGACCAAACATACAATAAAAACATACATTTACTTTAAATACTACTACTTTTGCAAAAAAAATTCCTTGAACGTTTTTTTGAAGTTTTCAAAGAGTGTGTTCAATAGATCGCCTTTCGTAATGCTATTTCCATATGCTGGAAGACAATATTAAAAAAACTGACAATATCAATTAAAGGCCCTTACTAGTTTTATTTTGGTGTTCTCAGGTAAAATTCCTTTCAATGTATGGACCTCACAGCCGGCCAAGGGCTCGCTGACACATGAGGTTTACATGGTCAGAGCGTCAGATCTTCATAAAGAATTATACCTAGAGTTTTTAGTTTCTCGCATATATTGATGGCTGTCCCATCCCATTTATTTTAATTTTACTGATCATGTCTTGCCTAACATTTCGTTTAAAATGTCTTGCGGTGTAATATAGAGAACAGAACATTTATCATTGTTCAGTTTCAATCCATGGTTCTTTGACCAGGAAGATATAGCATTCATTTCATTATTAATGACATGTAAATTTTTTTATCATACAGATATATCCGGCAATCATCAGCATATAAATGTGAATTGCACGTGTTTACAATTTTTGTGGTGTCATCAGTGTATATATTGGAGAAAATTCTACCTAAGCATGTTCCGTGGGGAATTCCTCTTTCTTTTATTGGCAGGGGAGATGATACATAGGGCGTATTAATTTGCGGTATTTTATTCAAATGACACTTTAAAAGAAAAAAAAAATATTGCTATTATTTACAACAATATTTTGTTGTGTTGGCTACAAATTCATCGTTATTTTCACTTAAATGTTTCTTATAATTTATTGTTGAGTTATATCATAGACTAACCAACACAAGTAGACTTCTCATCCCATTGTAAATTTTGAAGCTCGTTTTTCATGTCTAGTTCATGTACGCCACACTGGGCGCTAGTGTCGACGAAATTTTGTTTCTATTATTTTAGGGTTAATTTCTTTCATTTTTATTGAACGGCAAACACCATTTTACAAGTGGGTTTAACAAGATTACATTATACATTGTGCATTATACATACATACAACGACAGAGCCATTTGAAAATGAGCGTAAAACAGTTTCCAGCTTAAACACAAAATCAATAAGACAAACGATAGAAAAATCAACAATAAATAACAATAAAAATAAATAACAATATAAATAAATAACAATATAATACATAACAATATAAATAAATAACAATCCCGTTATATTACAAATTATTATAATTCAAGATATTAATATTCGAGAAGATAATCAATCAACAATAGAAATAACACAAATAATTGAAAGGAATATATCATTAAAAACTATAGAAAACAACAACAAGGAGTAACAACAATTGATAAAGATTTAAAAAAAATTAACAGGGATTAAAATATTAGATTGAAAAAGATACAGTGATAAATCTCAGACAAAAAGAAAAACTTGAATTTACAGAATAACATTGCTTGGCAGTTGGCACTTCCTCTCACTGATTGTGTGGCCCTTTAGAGGCACCACCAAAAACACACTCACTTATTCACTGCACATGTGGCACTTGAAGTGTGGCCCTCTAGAGGCACCACCAAAATCTTGATTTGTGCTTTACTGTTTGGTTAAATAACTAGGGGATAATTTATTGTTTATGATTAGATTGTATTATTTGGTTAAACGAGGTTTTAAATTACTGTATTAACGGGAAACAAATTGTAAACAAAACACGACCTCTACATAAACCGTACAGAACTAACAATAAAATTGTCTTCAGCTGTTCCATTAGGATGAGAAATCTACTAAGGGAGTATGTTTTATCTATGGTTATATCTGTTACAAAAACGTCAAAAAATGTTAAATAGTGCGGGGCTTATAATTTTATTAATTACGGAGAGATTTAAATGATTAGTTCAAACATTCTGCCTTAATCTGTATTTTAAGGCAGCTATTTAGGGCTGTAATCTAGGGCTATTTTAGGCTTAGGCAGATTTAAAAAATAGTTTATACTAGTGAAATTTCCTTTGTTGATTTTCAATCTTTCTAGGTAGTGTATTTTTCTTAGGACTATCATATTATGAGGGTTTACTTTATATTTTCAATCTTTGTTTACACCATTATGTCTTTAAAATTGTAGGTATTTTTGATATCTATAAACTTGTACATTTATATTCAATCATACTGTAATACTACTTGTACAACTATGCAATTCAATGCAACCCTGATAATTAGTAATTGCGTAAGAAGAAGTAATGTAAATTGGAAGAAGAAGAAGCAGTAGTAATTTGGGTCTAGAGAGGATCGATCTATTGAATTTGGAAGTGCAGCTACTGTGACAAAATGATTTATAAAACAGTTTTCGTTTTACGCTTATTATCTTTTCTTTTCCTAATAAGATAATCGTCAGAGTTTAGAATGGTTTGCAGATCTTAAGATTTTCTTGTGGTTAATCATGAGTGGTGACATTCATCACCCAACCTCCAACAACGTTAGTGATGGCCTCTGTGAAACTGCAACAGAAGAAACTCTTATGATAATAAATCAGCAGTGCCAACAAATTGAAGACCTTAAAAATAAACTTGATACCGTGATGACAGAACGAGATCTTTTGCTTTGTGAAGTTAGCAGATTGAAATTTGAACTGGAAATTGCAGACCTCAAAAGGATTCATGATGACAGGTAGGCCTACATATAAAGAAAGGGACCTGGGCTCTTAGGGCCTAAACCTAGGCGAATATTCAGGATTGTATTACACATTTTAATGTTCACACACTCCCAATTATCTAAATGTAAAGCATGGCATTCCTTGATTTAGTAACACAAGTTTTATTTGGATAATTTTAAGTGAAATGACAGCTGATAACTTATTAGGCAACCTTAATACCTAGGCCTACATAGTTTACCAAACATAACTTATATTTTTCAACTAAGTAACCTGTAAATCAGGGGTGCCCAGGGAGGGGGGGGATACTGTGGAACACTTGCGCCACAGAAATTTTTGGGGGAGGGACTTTTTAGGGGATTTTGGGGGGGATATTTTTTTGCTAGGCCTAGCTGTCATATTGAATGTATAATTTTTTAGGCTATAAGCAGCCCGAAAAAGTGTTTCTAAGTAGCTCACTATCAACACCAACAACATTTTGCTGTTCTTAATTAAGATTGCTTCTAAGAATGGTAAAAACGCCTACCTTCTCCAGCAATCCTTAGGCATAATACTGTATATCAGTGTCAAATTTTACTTGCTACATGTTTTGGTGGTTCTTTAACTCCACCATCGTCAGGATTTACAAAAGATCCACTTCTGGAGGTGTCGTCAGAATACGTTAGGCCTACAAACATTTAACACAAAACACGAAATGATTACAGATAGGCCTAACAATTCACGTTTGTATATTGCCGTTGGCATGACTGGAAGTAACCTGAACTGAATCAGGTTCAGGTTTTTATGACGGACCGACGTGGTCTCTGGATTGTCGTCTGCGTTTTCAACAGCTGATATTGGATTAACTTAGGCCTATTGTTGACTGAGAAGAGTGTTGAAAATATAGTGGGATTCATAATTATTGAGTGTTTTCACTCAACAATTTTGTGTTGTCCCTAGTTTTATGTATTTATATGTTTCAAACTCCTCAAAGTATTTAAATTTCCTTTCGCGAATTTCAAGACCATCATTTATATCCAGCATATTAATTGGATATATTAATGTCAATAATTTTGAATGGAGAAGTCAATTATGAATCCCATTATATTTTCAACACTCTCCTCCGTCACCACAATTACCTAGTCCAATATCAGCTTTTGATAACACAGACGACAATCCAGAGACCATATGTTTCAAACTCCTCAAAGTATTTAATCGTCGGTCCGTCATAATAACCTGATTCAGTTCAGTTTACTTCCAGTCATGCCGACTTGAATGTACACACGTGAATTGATAGGCCTATCTGTAATGGTTTGTGTTATGTGTAGGCCTACAAAGGGATTGTCTGACAACATGCATTTTTACCATTATTACTCATAAAAGGAAATCCTGGGGCTATCAAAATGAATTATAAGATTACTTCGTCACAAAAACTTTTTGTAGGTACTGTTGGCAATTAAGGTATTGTGGGTATTTTGCTTGGCGATTTTTGTAGTAGGCAGCCTGGGAGTGGCAAGCAACAAGTCTGACTTATTTTGTGACTCAGCCTATAATTTTGAAACAGGATACTTTTTGCCAAAGTATTATTAATTCACTTAAAGCTGTTTGAGTTCGTAAGCCCTGTAAAAATTTACACCACCTAATATATTGTACAGTTACAGTACCTACTGTGTTGGAGTAGAGTAATTCACCGAGTATATTGTTGTATTTTTGAAGACGTTGTCTATTGCAATACTGAGTAAATGTTGGTATTGTTAAATGACGTTTCCTATTAAACATTTAATTTTGATTATCAGCAAGTTTGTTTTTCGTACCTCAAGTTCACTAAATACTTTAAATGCTCGTTTTATGAGGTACCCTAAAGGAAAAATTCAGTCAGATAAATTGGGGGGGGGGGGGTAGGTTTAAATAGACGGCAGCATAAATTGGGGGGGGGGGACGGGGAACTACTCATTTGGCTTGGGGGGGGGGATTGCGCCTCTGTGTTTGGGGGGATGGGCACCTCTGCTGTAAATATAGGGCGTTGTCATTAATATTTATAAAACTTTTAGTTTTTTTGGCTAATGCCCGCTTAACTTAATCTTTTCCAAGACCTCGGCCTTAACGTGCAGTATTTAAAAGTTAACTTGCATACGGAATAAAAAGTCTGACTAAACTGGCCCAAAACAATTACAGTAGGCCTACCATCACACCATTGCTTTTTCCCCACAGTCTTTAAGACCAAGGAACGTTGATGCTTGATTTCTTCTTGACAAAGTGTCAGAAGCAATAAATAGTTAGCCTAACTTAGACTTGGCCAGGTTCAGGTATATTTTTTTATTAACCCTAGCAGTGGCCAACGATTAATACGCTCATTTGCCAAGACGCCTAGAATGGCCACCAGCGTAATACGATAGTATGGGCCGAAATTTTTGTAATGGTAAAAGACCCGCTTATAATCAACTCTGATGTGAACAATATATACCATTCGAAAGATCACATTCTGCACTTTAATTTTTTAATAGCCTATAAACAAACCCTGTAGTAGGTATATAACAATGTCACGACGATTAGAAATCAAATGAATTTTTGGGGCGGCACGAATTTTGCAGCCGACACTTGGGAACTGACAAAAAAAGACTTGTTTGGCATTACCCTGCTCGGGTAGTTTTCGTCTTGGGATGTTGCGGGTGGTACCACTGGATAGCCATTGATTTTATCTTCATTGTGGTAGGTATTGATATTTAGAACAAAATATTGATTGGACAACAGGTACAATTTTATGAAAACAGCTGTTTTCGAAATTTATAACAAATGGCATACCATCGTTTAACTTGATATGCTTGTTATATAACTTTTTTACAACGCAAACTAACACTACGGTTTTAAATTTTTGCTAATTATATAACTTTTTTACAACACAAACTAACACTACGGTTTTAAATTTTTCCGGTTCTCCATTTGTTATTATATTACGCCCAAAAAACTTACCCTACACAAAGAAAAATTATTTTCCTAACATGTTATATATTTCTATGTAGGGAATTAGATTGCCTACTAATTGTACCTATATAATGAATTTCCCATAAAAAATCTGTAGTAAAAATTTTACACAAACTGCTTTTGAAATTTCAAAAAGAAAATTAAAATTTTTTTATTCTTTTCATTTTACAAAAAAAACAAAAAACTTTCTAAATCATTATTATATTACTATTTCTAGAATCTCCTGTTCTTACAAATAAAAGGAATATGAGGTTGGCTAAGTTTACTTCTACGGTTTAATTTTTACGAATTTTCAAAAAAAAGGTCTCCTAAATCGCCAAAAGGGGCTGGCCATCCCACACATCTAACATTTGCCACTGCTAGGGTTAACTTACGGTAACTTAGGCTTAAGTTATTCATAGAATTTGTAAGATAGGTCTATTCTATAGTTGATTATTAAAAAGATAAAGTATTAGAGATGTCTCCTTGTGCAGGGTGGCCGAAAAGTCCCTTTACACTGAATATAAGTTTTATAGGTATTAAGTAAAACCATTCGAATTTTCTTTAATCACAAATTTATTGACAATTACTTAATAGTGAACAAGAAAATTAGTCCAAAACGTCGGTGCGCATACCTCCGTGGTCTCGGCACAGCTTGATTCGACGCCATGTTCTTTTGCTTATTCGTCGCAGCATCTCAGGTGTGACTCGTCCAAACGACGCCCTTACTCCTTCTCTTAGCTCGTCATTTGTGGCATACCGCTGTTTCCTCACCTCTTCCTTGATAAAACCCCACAGTGCGTTGTCAGCTGTCGTCAGTTCGGGGCTCCTTGGAGGCCAGGGCATTGGGGAAGGACAGTTTGCAGACCCTCGTCCAATCCATCGGTCTGGCAGGAGTTCATTCAGTCGGCGGCGAACACTCAGCGCAAAGTGTGGCGGAGCACCATCCTGCTGCAAAATAACTGTGTCCCATATTCCCTGTGCTCTTAGTTGAGGAACCAACAATTCATTTATCATTCGAAGATAGCTGTCTTGGTTAACAGTGCCCTCGAAAAAATAGGGGCCAAGCAGGTGGTCGGAAGTTATCCCAGCCCAAAGCATCACTTGAGGCGGGTTATTTTCAACTTCCTCATTAAAGTGAGGATTTTCTTTCGACCAGAAATAAACATTCCGGTTGCGAGAACTGCGGTAAATCACACATTCGTCACTAAACATGACGTTTTTCCTGTCTCTGTGCCTCAGAAAGCGCTCGAAGCATAACCTGGCACGCTTGCACACGAAGGTCCATATCGTTGTCTGTTAACTCGTTGACTGACAGGGGCCGAAAGCACTTCATATCTAAATCCTTTCGCATGTGGTCTTGCATTGTTGTTCGTGGATTTCCCAGCTCTGAAGACCGTTTTCTGGTGGATTTCATTGGCGAACGTGCAACGGAAGCTTCCACAGCAGCGCAGGTTTCGACTCGAGTAGGCTAATCGGTCGTCCACTTCTTGGCGCGTCAAGAACGGATCCCGTTGCAAACACCTTCTTTTCCCACGCTATTAATGTTTGCCGGGACGGTGAAGGTTTCCCAAACCGCACTGCAAAGTCATTCATGATTTCCTCCATTGTTTTTCTGTTGTGAGGACGCTCATGCACCCACACAGAAACAACCAAACGCTCCTCGACACTAAACACACTGGTGTCCGCCATGTTGTCTGACTCAGATTTGGACTGAGACTGAGGGGGCGTCGGCGACCTTGGGCTGAGCCCGCGTGGCAAGGCGGGGGAGGGGTTTCACTTTCTCCCACCACTGCTCCCTTACCCCACACGTGTCAGTATTGGCCGTCGTTCCGTTTATAACAGTGTAAAACGTAATAACAAATTGTGTAAAGGGACTTTTCGGCCACACTGTAAAATTGTAATTTTGATATCCCATGTCATACTTAGGTAGCCTAGTTTTTTACCTTCTGAATCTATAGGAACACATTATTTTTTCATGGAAATGAACACATTTGAATTAAGACTAGGATCACATTGGACGCACGATGGCGCCAGTAATTTGGTAGCTCACACAAATATTCCAAGGATTCTTAATAGGGGCACAGAAAGAGTTTCACTGGCCTAATTAAGTTATGGGTGAACACAATACAGGCACAATGACAAACGGCTGTTGTAAGCAGTGTCATACGTACAGTTGCTAATATTTGACTTACCAATGTCAAATAATAATAATAAACATTTTCAACCCCCTGTTAAATACAACCAAAGAATTACAGATCCGAATACTTTTTGGTCTCTTTGGTGTGATGTACAGAGTAGGCCCATCCCAAGGACAATGTTATCATATCGTTAAGACATAAATTTTAAAATATCCGTCGCTACAACCCATACAAGTTTAACTGCCGTATACATTTTCTATTAACAATGCTTATACACTTTAAAAAATTGACCACTAAAAATTACATCATTTGAAGTTGAACTTGACATTTTTCCCTCCAGTCTCTAAAGCTCCTGCGGCAGCTGAGTGACCCGTCAGCTCTCTCGTTAGTCTTTTAATAGTATTTACAATAAAAATTCAAAGTGTAAACGTTAAATATTCGTTGGCATTGTTTATAACGCATAAAATCTTAACTGAATTTTGTTTAGTCAGTTACGGGCATTTTGTAATTAGCATTACCAAAAATTATTGGCTACCATCTAATGTTCAGCAAGAATAAAAAACTTCAAAACTGGATATTTTTAAACATCCTATTCCAACGATATTGGCAATTTTTATGTGAATTTACACCGAGACCCCTCCCCTTCTTGCCACATCATTGGGTCTGTAGTGACCTGGCATTAATCAAAGAACATCATGATCAGTGACTGATTTGTTCAAGACCAATCACAACTTGGTATTAGGACTGAAGAAAATAAAATCCAAGTTATTGAATTGTTCCAAAACAGTACTCTTTTTCAGCACAAACTATTTCAGTCAATTGCCTGTTTATTGCATACATTTCAAAAGTACTTTTGTGTGTTACAGAATTGGAATGGCCAAGGAACGTAATGCACAGACTTTTGTATCTTGCAGCATCAATGGAACAATTGCCAAAGAAGGGTAAGTAGCCTTTATTTGAAAATTATAATCTGAATTTATTGGTTTCTCATAGCCTACATCACTGTGTGAAGTGGGAATATTATTCAGTCATTCAATCAATGAATCTAAATGAAAATTCAAACATCAGCGAAATTTTTATACTATTCTTACTTAATAAAATTATCTTTATCCGTTGTATATGAGGTATACAGCTTACATAAATAGTGTCAAAGGATTAACAACATATTGGGATACAATACTCATTTCACTGTTTGATGGAACCTGTCTCCTGACCGGAGGTCTACCTGGTGACTGGCCAAAGGGTTGAAGTCCCGTCCTAGTTACAGGTAGATGATAATTCAAGTAAGTAATTAGTTTTGGACAAATAATTATCAGGTAAGAATCTGTTAGCTGTCTCCTAACCGTTTTAAGTGCAAGTTGGGTTTGGTCGAGTGAGGATAGTTATTTTTTATATTTATTTTAAAATAAAAATATAATATTGCAGTATTATAAATTGTGAAGTAACTATTCAATGTAGCTTAATCTAATTAATAACTTGCCTTCAGATCAGAAAATGTCCAAATAATATATTGAATCCTGTGGCGAGAAGTAATAGAAACAGTTACTTGGTAAAATGAGCGTGACCTCTCCCAACTGTTAGGTAAAACGTAACAGGTGGTGTTACTCGGCATTTCTGCACCCAATCAGTAGTTGTTTATTTCACAATCAGATATAAAAATGAAATCATCTTTGGTAACAGAGGTAGTGAGGTAACAAAAGTTTTCATGATATATTTATACAACTTGTCACTCAGGGAAGAGTCCAGGCAAGATGGGGTGTTCCCTTGCCATGGCTGGTCCCAGGGACTTTCCAAGAAAGGATCGATTCGTAGCAGTAGTGATATCATCAAGCGCTCTCGTATTCAAAATGTGTAAGTACATACATATCCTCTCCCGATCCGGTTATATCTGGGTGTTCACTAGGCCTCTACATCTTCTTTTGTCCCTCCACAATCCATCTTCCTCCACATATTGCCACTGCAATCCTCTTGTTTCCTCTTGCTTTCACATCTTGTTTCACATCGTCCATCCACCTTCTTCTAGGTCTCCTCTTGGTCTTCTTCCATTATTGTGAAGCTCCTTAATTCTTCTTAGGGATTATATCATTTTCCATTCTTCTTAAGTGGCCGACCATATCAATCTTGATTTCTCTATTAGTTCTTTCAAACTTTGTTCAACTATTTGTCCTCTCAAATAAGATTTATACATAGTAACTTTTGCAGTCTTTGGTATATCTTTATCCTAGACTAGATGTCTAACACTTTGATAAAACCCTGCACCTTTCCCAGTCTAGTCAAATCACCTCTTGTGCCATTATCCCATATAGTTTGATAACACCATGCCTTGATATATAAACTAACTTAAGCGGTTCCCCCTATACTTTTAAAGGTTGTTCCAATTTTCTATCTCTTCCAATCACCATTACTTTGCTCTTTTCCTTACTTATTTGTATAGTAACCAACTGGTATACTCTGCAATTGTCCTGACACAGCATTTGTGAATCCTATACAATTCCTTAAACCACTCATTGTACCTTTCTTTCGGTCCTATACCTTTTTTATGCTATTTTTTATAGAGAAATTCTTTATGCACCGTCTAAAGATTTCTTTTACTCTGGCGTGTGGGACTCTCACCCTCTAAAAACCTATCGGTCCAGGCAATGGAAACCCTCTCGGAAATGCTATTTGCAATACTTCAAGAGGGTGCATTTGTACGCCAGAGATGGCACTCCAACCACGATGATCCACCGGGTTCAGCTGCTCTGGTGTATCACAGCTGTTTAGTTCTCTTCACTTTGGCACTCCCCTGGAGAAAGTAGAAACAAGGTTCCTCGATACGAGACTCAACAACATCAGATGGACAAGTGTGTTTGGCGAAACTGGTCCGACAACCGTTTCAAGGTTCCTTCTGACTTCCCTCCAAACACAGTAGAAAAAGAATTGCTGTACATCATCGTTGTCGGGGTCTGCGACACACCTTTTCCTGCACTGGGAAAATATGTATATGAGGTCGCAAACGTTTGCCAGAGATAGATCAGCCTACAATGGCTGGGTAAAATTCCATAGTTTTTGATAAGGGCTGTCTCATACTTACCATACCTTTGTAAACAAGTCACCAAACAATTGTGCAATAATCGCCACCAGACCTTCGCCGATTCTCCACTCTCCTATTGGGTCGTTGCTGACTTCGTAACTCAGGCTATGACGGATTTTGGGTCGTTACAAGGCTTCATTGTAACTATCCAATAATTAAGCCCAAAGTGCTTAAAACAAAGTGAGTGACAGGATAGCTTGCCAATAATAACCTCAACGCACCTTATCAACAGGTGGGGTCTACTTGGCCACTAAAATCCAATAGACAGCTGTAATATACCCCAATCAAACAGCTGTACCACTTGGTCACCGATGCGATGATCCTTCAGCACAGAACGCCAACTCACCTCGAACCTTCCCTGTCCACCACTCGAATGTGCTACTGTCGATGTATTTATTATCCTACCGCAACTATTGTTCTTTCATTCCACCAATCTGTAGTCTTGTCTTTCCTCCTCTCTCTTGTTCTCTCTCACACTTCTTCAGCTGACCCTACTAATACTATCTTATTGTCCCATTCCGCTTCAACGTCAGCTATAGCTTCTGTATTACGAGCATTTAAACATTTTTTCCCCCTTTCTGTTGTAGCTTCCAACTTTTTATCCTAGTCATTTCCCCTTTTAGTTATCACCTTAACATCGATCAATTTTTCTCCCCATATCTTATCCACAACTATGTAGTCAATGACACTTTTCTGATTTCCATCCCAATTAAATATCGTGACTACATGACCCACCCTTTTCCGGAATCTCCTATTTCCAATTGCCATACAATTTCTTCCACACAAGTCCAACCTATCCCCAAAAGCCTTCCCTATTTCGTGGTCCATATCCGAAAACACCCAACACATCTTTATATCCTCTCCTATACCCACTCTTACATTCAGATCTCCCATCCAGATGTTTACACACTCTAAATGTTCTACCAAATTCACTTCAAAATGTGTAAACTGTAAACTAGTTTCATACAAACAAGGAATCAAATTGCCACATAACTTTTACATTTGTCTCAAATGAGTGTGTAAGAATTTCAATTAATTCACTGACTTAACTATGAAACGCTTGTAAAACTGATTGGCACAATGCAAAAAAAAAAAAAAAAATTTGTTAAGTGTACAAGATGTGTTGTTACAATAACAGAACATTTTGGTTTGTTGATAAAATAATAATTTTGTTGGGTATAATAATGTTGCTGCCTTTAAAATAGTGCTCATTGGATGTTGTGCCTGTGTTCCTTCAATTGGTAAGTCGGTGACTCAGTTGGTAAGCCCAAGGCAGTAGGCTACAGTTCAATTTTGTTCTGTATCAGTTCATCCTATACAGTAGCGCATTTCACTTGCCACCTGTGTGGGATTTTTTGTTCACCCATGTGAAAGGAAAAATTCTAGGTTATATAAGACAGTAACAGTTTCTAATACAAGAATATTTTTAATCCTCACAACACACTTATTGAATTCGATGTTTGGGATGTGTTCAGCTCTTTCATGTATGAATGAGAAAATCTTTTAAATACTTTACAAAACAAACATTATTTTAAAATACTTGTATTCCTTAACTCCTTACAAATTTGTTATGGGAGGTCTTTTCATGACTCCTAGAACAAGATAATGGTTTGCCTCCTGAAAAAGTGGGATGTGAGATATGAGGTTACAAAATTTTCACAACAAAATCAAACCGAGTCGAGCTCAGTAGTTTGCATAACTCGTTCACAAAGCTTAAACTCATAGATTTACTGATTTGTACCTGTTATCCATCCAAGCTTTTGATCTCCAAACTCAACTGTAATATATTTTAATGATTTTTATAACATTATTAATTTTACCACAAGAATATCATACTTACAAATTTTTCTAATCATCCTGTAAAATGATCTGTGGGGGCTTATCTGAGAACCAGGTATAAATGGGATAAATGATAAACAAGAGAATTACTTACCCGTTAGCTATTAGGGTGTTGTATGATTTTTCTTTATTTGCAGGTACGAGCTATCACAGGATCTGTTAGATAAGCAGATTGAAATGCTGGAGAGAAAGTACGGCGGGGTAAAAGCCAGACATGCAGCTCTGACAATCCAGCGCGCCTTCCGCCGCTTCACCTTGCTCAAAAAGTTTGCTGCAATCACGGCGATGGCCAAGGCGGAAAAGAGACTCAGTCGACGGCTGGTGGGTTTTGCCGAAGAGTCTAATGAAAATCATTCACATCGCTTACAATTGGACGGTTACCTTCCCCCTGGCCCCCCGTCAATGCCGCTGAGGTCAATGTCCATGAGGGAAAGACGCAATGTACCCAATGTGCCCTCGCCTACCACACTAATGCCTCGATCACACTCTGGTCACTACTGCTGTGATGTCCCTCACCCCTTATATTATGCCCCACAGAACATCTATATGGAAATGACAAAGGTGATACTCACAAAAACATCCATTTCACCACTGTAGTATTTTAATTCACCTTTTATTTCATGATTAAACCTGCATGTTTACTAACAGTAAGCAAACATATTTTTATTTCTCAAAGCTTGTCAGAATTTATAGCTGGGCCATTATGAAACACAAAATCCTATAAAACTCTGTTGCTGAATGTAACTTAACTAAGTATAAAAATCACTTATTATAAAAATAAAAGCTACTTTCATTAGTTATGAAAATTTATATTTAATAACAAATTATTAATTTGTGTTTTGTTTTTTTTTTTTACTTGACTTGGACAATTTCTAACTGTCTTGTACACTTTTTTATATAAATCACCTTTTTCGTGTTTGGTGTGAATCAGCATCGTCTTAAATATTCAAAAACAAAGGAGTATTCACTTTTCATTTTTTTTCAATTTATTGTTTATTGTCTTGTGTAGTAAACTAATTGTTTGGCAAACTAAGCTAGAAATTAGCTCAAGGATGGGATCCTTAAAAAGAATAGCAACTTTCCAGAAAATACTTTACTACTCCCTATGCATGTTTAGCACACAACCTTGATGCATGTTGTAGTTTTTGTTTTCTCCTTTTGTACAAAATCTGTTCTCAAATTAAGTGTTTTAATACTCATAGTACCCCAAGTGTATTATGGATTGTACATAGTGTTGTCTACCAATTTAATATTATATATCAGTGCCTTACCAAGCTGAAAATATTTGCATTGACATTCTATTTGATATTTTTTCATTTGCAAAGTATTGTCAAAACATATATTTACAAGTATTTGACTTCCTGAAATGGTACCGTAACCCCTAACCTCAAAATCTATGTGACCTGCATGCTATTTTAGATTCTCAGTTCCAACAACCTCGGTTAATCGGAAGTGTACTGTTCTTAGATTATTTGTCAACATCGTTTCTTTGGTGTCTCGGTCCATCATACTACCAACTCACCAGATGTTTTTTTTACAGATTTGAAGTTTCTGTGTAACTAGAATGTTCTTGACTTTGATCGTTGAAACTGATTAGGTCTATGTCAGCTTATTGATTTGTAACCAGCAAGCTGTAATGCTATTGAATGTATTTATGATTTTTTTTCCATTACAGCCTCAAAAGTTGTGTTGTGACTTTGAACATTTTTGCATGTTAATATCAAGAAAAGTAATAATTGATGATTTTATAGCTAGGTACACATAATACAAAAATGCAAAACTCATTTTTTACTTTGTTAATCTATAAAATATTAACAACATAAATGATTCCTAAAACTGTCCACTATTTTACAGTCAAAATAAATATCCGTCACATATTGATATTATCAGTCTGTTGCAATATTAGGCAAATTATTTCAATTATCCACGAAATTTTAACTTTTGACTTTGTAATTTCTTTTTTGAAATATTCCTGAACAAAGTTTATTCTTGTAGCCTAGTTTGTGTAAGTGAATTAATTTTATTAACATTTTGCTTAAAATATTGCTTATTCTTAGTTGACTGTAATCTTTGAATATGTAAATATTTTGTGTAAAACATTCACTGTCTTTTGATTCTTGATCAGAACTTTTGTTGTTGAAGCATTCTCGTGTCTATAAATTGTTAAAAATCGCTTTATCAGTGTTAGTTTGTTTTTTAATTTGTTACTCTGAACTGACAACTTGTAGAATTAATAGTTTATGTGTATATTTGTCATTGTATCGGTCATGAATTAGATCGGTATTGTCAACAATCGCTTTATCAGTGTTAGCTTGTTTTTTTAATTTGTTACTTTGAACTGACAACTAGTAAAATTAATAGTTTATGTGTATATTTGTCATTGTATAGCTAGTCATGTCTTCTAATTTCATTCATCACCATAAAAAATTGGATGTTTTGGTGAATCAATCAAAATCTTTGCTGACACTAATTATTGACGGTTTAATTTTTGGGGTTTGTGCGTCTAGTGAAATATATAGGTTTGCTAATGCCTTCGATCCTTCCAAATATAAAAATGCAACATAAAGCCAAGAATAAGATTAAGTCAAACTTTATTGATAGGCTGTGATCGTGGGTTACCCAGTTTACATAATGAGTTGGCCATAGTCGTAGACAAACTAACGAGGATTTAGGTGTTGGTATGGTGGATGCTTTCTTAAAGCAGCATTCACACAAAGTCAGTTGGCGGGCAGGTTACCTGCCTCAGGTAAATTGAAATACACTAGAGGCAACAGTAGTTATGTAAAGGTCTGTTCGAGCGCAGGATGAGGATGAGAGCCCTGAAATAGGGTACACCCTAGAACAGGGTACACCCTAGAACAGGGTACACCCTAGAACAGGGTACACCCTAGAACAGGGTACAGCCCTGAAATAGGGTACAGCCCTAGAATAGGGTACAGCCCTAGAACGGGGTACAGTCCTAGAACGGGGTACAGTCCTAGAATGGGGTACGGTCCTCAAAGTCCGGACACTCAGAGAGCAGTCTTCTGCAGTTCTTTTTCATAGAATCCGCCTATAATTTCCTCGCCATTTTGATCGGCGATCCTATAAGTAACCGGTCTAGTGTTTAGAATTCGTGCTATTGTAAATATCTCCGAAGTCCAGTTTTGTTTATATTTATTGAATGTTGATCTTGAATAACCGTTACTCACTATGACGCAACATAGAATAATCTAGATTGGAGTCGGACATGTGACCATAGAACAATCTAGATTAGAGCAAGAAACCTATATAGAGTATGCTGTATGCTTGAACTGCTAGTTGTGTTATAAAAGTGTTAGTGAAGCGTGTTAAGTGAGTGTGTATAGTCTAGAGTTATAACTACTCTGACTCACAATATATTTTTATTTTGTGGGGTCAAAGTTGAATCAATAGTGGAGATAATTAAAACATGTTCTTAATTAGTCTTTTGCTATCTCGTTGAATAATTTATTTGGTTGTGAGAATATTGTTCTCTATATAGAGGTGATGGCCAACACTACGGTGTGTTTATATTGTAAGAAATCTATTTCTAAGCCTAATATATCAAGACATGAGAAAATATGTCCGCAGAATCCTAATCGGAATCCTAAAGTGCCATGTGATTATTGTAGAATATTGTTCAGTGAAAACTATCTTTCTAGTCATGTTGAAAATTGTAAACAAAATCCAACCATACACCAGCCTATAACAAATCGGTTGGCTTCTTCTAATGAAGATGAACCCCAACCCAGCACTAGTGGGATTAGTAGCTTAAAACGTAAACCTCCGCCTGATTCGACTCCTAAAGGGCAGCCCCCAAAAAAGGTTATACGTTCGGTAAATGGGTTTAGACCTTCCGGTACTCAATTTATACCGCCTTCAATATTCAACAAAATATATAATACTGCGGCCTCTATTTATTCCGGCATGAAGAAGGTTGTAACAAATACCAACTATCCTCCGACTACTGATGCTGAAATTACTCTTAGCAAACGCGCATTTAAGAGGAGATTGAATGTTTATCAAATAGAAAACAATCATAATATAAAAGATCCCAAAACATATTTAAATAGACTTAAAAGTTTAGTTGTTGAGAAAATTCAACACCACTTAAAAACATCTGAAGTTAAAGTTAGATTTGTATTGCTGATTGATTATGTGAGGGATCCAGAAATTGCAGAGTTTAATTACAAAACAAAATATGAACCTATTTTATTAGCAAGTGATTTATCAGAATATTTTGAGACTGCTATGGGGGATCTCTTAGCGGAAATGGAGGATTTTTCAAAAAAAGGTTCTGGTTGGTCACTTAGCAAAATTATTAGATTAGAGCTGTACATAAATAAATACAAACCAATCAGGGGTTCGAGTTATATCGAATTACCTGACGGAATAAGAAAAAAAGAGGCTGTAATAAATGTGAGAAACAACGACCAGAAGTGTTTCTTGTGGTCTGTTTTATCAGCCCTTTATCCTGCTGCAAAGGATCCTCAAAGAGTTACAAAATATAAACAACATGAACACGAATTCGATGAAGCTTTGAAAGATATTGATTTTCCAGTAGCATTGACTGATGTGGTAAAATTTGAAAAACGATCGGGGGTTTCTGTAAATGTGTATGGTTGTGAAAAACAAGAAAATATCAATGATGTGGAATACTTTGAAGATTATCCCGGATGCAACAAGAAAAATGATAAAGAAACTGAGGAAAAGAAATCAAAATACATTACATATCCATTATACATAACTAAAGATGAGAAAGACAGACATGTAAATTTGTTGTACTTAAAAAACGCAGGAGGTAATACTCACTATTGTTGTATAAAAAATTTAAGTCGATTAGTGAGGTCTCAAATCAGCAAAAGAACAAAAACAAAATGGATATGTAATCGCTGCCTCATGCATTTTGGAGAGGAGCGTCTACTACAAACACACAAGGAAAATTGCAACAATCATAATCCTATACGTGTAAAAATGCCAAAAATGATTACTACGGAGAGTGGGGATTTTCCTCCACGGGTTTATTTCCGCAATCATTATAAAAAGATGAGAGTCCCCTTTGTATGCTATGCTGATTTTGAAAGTATTTTAGCACCCATAGCGTCATGCGATCCCGAGTTGTCGGATGATAAGTCGTATACCAAAAAATATCAATCTCACGAAGCCATCAGTTTCTCATTGTATGTTGTATATAGTGAGGGTGATTATAAGGACCCAATTGATTATTTTGGTCCAGATGCTGCAAAGATGTTTGTTGAAAGCATTGAGAATGTATCTAAAGAAGTAGCCACATTATACAGTAGAGACGCTGCCAAACCCATGCGTTTAACAGATGATGATCGTCTAGCTATAGCTGGTGCTAGTAGCTGTCATATTTGTTGTAGGCGCTTTAACAAAAAAGATGAGAGAGCTCTCGACCACGACCATCTCTCCGGGAGGTTTCGAGGTGTGGCACATAAGGTTTGCAATCTGAATTTCCGCAAACCCAACTTCATACCAATCTTTGTTCACAACTTGAGTAATTACGACACCCACCTGTTTATAAAGATGTTCGGCATAAACAATGAGAACATTCGTGTTGTGCCTAATAATGAAGAAAAATACATATCTTATGAGGTGGTTGTTCCCGGTGGTGTAAATTTACGATTTTTAGATTCGTTCAGATTCATGCCTTCTAGCCTCGATAGTTTGGTTAACAACCTAAACAGAGATCAGTTTCGACACACTTCAAAATATTTCAGTGGGGATAAACTAGAACTGGTGTGCAAAAAAGGAGTGTATCCATACGATTATATGGACTGTATTGAAAAGTTTGATGAGACCGCTTTACCCCCGAAAGAGTCATTTTACAACAGATTAAATAAATCCAACATAGAGGACAGCGACTACGAGCACGCCTGCAAAGTGTGGGAGAGTTTCCAGATTAAAAATCTAAAAGAATACACCGCGCTGTATAACAGAACAGACACGCTGCTCCTTGCGGACGTCATTGAGAACTTTCGTGAAGTTTGTATGAATACCTACAAACTCGATCCGGCTTGGTATTATACCTCTCCGGGCTTAGCGTGGGACGCCATGTTGAAAATCACAGGAGTAAGTCTGGATCAGTTAACAGACTATGAGATGGTGTTAATGATCACCAAAGGAATTCGAGGAGGGGTCTCGCAGTGTTGTCACCGATATGCTAAGGCCAACAACCCATATATGCACGATTACGACCCGGAGAAACCCAACTCCTATCTTTTATACCTGGACCAGAACAATATGTATGGTTTTGCTATGGTGTCGTCGCTATGTTATGGGAATATACGGTGGTTAGAGAACACAGATAATTTTGACGTACGTGAGGTATCAGACACATCCTCGACCGGTTATATACTAGAGGTTGATTTGGAGTATCCTAAAGAGCTGCATGACGCGCACAGAGATCTCCCACTAGCACCAGAGCTACGATCGCCTCCGGGTTCGAAAACTAAAAAGCTACTCACCACCTTGTATGACAAAGAAAAATACGTACTACACTATCGCAACTTGAAATTGTACCTCTTGTTGGGGATGAGGCTGAAAAAAATCCATAGAGTCATAATGTTTGACCAAGGACCGTGGTTGAAGTCGTATATAGATCTGAACACAGATATGAGAACCAAGGCGGCCAACGATTTTGAAAAGGATTTCTTTAAACTCATGAACAACTCGGTGTTTGGAAAAACTATGGAGAACATCCGGAACCGCGTGGACATCCGACTCGCCACACAAGACAGACAGGTAGAGAAGTGGGTCGCCCGGCCCAATTTCAAGAGCAGCACCATTTTCACAGAAAACCTGGCCGCTATCCATATGAGCAAAACCACCTGTTATTTCAACAAGCCCATTTATGTCGGAATGAGTGTTTTGGACATATCGAAGACGTTCCTCTACGACTTCCATTATAATGTTTTGAAGAGGAAATACGGCGACAGGGTTAGAGTTGAGTATACAGACACTGATTCTCTTAATGTGGTCATAGAGACCAATGATGTTTATGAAGATGTGAAAAGCATGATTGAGCATTTCGATACCAGCGACTACAAAGAAAATAACCCCTACGACATGCCCCGCGTAAACAAGAAGGTCTTGGGCAAGTGGAAAGACGAGCTCGCCGGTGTGGTGATGAGGGAGTTTGTGGGTCTGAGGTCGAAGATGTACGCATACGAGGACGAAAAGAAAAAAAGCGGAAAGAAGGCCAAAGGTGTGAAGAAATCCGTAGTAAAACACGAGCTGACGTTCGACGATTATAAGACTTGCCTGTTTGACAGTGTGGACATTTATAAAACAATGAACTCCATAAGAAGCGAGGGCCACAACCTCTACTCGATAGAGCTGCACAAAAAGTCCCTATCTGCCCACGATGATAAACGCTTCATTCTAGAAAACGGCATTGACACTCTTCCGTGGGGGCATTTCAAAGTGCCGATTGAACTAGTCGCAGAGCTGGAAATTCAAGCGGCTGGAAATATAGATTAAAAATATATTTTTTTTTCAGTTACACCATTCAGTAGTCTCCTTCGGCGGATGCATATCTTTTATGATTGTTCAAAAATGCATCACTGACATTTTGGTGTTTTCCAATCATCTCCCAATCCACTTTATATCTGTGGTTGTGGACAAATTTCTCTGTTAGTTTTTGATATTTGCTCAACACCAGCCAGCAGTCGTTGTCGAAATTAATCATCATTTCATCGAGTTCGCTTTCTGAAAATGTGCGAAATCGGAGTAGAGTCGCCCACACCAATCGGTGTTGATACATTCTGATAAAATCAAAAGGCGCGTTTAAGGCATAGTACCTCGAAAGCAGACTCCAGTCGACATAGCGATCGAACCTTTTGACGAAATTGTCTGTGAGAACTCCTTTTGGTTCCCTGTGTTCTTTCCAAATCAGTGACGTAAAATTATCCATTCCTATATTAGTAATTCGCGTTTCATATATTAATAATTTATTCACACCGAAAGCGGTTTGTATTTTAAACGTTTGCTGCACACTTTTTTGTGTTGTAAAAAAAAATATGAATCAGAATATTTTTATATAATTCTTATTAACGTCATAAGTGAACCCTGCTTCTGAAATAATTACAACGTAAGCGGTCGTCCCCTGATCGGCTACCGGACTACTTATGGCGTTCGTGAAGTCCAAATTTATTTGAACGTCGTTCCTGTTCGTGTCGCTGCTAAACGGATGATGATGAGTGTCCACGACGATCAGTGGGTAATTATTTACAAAGTCCACATCGTTTAGGTACACATCTTCGTCTTTAAACAACACCTGTCGTATGGCGGAGTAGCTTTCGTATAAAACGCCGTATTGTTTGTCCGTGATGTTCAGGTTCTGCGGCTCCTGTGGATAGCGCAGACCATTTATTTTCACACTGTAGTTTTTTATATTGACACTGTCGAATTTGCTGGGGTCCTTTGTTTGATCGTTCTTGCGATTCGTCTGCAGACCCACGATTACGAATACGGGGTTGGAAACATTCCTGAATATGTTTGATACATCAAAACTAAACGACGAGCCGAATACGCCAAATTTTTCGACACACTGCCAAGTATAATATCTGTATTGCAAGTCGTTTTTGTCGCTCAACCTCCTCAGCCCCTCAATGAGCGGCACCTTCTTCACGGGGTCGTATTCGACGAGCGGCACCCTCAACACAAAGTGTGTGATTTTAATCTTGCCCTCATCAGCCGTTTTTGTAGCAGGTGCGACGCCTTCTGTCCAGCGGAAAATGGCGTCATTGTCCTCGGCGCGAGTAAAGACGATTTCGAATCCGCCCTTATACATGGGGTACAACTGACTGTCGAAAAACGCTAATCCCAAGTGGGAAAGTGTGCCTATGGCCTCAAACTTGCCTCCCCCTTTGTCGAATTTCGATTTGAACCCACTGCTGTTGTAGGTGTTTTCGCCAGATTTGCTGTACGTCGTCAACGCCTTGATCGTGCTAGTGATGCCCACCTCGTCCACAGAGTCGATCAGCTGATTGTGTTTTCTCAGTTCGATTCTTTTAAACAGAAATGCTGCGAAATTGTCTATGAGCCTGATCGGATCCGCTTGGGCATAAGCCCCACCCGCCTTTTTGACCACCTCGCCCTGTATGTGGAACTGTATGCGTCTGTCGTAGAACGAATCCCCGTGGTCTAATTTGAACACTATATATTTATTGGGCGAATTAAAGTTCAGATCCGACACGGGCAGCACGGTGTTGTATTCACACCTCTCGATCTTGTCGGATGCCTCATTATAATATTTCTCCATATCTATATATAGATTTCGAGTTTTCAATCCCCAATAAAAAATATAAAACCTCGCAATGTCGTTTTTAAGAAATCAACACAGAATACAAAAGTTGTAACAAATTCATCTTCTGTTGAACATGTGTATATATTTTTTTCTGTCCGACACTAACCCGTTGTGTCTACAACCTTTAGACAAAACAGAGTTTATCCCATTTTCCTCCGAGAGCGCTGTTAGACACTCGTTTAAAGTCGAGATACCCTTTGGTCCCGCGATAGCTTTTTCCATCTTATCGCCCAAGAGCTTAACAATGGCGAGTTTCTCATTGTTGAAACTATTGCTGCCGGCCTCTTCCTCGGCCTGTATGAACTTTATTCTATCACTCAGTTCGTTGTAATCGTCTATATATCTGTATTCCACAGGGTTGTTTGTGTCTATTAGTAGACCCTTACCCTGTGCTTTAGAGTCGTTTTTAATATCCTTCCATATATCACTTATCAAGTTTGTCCATTTCCAACCGCCACTCGACTTGGGCCTGCGTGATAAAGGATCGTTGTTTCGATACAGGGCGTGCGTCTTAATTAAGATGTCTTTGTATTTTTCAAAATCCTGTGAAGTGAACACGCCCGCGCTTATAAGCCTCATCTTCGATGAGTGACCAACAGCCGATTCGGAATATATACCGGGGAGTTCCGCCCTCGTCAAGAGTTTCCACAATCCCGGAGTTCCGACATATCTGTCCATCGTTTTGTCTAAAATGATGTCGTTGTTTTCGATCGACACAGGCTGTGATCCGATCGCGAGTTTGTTGTTGTTGAAGTCGTAATAGAAGCCAAAAGTTTTGTCATTACTGGATGCGAGACATTGTTTTGCGATGCTTCCGATATTTTCATTTTCTGTGAATTCGCGGATCGAGCGATTTTGCTGTTCCTCAGCTTCCACAGCTGGTGTAGGATTTTCAAACAAGTCCTCTGGATCTTTAGGTGATTCTGAAGGGACATCACTCCTACTGGGTGTGCTAGATAGTCTGGGTCGAAACGTGTCCGCCGGTTTTCTGATGACCTGTATGCGTTTAGGTTTTCTTTCAAGCTTAATAGTTTCGGTCTGTTCTTTTATCGCCTTAACAATAGGCTCCTGAATTTCCTCCCGTTTACGTGCATTATCGGCCTCAGATACTCGTACGGTTTCAGAATCACTCTTTAATTTGTCCTGCAGCTTATCCAACACCCTAGCCTCGTTAACAGTTAGGGGTTTGTTTTCGCGTTTAGTCGGTAGTAGCATTTGGTTTTTCGGCTTAGCAGGGAAAGTCGGGTGCACACTGAAAACGGTTCTCATCTCTTTCGCCTGTTCTTGTTGATTTATTTCACCATCTGTTTTCCACTGTTTCTGCAGTTTTTCAATTCTTCTTGCTGCCTCAGAATTCATTTCGTCGGGCCACTTTTTATCCACCATCTTTTGTTTTTTCATCAGCGTCTTTATAATGTCTTTATCGTCGGTTTTCCTCTTATTTTTCATATCTATAAATGTTTCGACTTTTCCAGTTTTATTTCGCAAAAAAGGTTGAAAACAAAATTAAGTATAAACCATTAAAACCTTGTTAATTTTACATTAAAAAACATCATGTCTTCATATGTATTATGATTTAAAAAAACGCTGCATACACACGGATTTCGAAAATATCACGTATATATAGCATTTATTGTTGGGTCTGCAAAGAAACGCCGCATACACACGGATTTCGAAAATATCACGTATATATAGCGTTTAATGTTGGGTCCGCAAAAAAAAACGCTGCATACACACGGATTTCGAAAATATCACATTTAACTTAAAACACCCCCTTTAGTAATATCGTTTGTCAATGTGTCTTTCAGGTTGCGCATATATTTGCCATTGTGCGGCTTTTTAGTCATATTTATAGACAAAAATCCAAACGGCTCGCTCCAGCATTTCTTACACATTGTTTCAAATTCGCCAATCGTCATATCGGCGCCCACAAAGTCGTCATAGATACGCTTCGTGTAGTGTTTGTTCTGCTTGAAAACACACAACAGGTTCACGTTGTTACGTATGACTTGCATATCAACCCTACCGTAACTCTGACTCAGATAGACGCACGACAAGTTCCTGTGTCTGCCCCTGATGAAATAGCTTTTTATAACATCTTGCTTTTCCAGCAGACAGTCGTCGAACACAACAAGTGAGTTTTTCTTACACTCCTCCAAAGGGGGTAAATCTTCACAATTGCTAAAGAAATACACAATCTTCCTATTCAATGTCCGCTCTATATCCGTGTACTTTTGACGTAATTCCACGTATGCCGCTTGTTCAATCGATTTGCTAAATATATATAAATTCCGAAACAGCACACCACTAGGGTTGTAAATCAGATTCAACAACAAGTTCGTCTTCCCACTACCTGAATTGCCGTTAATTAAACAGCGAAGTGGCTGGGGTATGAGGTTTGTATCCGACGCCTCTTCGTGGTAACTAACAATATTCATCACT
This sequence comes from Macrosteles quadrilineatus, assembly GCF_028750875.1. Taxonomy (NCBI): domain Eukaryota; kingdom Metazoa; phylum Arthropoda; class Insecta; order Hemiptera; family Cicadellidae; genus Macrosteles; species Macrosteles quadrilineatus. The sequence continues at coordinate 70,285,910 of NW_026542600.1, read as the reverse complement.
TATATAACCCCACTGTTGACGGTAACGGTAATTTTAAGATGTCTCCAATGTTTTGATTATTCGGTGTATTGGATATTCATAGCTTAATCGATTTTAATAAATGGAATTTTTGTTTTTGTTATATTTTTTACAAATGCCAACATATCAAAATTATCATCCACAATTGCTGTATTTCTATTGCATTTTTCGATGCCCTCATCTGTTAGTTGTTTAAGTGCTTGATCAATTATCAACTCACCATCATGGATGTATTCAAATTCATAGCAGATTTCGAATTCTAAAGGCGGCACACACCTTTTAGCTTTCTTCAAACGTCTGTTTTGAACATCAATAAATCTGTATATTCTTTTATTAGAATCTGTGTTGATACTTTTAAATAAACAAAACACTTGTTGTACCCTATTTCTCATTATAGTTTTATCCTTTAGTTTTTTTTCTACATGTTCGATATCGCTTAGACTGGGAAAAAGTTCTTCAAACAACCAAATTCTAAATTCGTCCATTTTCTTACTAGCCCCCATCAAACAGCAAACACCCCACTCGTTTATGTAAACAGTGTTGGAACGTTTTCGTATAGCGGATTGTTTGTCATGCCTTTTCAGTTCTGAGTAAGTTTTTTTTAATCGCCCCATAACATGTTCGTAAATACATTTTCCCGGTCTCGCATAGCCCAGTATGGTTGCAATAGAATTTCCTTCAAACCACGGTTTGTAAGCATGATCAAGTATAATTGAAATACTATGGTTATTAAACACGAACTCATTATTCGCTATGTCGATTTTAGGCATTATACTATATATACACGAGCACAAACAGTCCGTTTTTGTTAGAGAACAAACTTGTGTGAATGTGTTTTAATACATCATCTAAATGAATACCGGTACGCCAATTATAAACTAGGGCACCAGAGTTGAGATAGACTTATCTGTACAACTGATGACGCAGACCGGCCGTGCTTCTTATCTGGGTTCAACTCTCGCACTGCCGCAGATACGTTTTGTCTTCTATATATACCGCAGTGTACCGTAGAACAGTGTACACACAACGGCAGTGTGTGTGTTGTGTAACATTGTGTAGCAAACTCCGGAAAACCAAACAACTGTGTTGTAAGTATTCGAAAGTTTCAGTGTTTTAGGTGTCTGAAAGTTGAACTAGTTACACTGATATAAAACCAATATAAAGCATGCTGTTGAACTATCAGTTGCAATAGTGTCAGCAGAATGTACTGAGTGTGGTTTGAATATTGATCGTGAGTAAAAAAAAATATTAAAATAGTAAACTTTCATTAAA